>NC_023759.2:12660673-12990673 GCF_000499845.2 Phaseolus vulgaris | reverse complement strand
ACCTGATAGTAAGAACTCATCACTCTCACATAGCCCTTCAAACCTGGCCTACTTGTAAAATATCCAGTCCAATATGCATTTGG
The DNA here is from genome assembly GCF_000499845.2 of Phaseolus vulgaris. Taxonomy (NCBI): domain Eukaryota; kingdom Viridiplantae; phylum Streptophyta; class Magnoliopsida; order Fabales; family Fabaceae; genus Phaseolus; species Phaseolus vulgaris. Next base: position 12,990,590 of record NC_023759.2, on the reverse strand, counting down.
GTGATCTGCATACCTAAAATGTTGTGTCTTGAATTTAAAAAATTGGATCTCTAAACAATGTGTAAGCTTTAAAGTAATGGAAGAGATGGGAAAGGAAGTAAATGAAGGTGGTATTCCTATTTCTCAAGACCCAACTCTCATGAAAGCTTATGTTAGAATTAAGTAGCATATATTAAATAGATTTCTCATATATAATATTGATTAGTTGTTATTGAATACTAATTCTTAGTTGATTCAGCCATTAATTCCTGCAAAATTGGCCCTCAAAATTAGCATCAGATTCTATTGTGTGGAATGTTGTACAAATTATAAGTTATAAGTATATACGTGTGGATTGATTATCTCAGAATTCACTAAATTATATATGGTCTCTAATCTGAAGTGGAAAAAAAAGGGACAGGCCACGAAGATGCTGACCTTTGAAGATATAAGTATTGAGGAAAATAGCAATGGTAACCTCTCTACCATACAGAATATCTACGATAAAACACTTGAGAGATTTAGCAGCAAATTTATCTTTTCCTAAAGTAAGATCATGGCAAAACATTGCAACCACAAATTAGAGTTGAATAGAGAAGATGGCTTACTTTGGAGACAAAATAGAGTGAGTTTGGGAGGACAACAAAGGGTATGCAATTCATATGATAAAATGAGGTGAGTATGGCATTGCCCCAAAATGAGTGTTACATTGTGGCCCTTAGAATTAGCATATTAGATTCCACTGTATTGAATGTTGCATGAATTATAAATATAGTCATGTTGATTGTCACACAATTCAAAAAATTCTATAGCTTAAGCTATTAGAAGAAAGCTCATAATAGCTTTATTATATCTTGCACTTCTTTGTTGAAAGAAGGTTACTTTCTTCCTTTTGTTTGGGTGTTAAAGTTAAAAGAATGGGAATTATTTATATCCGTTATTTAATTTAAAGTAAGTTATTTACCTTTATTTCCCCTCATTAATAAGCTTCCAAAGAAAAGGTTGTGACTTCCCTCCCCTTGCCTTCTCCCTCCTTACCTCTAATTTCAAAGATAAATCTAGAACATAAGTATGATAAACTCACGGGAAGAAATCACCAACTTTAAGAGGCCAATATTCATTAGCTGCATATTTTGCATCAGTGTAGATAGATGGCGTTGAATATAATGCATTGACACGTCCATCCTGAGAAAATGTGAAACGATGTGCAAGTACAAATTGTAATTCCAAGGAGCTAAACTGTAAGTCTCATCAATGATATAAAACAATAACTCCAGAGAAACATTTTAGAAAAAAAACACAAGCTAGAGTACCTGATTAACATAGTGAATGAACTTATCCATCTGCCTAAACCATGAATTAGCATATTGATAACGGAAATCTGTACCCATTGTCCACATCATGTGATTTGTTTTGGTCACATTAGCCTAGAAACAGGTAGAAGATTTAGTCTGTAACATCCATGATAGACATACTCCATTTGAAACAACATAAAGCTAACTAAAATATATGAATAAAAATAAAAAAATTTACTCTCAAATATAATGCATTGACAAACTTTTCATAGGTCATGGTGTTATAGGTTCTCCAAAAAAGATACCTTGCAAAAATGTATGACTTTAACTTAAGGCTACAAATTTGCTAAAATTAAAAGGTGTAAATGTTTAAATAGTAAAAGGGAAATTGTTACAATTAATAGAAGCCATATTTTTTTTAGGTAATTCATATTCTTTATCATCCATTCCTTTTGTTGAGTTACAAGGAGATATTGTAATTATTAAAAGTGTGGTAACAAGAAATCATTGTTAACATTACTCCAGAGGGTAGAGTTCTCTCTATATATCCTCTTGGACGGATTTACATTCAATCAATTCAATGAAAATGTTTTTCCACTCATATAGTTTAACATTTTCAAGTTAATCTCTCGATCTTAGGGGCTCTGCATCCGCATCTTACACTTAGTCACCTTAGCTACAACTCTTTCCTTTTAGCTCAAAAGCTTACTCATAACCTAAATTGTTTTGTAACCTTCTTTCTCTCTCATTGTGGTTTTTAGAATCTTGCCACGGAAAGGTCGATTGGAATTGTTAAGGAACAAGGAAGGTTATATTTCCTTATAAACCTGGGACCCAAGGACAATTTTAGTAGACAAACAAGTATTGTCTGTCTTAGGTCTTGCGCTATATTAAGAAGTGGACTTTAAGCCTAACTCAATCTCATAAAATCAGCTTATGATGTGAGGTTTGCACCCACTTATATACAATGAAATGTCATAATCTCTAGTCGATGTGTGATCTCCAACACACCCCGCTCACGCCGAGAGTAACAACTCGTGCGTGGGATAACATATTATGGGTGGTCCAATAACGGCTCGATAGCGAGTGGCCTGATAAGCCCAACAAATTCTCGCTAGGATAGGCTCGAAAATGACTCTAATGCCATAAGAAGCCATAAAATTTTTTAAAAGAATGAGAAAGATACTCACGTCCATTATCACTTAGGGAGGTAAAGAGTGGAGAGGGTCATGTGGAAATAAAATAAAATCATGGTATTCTTCATCAAACTTCATGTGCTTATACACCTCAACAAAATGGGGTAGCTGAGTGCAGTGATAATGGATGTGAATATCTTTCTCATTCTTTTGAAAATTGTATGGCTTCTTATGGTATTAGTGTCATTTTTTAGCCTCCTAGCGAGAGTTTGTTGGACTTATTAGGTCACCCGCTATCTGGCCGTTATTGGACCACCCATAATATGTTATCCCATGCATGAGTTGTCACTCTCGGCGTGAGGGGGGTGTGTTGGAGATCCCACATCCCCCTCACGCCGAGAGTGACAGCTCGTGCGTGGGATAACATATTATCAGTTGTCCAATAATAGCCCGATAGCAGGTGGCCTGATAAGCCCAACAAACTCTCGTTAGGATAGGCTCGAAAATGGCTCTGATACCATATTAAGAAGTGGACTTTAAGCCTAACTCAACCTCATAAAACTAGCTTATGATGTGAGGTTTGCACTCACTTATATACAATGAAATGTCCTAATCTCTAGTTAATGTAGGATCTCCAACACGCTACTTTTGAATCCTTTCTCAAATTTGCTTCCTTCATCGTCATCTAGGACATTCGTCATTTTATGTTGTAAGGAATACATTTCCTTCTTTATTCTCTAAAGATTTTGTTGATTCATTTAAGTTTGATGTATGTCAATTTGTAAAGCATCAATGTGGTAGATATCCTCCTAGTAATACAAAAAGTGTTCAACCTATTAATTTAGTACTTTGATATGTAGGGGCCTGCATCAAATTCTAGTATATTTTGTGCTCAATAGTTTGTTCAAAAAAGTCAAGGTTAGGTGCGCCTCGAGGAGTGCAAGCCAACCTTGGTGGTTGCGTGACCAACCTCTCATCCACTCGTCGATCTACGAGCAACCAATTTCAATGTGTGTCCTCTATGTGCCGCCTTCCCGTTTTTGAAACCACTCGATGCCACCTCTGTCTAACTCGTTGGCTCTTTTGTCTTTAGTGTTGGGACACGTTCTCCCTCATGGTTTTAAGGTTCCTCTTCTCTTTTCTCAAGTTTGATCATTGTTCTTCATCTCTAAAATAACTCAATAGATTTCGTTGCTTTCTTTTCAACTACTCCGACCATTACAAATGCAAGACTCAACTGGAAGAATTATTTGTCTTAGTCTGCCTCCTAGGAGTTATGGTTCCTTGGACTAGGATACCAAAACCACATAGAAAATGAACTCAACTCAACTATATTCCTAATGCAAACAATAAAAGGTAAGTGTCTTACCCGTAACCTATATATATACATCAATAAAAGGTATAACATTGTATGTTAAAATACACTGTTTTCTCTATCATATTTATTCAAGTACAGTCTTGTACTAGGTATCTTATTTCTCATTTTGTATCCACTAAACACCTTTCAATATAGCACCAGAGTTTACTTTCTGCCATTGATGCAATTAGAATCCCTACATCAACTCAAGAGGCACTGAAAGATAAGAATTAAGTTCAATCCATGAATGAAGAGAATAGTACCTTAGAAAAGAACTAAACATGGGAGATTTTTACAAGCCACAAGATAAAAAGGCAATAGGATGCAGGTGAATTTATAAAGATGGCTATCAGAAACGAATCTTGAAAGAAAAGCTTGTTGCTCAATTCAAGATGAAGGACTTGGGAAAATTAAAGTACTTCTTTGTGATAAAAGCTTTCTACTCGAAGAAAGGCATCCTTATCTCCCAAAGAAAGTTTGTTCTAAATCTTCTCAAAGAAACAAGATTGTTTGCAAGGCACTAGAGTTCCCATAGAAAATAAATATAAAATTGGGAGCGATGAAGGTAGTTCTACAATGAATAAAATCAAAGACTTGTCTGAGAAGCTCATTTACTTAAGCCAGACCAAATTTGACATAGCTTATGTTGTAAGTGTAGTTAGTGAGTTCATATATGATCCAAGAGAGCAACATTTAGAACCTATGAATAGAATCCTTCAATATTTGAAGACAAGTCTAGGAAGAGGGTTGTTGTTCAAGAGGAATGGAAAATTAAATACGGAGGTGTGTGAACTTTTGCATTTAAAAGTTATTTTGAATGATCTTAAAGTGAAATGTGAAGAACCTATGACTCTTTATTGTGATAATAAACCATCAATTACCATTGCTCACAATCCAGTTTAACATGATATGACCAAGCACATAGAGATAGACCAAACTTCATTAAAGAAAAATTGGATAATGGGCCTACCACTACTTCCTACGTCCCATTTGGGCTTTAACTAGCAAATTTGTTAACAAAAGGTCCTCCAACAAAACGATTTCATGATCTCACATGCAAGCTAGGAATGATAAATATCCATTCACCAGGGGAGTTTTGGGCGTGCAGAAAATATTTTGTTAAGTTACAAGGAGATATTGTAATTATTACAAGTTTGGTATTGTAAGATACTAGAAATCATTGTAATCATTATTCTAGTGGGTAGAGTTCCCTATATATATCCTCTAGTACTAAATTACATTGAATCAATTTTCCTCTCATATAGCTAACCATTTTCAAGTCCTTCTTTAAGATGCATACTTTAGGCGTCAAAAAGATCCTATGGCAATTTTAGAAGTACAAGAAGTTCCTAAAAATCCTTTCCCACCAACACAAATATTTTTTCCCTTCAATGTGAAAGGTAACAAATCAAAATCCACTACATTCCTAGTTTACTAAGTAGAATTTAACTTTCATTCTTACACCTCCATTTAGCATTTGAGCTATCAATATACAGATTTCTATAAGACAAACAAAGAGGTTCAATTATCAGCCAGATCTCACCTGAGCTAAGGCGGCATATACAAAATCGTTGACCCTTTCTTGAACATTATAGTCAAATAGTAGAATGTCGTCCTTCAAATAGTCAAATAGAGAATTAAACATATTCTTCAAGTAAATTTTAAACAAATAAAGAAGACTACCTGAATAGGAGGTGAAACATCATTTATCTCAAATGTAAAACCATCAGGGGGGTCATAATGCCTGGGAAATATCCCAGTAAATATCTGCAATGAAGTTTTTTCACAGGAATAATTCCTCTAAAGAACTTATATGAAGGGGAAAAAATCTTACTAGTAAGTAGAAACAGAATCATTAGGCAACTAACCTGTGAAGAAGAGCCAAGAGACTTGCAACCCTGCCAAATAACCTCAAGAGTCTTCTCCTTCAATCGCTTGGCTCGATCTTGGTAATCAATTCTAGCAAAAAAGAGTGAATCGAATCCTAGCTGCAGCAAAGATACAATCACATAGGACTTGCAAATTCATAATGACATGCTAAAACTTTAATATAATTGTGTGTGAATGACTTCACACATAATAGTAGTACAATTTTCAAGTGACTAGAAGTGAAATCAAGGATGTTATGTTACACATAAGTGTCCACATGGTTCAGTTAAGATGAACATACCTCAGCACCAAGCAAGTAAGCCTGAACTGCAGAATGGCCAAATGGGTCAATCTGCCAACCAACTCTTGGAACCTTACCAAATTCCTCTTTGATAAATTGATGCCCCAGTGTGGTCTGGTCAATTAGATCAATGTAATGTGGAGTGGCCTCATCATGCATACACATACCCCCATTTCTTCAAAAACCAAATCAGGAACCAAAACAAAAGGTAGCATAAGAATAAGAAAGTACTAATCAGATTCAAAGTCACCGACTTAAGCATAATATATGCCAGCTATAAATTACGCAAAAGCACCCTCCTAAATTAGACATGAATTTGAAAAGCAATAACCATAAACTAGCTTGAGGAAGAATAACATAAGGTAGGCACATTACATGAATTCCAACTGACCCGAGTTGACAAGCTCCTTGACCTTAATTTTCATTGCTTTACTTTGCTGTCTCCACCATCTTTGGAAAAAAGCCTACCCATAAAAAAAATCTGAACTCAATTAAACCCACTACTTAGTTCTTGCCCTTTAAAAAAAAATAAAACACCACAAAAAGCACAGGAAGGTACTATTATTATTCCTGTACACAAATTCGAAACTCACTCACTCAGTTAGGCATTCTTGATATTTTCTCACTTCTTTCCTTTGTTGATGTATTTCACACATTTTACTTTTACATAAGCTAATTTTAACTTACAAAGAAGTTTATTTCATTTTTATCTTCTAGAACTCCTCATAAAGAAATGTGTCCAAACATGAGTCTCTTTGGACTAGCTTATACATGAATTAATTCGTAGAATTTCTCACATATAACTTCTCAAATATTTATTTTTAACATGTAAATAAATTAATTTTAGTCAATCAGTTTTATCATTTTATTTTCCTCTCCTAAAGTTCTTTACAAAAAAAGTTTAACCAAAATAGAAGTTACGCAGTGCAATGCAACTGAAATGCCATATATGATCAATTACCATCTCAACATATATGAACTTGCGATTCTTGTCCTCCAAGAGCGAGGATATCACAGAATCCAGCACGTTCTGCACACATGCACCCTGCAGCCACAAGTCACCTCAACTATTTGTTCATTATACAATTCCTAACTTTGCAGCCAAAAATAATAATAATAAATTGAAAAAAAAAAAAGACAGACCCGAATGGAGTTATTGGCTCCAACGTAGTACTGATCGACGGTCTTGAGCCAGCCAACATCGTCGTGGGAGTGAGGTACCAAGTGCACGTTTATTTTGTCTGGTACTATCCTCTGCGTCGTATTGTACTCTATGTACTCTGATTCCGCAACCCAAATCGCCGCCACCAAAACAGCGAATACCACTGCCGCATTGACCATCGTTGCTGCTACCGATTTTGCACTGATTTTGGCTATATATTCTGTGACTTTCGTTTCATTATTACTGAATTAAGTAACTGTAGCGTACAAGCAAAGACAGAACAAATGGGCCCTCCGTGAAGAAATAGCCTTTTTATAAAGAAAATATTATGATTTTGCATCCTCATTCTATTATTATTGAAGTGAAAATATAAAAATATTTCTTTGTATATAAATATAAATGATTTATACAAGTGAATGTAAATCATAGTTCATAAAAAATTTTATGGAATTGAATTAAACTTTTATTTATAATATTAAATTTTTTTAAAACTTAGATTTCTTGTCTCGGAATTTGTATTCCCAAAGTAATAATTAATATTCCTGTTTTTTTTTTCAAAATACTTTTTTCATTACGGAAAGTAAATAACTTTCTTTTGGAACCGTATCTTGTCGAAAATTTACCAATACCAAAAACCAACCTAGACACACAAATCAAAATTCCAAAGACAATTTAGGCATTTAAAATTTTAATGTAGATCCAAAATGATCTAGTATAGGAAGCAAAAGTCAAATGTTATTCTTCCTATACTAGATCAAAAGTCAACTGTAATTTTTATTAGTTGTATCTTCCAATTTTAAATAATTGTGTTTAAATTAGACACTTAGATGAAATTGTATAATTAAAACTTAAATTTTAAGTTATTTATTGGAAATGAGTGTTGTATCTTTAAATTAGAAAATGTGGTGTCTTCAAAAAATTGAATAATTCTTCAAAGAGAAGAAAGTTTTCTTAACGTTAAAAAGTTACTCACCTTAAAATCCTAGAAAACGGTTGTTATTTTACCTTAACCACACTCCTCGATTTCCTCTATATTAAATCGAGGTTTAAGTACCTTCTTAACTTTGAGGATATGATAGATATCAAGATCATAAAAAACCTTCATCGATTTATAAGTAACAAAGGTCTCAATGTACTCTTGTCAAGGATTATATATCCCTTTTTTGGGTAAGACATTTTTTTATGCTTTTATATGTTGTTCTTGATAAGTTCATATGACCAGTATTCTTTTATGAAAAAATTATGAAAAAAAACCTCGTGTTGAGGCTAGTGCTCCTGCTCTAAAGAATGATTTACATGTGATCACTAAAAATATTCAAAAAAGAAAAAAGTGAAATGAAGAAGAGGAGTGATATGGGATCTTCATCAACTGCTTTGAAGACAACAATGACTACAAATCCACCTATTTAGCCAGAACCCTAAATTCTTCCTTGAGCTACTCTTTAACTAAACATTCCTCGACCACTTCCCTAAACAAAAAGTTCCAACCAATACTTACTAGGCTTGCTAATAAGGAGCAAAGAAGGTCCATTCACCTGAGTTAACCATATGTTATTGCGTTGGATTCCAATTATTTCTTAATTATTAACATGAAGGCCAACTTGAGTGTTTCGACTCTTGTGAGATAATGTTGGTGAGGTGTATGGTGATCATCCACTAATGGAAAGAAGTTATCATTGGCAATTCTCAAATGGTGAGAAAAATCCAGGAGTTGGAAAAAACATTGGTTAAGCGTGATATGTCTATCACATGAGATTGCTTAAGGAAAAAATGAAGGACATAGAAGAAAACAACTAGTCTTTAAAAGGTGAAGTGGAGATATTGAAGAAGCGATTGGAAGAGGCCAAGGAAAAAGCTACAAGAGGTTGAGGTTAGAGCAATTCATCTTCAAGAGAAGATTGAAAAATTACACAAAAGTAAAGGGAATTTGAAGGGTAAGAATATCACACTTACAATAATGCGTTTCAAAGGGTATTTTGAGGGCTTTAAAAAGGTTATGCGTCAATCTTTAATTTTTTTTTCTTCAATAGATGCTAGCCAAATTGACTTAGGCAAAGATGTCATCCATGAGGAGTTAGTCAATGACTAAAAATATTGTATCTAAACTTTAAAACTATAAATATATTATTCTATGTTATTGTTAGTAAAGTTACTACTAGTGCTCATTATCTAACAAGGATTTTAATCATTCAAAATTTTCATGTTTGAAAATTTTAGCCAATGTTCTAATCCATGATTTCTAAATTCATCACTTGATAAATCTCTTACTTTGTATGACTTGATAATTTCTTTACTTTGAAGGACTTAATATACTAATTATTTGATAAATCATTTAATTTGAATGACTTAGGTACATATATAAAATAACTTTCATTAATGTATTAGTTGTTATTTTAACTACTTAGGCATATACATTAGACATTTTAATATGATGTCCGCATCGTTTCATTTGAATGATTTATTTATATAGTTATTCAATAACTTTGATCTGACTGGCCATTTACTTTGAACTATTTATTTATATATATTGAATGTCTTTGATATGACGTCCTAGTTGTTTACTTTGAATTACATATTTAGATATATTCATCAAATATCCTTTGATATGGTATCATAGTCATATGGACATCATTAAGTCGATGTGTCATCTTTAAGAGATTTATCAAGAATTTGAGATTTTATTTAAGAATGTATATCGCTAAAACTTTGTTAGAAAAAATCTTTGTCAGGGATAAAACCCAAGCTAAGAAAAAAAAAATACATACTACCTTTTCAAGTGTGTTGCATTCCAAGTTCTCTGTAAAAGTTTGACAAATAATTCTTCAAGTTTGTATGCTCCATTTTGAAAGAAATCAGTTACCTAGTAAAGATCATGTCAATCGGGTGTCAATTTTCCTTCATGTTTATCTTTTCAAGCATTTCCTAGTTTTTGTCATATTGAGTCTCCTTTGTGGAAAACTTGTTCCATGACACACGTTAGGCTATCCTTTTTTTTTTGCAATTTCTTCTCTTATTTCATGAATTTGGTCCAACTCCGCCTTCAATATATCATTATTACTACTTTTATAAAAAATTTGTCTCTTTCAAGATATCTCTCCAAGTTTGATTGGAATCATGGAATTTGACACATATTTTAGTTAGAAATGAGTTTCCTTTGTAGATGATTAACATAGTGCAATAATAATCCCATAGTATGTTGGACATCTCTTCGGCCTATAACCTTTTTATTGACCAAGTTTATTTTTTTAGTTCATTTAAAATGACCATGTTAGCTACCTCAACTTCATCATTGGTTTGAGGATGATCAATGGATAATACTCACTGCTTGATATTGACTTGTTGCAAGAATTGCTAAAACCTTTTATCTTTAAACTCACAACCATTGTATGTAACAATCAAACGTGGGAGACCATGTTTGTATACACATTCTTCCATGAGAACTTTTGTACCTACTAAACAATGATAGATGTCAAAGGTTTGACTTCTATCAATTTAGTGAAATAATCAATAATTATTATAAAAAAATTTACTTAACCTTTAGCAAGTGGGAAAGTACAAAGTACATCCATTCCCCATGTTGTGAAAGAACATGAAGTGGCTATCACATGCAACTTTTCTTGAGGAAGCATGTGAAAATGCCAAATTATCCTATATACAACTTAAAGTTGTCCTATATACAAATTAGGAAGCCATGGAGGAGCTTTAAAAACCCTTTTTTGAGTTCTCAAGTGAGGATTTCTAGAGTTCCTCAAGTTATTTCTATCCATACTAGAAATGACCCAAAAATACAAGGTCTAAAGTAAATCATATTCTACTTTTTATAAATTTTTACAAATATTTATAGATTAAGAGTTACAATGTCTTTTGTATAGCTTGAAAGTGGTCTCTGCTCTTAGTTGTATGCTTGGTGCATGTAAGGTTGAGGATGGTCCTCTATCACTTTGTGTACTCAGGTTGAAAGGACATTGTGTAATTGCGTACTTGATGCTTAATATAAGTGGAGGAATACCAAATAGCCAAGAATGACTTGGTGTAGTCATTATAAGCTAGAAGTGACAATTAATATTTATAATTATTTATTGATAAGTGAAACCTTTTTGTAGTTGGAAAAAAAGAATTAGATGTAATACATGTTAAGAAGAACAATATAAAATTAAAATGTTCTATGTTAGTTTCTATCATAATATTTTTAATCTTAGACAATCTTTTGTGAATTTGTTTGAAAGTATGTTTGATTTAAAAGAAACAAATTGGAGTTATTATTGAACTATTATTATATCCTTTCATTGTAACTAAATTTATCTTTAACATGAGAAAAATATATTGCTTCTTCCCTTAAATATATGCAAAAGTTAGTTTATATCTAATAATAAAAAATTAACATTTATAAGTTGATGTTAACTATGCATATCTTAGCCAACAAATCGGTTATAGTGGAGAGATAACCAATTATATAAGTGCATCACCACTATGAAAAAGCAAGTGGAATGAAGCATTTTAGGAAAAGAAACATAAGCCTACTTTTCCTCTCATCTTTATGTCTTGAGTGAGGAAGCATGACCTATGTGGCCATCATTTCATCCATCTCATTTATCAACTTTTTTATTGAAGTAAACCGAATCCATTATCTCAAATAAGCTCTCTTCGATCCTCTTCACCATTACATGCATGCAAACAATTCAAATGTAAATTTGATGTAGTGAATACTATCCCATTATTTACGACCAAAATGATATTGTTTAAACATCTAATCCTTTGTTATGACCTTATTCAACATCCCACAACAACAAAGATAATCACAAAATAGTTTTTTATCGTCTTTTCAAAGAAAATAAAATCATAACACGAAAAAAATTAAATTATAAAAATATAAATGTTAATATAAATTATTCTTATAAAATAGAGCAAATTATACTTACACCCATTGATGTTTTCTCAAATTGTATTTAAAATTCTACACAAACCTTCCTTTTATTTTAAAAAATATATGATTCACTTTATTATACATTCACTTATAAAAAAAATTATACTTAAGATATGATAATAATAAAAAAGTTTGAAATCAAATAAATAAATCTCATAATTATATAAACGAGTGCGAATTTAATATTATGAGTTAGTTAATTAAGTTATATTTAGAATTCATTTCTTAATATTATAATATAGTTATTTAAAGTATATTATAATAAATATGTTGAAAATCACATATCGATTATAAATAAAGACGTATATACATAGTGTGTACAAATATCACTTTATAAATCTATTTTATAAAATTGAGTTAAATTTAAAATATATTTTTAATAAAAACAAATAAAAAAATGTGTTAATTTAAAAATATTTTTGAATATATTATTCTAGTTTATTTGATTAAATATGATGGTAAATAAAAATGTAGAGTTTCTTTGATTTTATTATTTAAAATGTTTTGTAGAGTGTATACCGCCATAAAAGGGTAATAAACGTTGAAAGCATTGCACTTTCGCTTTGGAGTGACGCCAATAATACCCTCACCATTTTCACCCTTCTTTCTCACCCTTTTCACCATTTCCCTATATAATCAAATTTCTGTGTACGATTCCCCGAATCACTGCAACGGCATGGAGGATAGTTTCAGAGTGCGTGTGGCGAAAGCCTTTGGTTCTCTTCCAATACCCTCTTCTTCTATCAACTCTCTATGGTCTCTCACCGAAGGCGAAATCGATAGCACACCCTCCAATCGCACCCACCAGCCCCAACCCCAAACCCAACCCTACACTTTTTCCAGTTCGCGGGTTCAGCAGGAGGACCTCGACGATCTCGAAGACGACGACGACGAAGAAGAAGCGCCACGTGGACCCTCTAAACCCCCCGATTACGATGATGAACAGTGGCAGATTAGGTCTGGTATTGGCCAAGATTGCACCCTCGATTACGAGGTATATGCCGCTCATCCCTCTCTATCCTTTTCCCCTCACTAATATGTTGTTATGAACTAACATTATGCACTTGTAATTTTAATTCAACCAATTTGATGATGAAAATTGTTTTTTTAACCTGCAATGAAAAAACCCTTTTTCCTTTTAATTTGTGTTTACCCTCCGCTTTTGTGTGGGGAAATTGTGTAGGAAGAAGATTTGAATATACTGAAGAGTCTGTTACTGTTACCAGTTAGTTCGCCCACGGGTCCACTTGTACCTGGTTGTTCCACCTTAACTAGTGGTCTCTAAGTTTGAGGGTTTTTTGGTTTAATGTGAAAATTTCTGTAGGAAAATGAATTTATTGAAGAGTATATTTTGAAGGTGATGGACTAAGATTATTATATATGTTTAAATTTCAAATATCATGAAACATGTGGATCGAATCGGATGGAGTTTTTTCATGTTAGTCAAATGGTTTTGTGTTTGAACCCAGTGTATGCCTGCCTGTAGAGTAGTCCTACCCGGTTCAAGCAACTGTAGAGGATACTTGCAGTCTGCACCAAATTCTTTTTTTTGAATTCCTTTTATTATTGTTGTTGTTGTTGTTATTTGTGTAAGCGCAGAACTAGAACTTAACTTGAGGAGGGCACCCTGTTTTTTCTTTGCGATTCTTGTTTTTGTTGTCACTGTTTGTTACTAGTTTTTCACAATCAAAGTTTGGATTGGAAAAATATTTGACTGAATCACACTTTATGCAGGAAGAGGAAGATCAATATGACAAGCAGGCTATTGGCAAAGAGGATTCGGGTGATCGTGTGTACATGAAGGATGTAAAGGACGATGGAGTTGAGATTAGTTCTAGCAGTGTTTTCCCTACTTCGTTCAGAGATTTTGTGCGAGATCCACGTGCAAATCATTTGGCTGCGAGGATTAGGCTGAAGCAGGATGATGAAGCGGCTAAAAAAATTGATGCCCTACATGTCTCTGAGAAATCCACACCAGACATGGGTGGTGGCGGAGATGCTACTAACCCCAAGTCAATTTTGAAGAGTAAGGATAATCCTTGTGAATCCAGGCCACAGAAACGGGTTCGGTTTGATCCTGAATGTGATGATAAAGATAATTTTAATGATGATGAGCACGAAGAAACCAGGGATGTTCGCATGAAGACCTCTTCAATGGAAGAGGTTCCTATGTTGGACCAGTTGTCAAAGTCACAAGAATTTGATTCAGCAGTTCCGGATTACATTCGAAATCCTTCAAGATACACTCGATATACCTTTGATGATTCTCCAAGTGAAATTGATGACAAATCGAATAAAGAAGCATACATGAGCTTCCTTTTGCAGTTGAACAAGGGACCTGAATCTCAAGAGGATGAGGCTTTGGATGATCTTCCATCTGTAACCTTTATATCAAAGAAGAAATCTGGTGATGCCAATATGAGTGACAGTGAGATGATTTCAAAGCACAAGCTTGATGCTGGCGTAGAGGCCGTGAATAGAAAAAGCTTCCCTGTTGGCATAGCTGCTGGTGACCCTGAAAACAGTGATGTTTCTGCAATGGAGGAAGATGAACAAGAAGTTGGGGATGTTAGAAAGAGCTTGCTGAAGTTCAACCGCAAGTACAGGAAGAAAACCCAAGAGTTGGAGGAGCCATAATCAGATTTGTACCTTTTTTCCCCTTGTGTCTCTCAGACTAATAGTCCAATTCATCAGTTTCTAGATGGAGAACTGCTATTGTTGTAAACTTTAACTCAAGGATAATAACGCATAAAAGACGTGTTAAAATATTTAGATGTTTAAAAGTATCAAATACTGCAGAGTTGCTGTTCCAATTTTCACTTGGTTTAATTTGTTAATTTAAATCTGATTCTGAGCTTATAATTGGTCATGTTACGATTAGTTTTGTATACAATTGTATGCAAGAATTAAAAGCATGTGTGCAAAAAGTTGTATGAGGACATCAGGGCCCCTACAGACAGGAATTGAGTCACTGCTTTCCAGAACTCGTCCCCAACTATGCATAGGATGTACTTCAAAATCAATGCACAACGTCATATACATCATTGTTGGGATTTTCCAACAGAGGATCTAATATCAGATAGAGGAAGCCAACCCATGACGAGACATGATTCTTTCTTTCAAGGAGAAATAAACAGACAAACTTGCTTCTTCTCTAACATTGACTTCAGCTCTATCATCCATAGAAGTGATGACCTTCTATTTATCATGACATTCGTGGTCTGTGGATTTCATTTTGAATCCCATGGCAACTCCATAAATATGAAATTTAACTAATTTTTTTTTCTTTTCAAATTTTGCAATTTGAAATTTTTTTGGATTGTGTAATCAGAACATCAAAAGTGTTATTTGAATTACACGTCCTGAAACTCACTTTTTATCGTGCTTATGGAGTATACAATAGTATTTTTTTATATATAATTTGAAAGTCATTTTTTATATGATTTTTTTTGTGAGTTATATAATCTGAAAATTAGTTTTTC
Source organism: Phaseolus vulgaris (assembly GCF_000499845.2). Classification (NCBI taxonomy): domain Eukaryota; kingdom Viridiplantae; phylum Streptophyta; class Magnoliopsida; order Fabales; family Fabaceae; genus Phaseolus; species Phaseolus vulgaris. Next base: position 12,975,085 of record NC_023759.2, on the reverse strand, counting down.
ATTAAAAAAGTTTATGGATTGTTTATACACAAGTAATGCATAAAAATTATTTTTGATTGGTGAATCCAGAAGTCATTCTTGAGAACCAGAATAACTTCTGTCAGAATGCAATGTAATATATTGAATTCTTCCAAGCGTGAAAGACATGACACGAAGGGCAACGACGAAAGGAGACGATCAAAGGAGTAATGACCAAAAGGGCAATGACAAAAGATGAGAAATAACCAACAACAATAACATAAAAGGAGATATAACGGTTTTTTTTTTTTTTATCTTTTACACATTCCCTTTTTGAGGCGAAAGAAGAAATTATGAGTTGCAAAAGAAACCCCCTTATTACCAATATAAACATTCAAGAATATTTAATCCCATACTAACAATTTGAAAATCTTTTAAGGATCATTTCTTTTTGTAATCTTATAATTTTTATATGCGCCCACATGAAATTTTAAAATTCAAATTTACCCTTGGGGTATTTAATGACAAGGAAGGGCATTGTTTGTTTTGGTGTTGTGTTGTTGTTGGTTATTTTGAGTGTTTTTACACATTTCATGCTTGTGGTGGTGATGTTGGAAGTGTAGAGTGCATTAGGTTGTTGGATTTAAGGTGAAGTAAAGATAGTGTAGGGAAGAAAGGTAATGATTTTTAATTTAATTTTCAGATTGTGTAATCTAAAGACTTCTCAGATTACACAATCCATAATGTTATATAAAAATTATTTGTGTTCTAGATTCTCAATTCATAAGTGAAAATAGTATTATGGATTGTACAATCTGAAAGTAAAAAATGACTTCTAGATTACACAATCTAAAATATATATTGATTTTCAAATTGTGTAATCCAAAACACATTTTAAAAGAACAAATGTATTTTCGATGACACAATCTCAATATGCAGTTATTTAAATTTCTTTTAAATTTTATTTTAAGTTCATACTTACATCGTGTAATTACACCATAGAATAAAACATTACATTGTTTTGTAATCACTTTTACCATTACTTCAATGATGATTGTGAAATATAAAATTGAAATCCTAATTTTGGAGAAAAATATCAAATTAAGTGGATAAGTTGTCTAACATAGATGAGTTTGATATAATAAAGTTTGAGACAAAAAAGAAGAATTGGTTGGAGAAGATTGTGTTCGACCTTTTACAACAAATGAAGTAAGTTAAATTTCATATTATTTGTGTAAAAAATATGACATAAAACATATGATTATGCTACACTATATTTGTGTAGGTATTTGATACATGTGATGACTTACTTGAATGTGTGTGTAGGGTAAAATTTTGACTTGGTTTTGTAATTATCATTTTGAGGTTTGATACAAATAATGGAAATAAAAAACGAAAGACATATGTGTTGTTAGGTTGTGAAAGAGGTGATAAGTATAGGAAATACAACAACGATTTACAGATCACTATAACTAGTATAAGAAAATGTGTTTGTTCTTTTAATTGCAGACTAAACTAGTTCACGATAAAGGAGGGTGGGTGTTGAAGGTAATATCTGGGAGTTGGATGCATTAATAGGTCACTTTATGTTAGCATATTAAAGCCTAACAAATATTTCATGGTCGTTGACATGACTAAAATTTAGTGAAGTAGGCAAACATTTTACTTACTTTGAAGGAGAATAATAAGGACAATGTCACCATAATAAAACAATTGTACAATGTTAGGTGTGCATATAAGAGATCACTTAGAGGATCTGAAACTGAAACGTAACAGTTAATGGTGTTGCTAGAGCATGAAAATTATATTCACCGAAGTAGGCTTAATGAGTCCTCACAAGCTGTTACATATGGTTTTTTAACACACCTTAATTCAGTAAAATTGTTGAATGCATTTAGCCTTGTATTGTTAATGCATAACACATACACAACCAATAGATATAGGTTGTCTTTGCTTAAGATCGTTGGTGATGGAAACTTTCCAGCCATAAATTCCACTAGAGCCAGGATTAGAAGAATTGGTACTTAGTAAAGACTGCCAGAGGAACATTCTTACAAATTGTTAGGCCTTGATTTAGTTGTAAAATTATAATAAGATTTCCTTTCTTGTAAATAAATTGGGCTTCAAAAATTGGGTCAAGTAGCGATGTTGGGCTTGTATTTAGGCCTTATATAGACTATGGTTAGGGTAGGATTTCTAGAAACCTATCTAGGGTTTTAATTGGACTCACTTGGCCCAACCAAAACCAAAGACAAGTAATGGCAAATGAGAACACTTGGAGTTTCTTTAACCATTAAACACATGCTTAATGTGAAACAAACTCGAAACATGGGAGAAGAATTCAAATTTGAATTTTCCTCTCCCCTTTTGGGCTTCATCCTTGGTCGGATTCCACACTATAAATAAGTGTCTTGTGTACATAAAAATTAGATCATGAATCATAGAGTTATGCTATTGAATTTTCCAACCAATACTTGATAAGTGCCAAATATTAGTAATATTTCATATTCAAATATAGGCACTTATGAGTATTATTTGATAAAATAAGTATAAAATAATCTCTAATTTATGAATTTATACCTTTTTATATATTTTGTGATTTTTATTTGAATAAGAACATTTTATTCCCAAAATTTGTTAATTTCAGGTTTCTAGGGGAGAACGAAGATGAGTGGGCTAAAGAAGAATAATGTAAGCTAAAAGGAAAAGTTGGAAGGCCTCAGAATGCACAAGCGCACAAAAAGCTCAACTCAGCATTAGAGCATCTCGCTCAAGCGAGCCCTGTCTCGCTTAAGCGAAAATGCTCCAGTAGCATTGGACAAATTCGACGCTTTACTCGCTCAAGCGAGTAAATCTCGCTTAAGCTAGAATTCACTTAAGCCCAAAAAAATTAGGTTAAATAAGGGGCTTGAGGCACAACCCTAGTGTGCAAGATTGAAAGGAAAACACCATTGAGTGACTTGTAACCCAATTAGCAGAATAAAAGGTGTTAGAAGATGTGTGGTTAATTCTACCCTTTGGGATTGAGAGTAATCTGTTCAAACTCTTATGCGTTGAGGTGATATCTGAATATAATATTTTATTCTTAATCTAAAATCTTAAATCTGACTAGAAAGTATTTTTTATGGTTCTGACCTAAACAATAATACTTAAAATATTTGAGTGTTAGGAATAAACTTGAAATGTTAATTGCTATCAATGTCTGATCTGAATTCTAAGTTGTTTTTATAAATATGCGAGGAATCGATATTTAGGAAACATCTTAATAATTTTATATGTGAGGAATCAATATAAATGATTTGTATACAAGCATCAATATCAATCTAAGGGCACAATATTATCAAGACTAAATTAAATACAAAAGAGTGAGAAAGATGAAACCCAATCCCTATTTTTCCAATTGAAGTAACAACTCTTTGTCTTATTTTCTTATTAATCATTGCCATCACAACAAATTCCAACAAACTTTTATTATTCTGTTTTATATTTAGTGAATATTTTACTTGATTATTCAGTTGTTCCTTGTGGGTTCGATATCTGTCCATATGGACACATTATTACTGTAGACAACGTGGTGCACTTGCCGTACAAAGTCATCAATACTCTCCTTAGTCTTCTCTCTTTAGGGTAAACACCTTTCTTGGTCTCTTATTCATCTATTCAAGTGACTAGACCTAACCTGATGGAGGATCATCCTTTCTAAAGCCACCATTCTTCTTAACTAAGGGCAGAGGTTCAAATTGGAAGAATTTAGAAATAATATATGCCTTAGTTTCTGTATAAAATAATATAATAGTATTTTTTGGTTTTGTATTTCTGAGTCAACTTAAGAATAGGAATATCTTTCTCTCCAAACAAGACTACCTTGGGGCGCCTCTTCTTGGCTTGTTGACTCTTTAAGATCCTTAAAGAGTGAAGCTAGGTGCCTCCTTCCATGACTCTCCCATCACTCAAAGACACATGACAAGCTATGAATGAAGAGTTTCTTGTCAATAATATTGCCACATGGCAAGCTAGGAGTGGAGATGATGGCAGAAGGCCCAGCTCGGGACCAATCACTAGGGTTGTGACAAGGAAGATACAAGAAGATTAAGACTCTTCTACTAATGGCAGAGGCACCCTTTTATACATGTTCAAAAATGACATAACCTAGTGTAAATTTTCTAGAGTAGAATTTAATTTTTTTGTTAAAATTAGAATGGGATTTTTACTTGTAAATTTTCTTAATTGAATTAAGGTTAAGGTTAGACATCTAAAAATCAACACGAGTTAAATTAGGGCTTCATTGAAACCCACTTTAACCTAGGGCATTCATTTAGACCTTCACATGAAGCACGCTTAGGACATGCTTGCAATGTGACTCATTTTAGGCGCCTAATTCAAAATGTTTAATTTGAATTTTCCCTATCATTTTTGTGTAAGCTTGGTCGGACCTCTCCACTATAAAAGGAGGTGCTTGGTTAACATTTTAATAAGATCAATTTTATAAATGTTATGCTGCCAAATTGCTAACCTAATCACTCTCTTGTCTAAACCTCTCTAGGATAAACACCTTTGGTCTTCTTCTTCATATCTTCAACTGATATGGCCCAATCAATCACTCTCCATACTCTTCATGCACCTACAAGGAAACCATAGCTTCATTGGATCTCTCCTTGATCCATTACCTCTATTAGCTTTCGCCAAGTTCCTCCAAAAATTCAAGCAAAGATGAAAACTGGATGAAGGCACCTATCGAGAGAACTTATTCTAAATAGGATTGCCACATGGTAAGATAGGAATGAAAAATTTTCTATGCATAAGATTGTCACATGACATGTTAGGAATGAGGAGTATTTTGAGGACTCAATATTCATTTTTAGGAGTCTCTTTAGATTATAAATAAGAGACTCTCATCTTGTAATTTATAGACTTGATTGATGTATGAAATTGTGTTTATGAAATTCTCAACACACTTTATCCAAGTCCCTCTCTATGATGCTCATTCATTCTTAAAAACTCAAGGAAGTTGGCATAACCTCTTTCTTGGCCCGTTCATCTTGTAAAACTCACGTCAAGACCAAGAACATCAATGTCCATTCAGTGCTTCCTCCACAAATTGTACAAGTCCTTTGCTGCCTTCCATCAATTTCATCCAACACTAAAGAAGAACTACATTATAACATATCACTCTTCGTACACCTCACAACTTCTCCAAGGTTCCTAAAGCTCTTAGTAGTTCTTCCTTGCTCCAATCATCCATTTGCTTTCGCCAATCTCCATTCTTGTCTTTCTAGGTTCATAGAATATTTTTTTATTCCTTTACAATATTCTGCAATCTGCTAAAAGACTTACATTTTATTTTTCCTTTTCCCCTCAATTTATTTAAGCACTGTCTTATAAATTTTATTTGAAATTTCTTTTGTATTTATTTTTCTTTGTCATGCTCTTTGTATGTACTATTCATTCTTCTAGTAAATCCTTTCCTTAATTCTAATCACATCAATATGACTTTCCTTATAGTCTCATTCTCTCAAATAGATCATCCAATTTCAGTGAATGATGTCTCTTCTTTAACACTTTTATTTTCAAAAGGATAGATATATTTTTTTTCTTTCCTTTTAAAATCAAAATGGAGATTTTCATAATTTTTCTTCAAGGTTTTAAGCTCTTAGTTTATTTTCATGTTTATTTAACATACTTTTTTTTAAGAGGAATCGTCCACAACAACATACTCATATTTTAAAACTTTAATACATTTTGATAGTTTTTTTTTTCCTTTCGATTTTTTAAAAGTTTGAGAAAGAAGAAATGAGTTAGACATAGGATATGCTTCTATAGCATAAAGCAAGAAAAATCTACCTCATCTCATGAGTGACCAGACAATGTGTTTCTCAATTTTCTATAATCTTATTAGTGACGGATTAAAATCTAGAGACAGTGAAAAAAAAATTAATGTATATGTATTAATTAAATTCATACTAGAATCAATTGTCAAACAAAGTTCATTGTAAGTTGGTACTTATAAATGAAATAATTAATTTACATTGATACTATAGTGTGCTCACAAAAATTAACCTAAGTAGTTAATCAACGACATAATTGCAACTGTAAAAATAATTGAGGATTAATTTGCAATTTTAAGAAACTTTAGGGGTTTCTATGTAATTATTGTAAATGTTTCAAGAGTTAATAGAAAACACTAAATTTCTTATACTAGGATTTAGTTAATTAGTTTATCTCGTCCAATTTGTTGAATCAAGTGTGTTCAAGCTTTGAAGAATCCAAATCCTTTGAGTTTGATGGAAGGGTGGATGTGCTTGCTGTTGCTGAGGTGTTTTAGAATAGGATCTGGGGTAGATTATCTGTGTAAATCCACTTTTGATTGAATCCAAAGCTTAAGTATTCTCAAACCTTTTGAATTGAAAGTGTTTTTCAAACTAAGTGAAAAACAACCTGTTGTTTTGTCGAAACAACCGATTGGTTTACTCTTAGGTGTTTTGAGAAAGGTTGAAAACTGTTTTTGGTGGTTGACTTGCTGTCAAACCAAAACAACCGATTGATTCGCACATTCAACAGATTGTTTGTTTTCAAATCATAACAGAAAACTGTTTTGAGTGTTGACTAAGCTTTAAATGATTTTGTAACTAAATGTACTCCTGTTTTAAATGCTTTGACCAGTCTTTGAAAGCTATAAAGATTTTGTTCAACTTTTGTAACAAACAAGAACTAAGATTTAATCATAGAAAAACAAATTTGAGTTTTTCACTGATTTTGCTTTTCAAGAGTTAAAGATTGCTTTGATCAAGAGAGAGTGGAATAGGATTTTCATTTTGTATTGACTTCAGATCATTTTGTAACAAGTGTAATCCTTATGTACTTTGTGTAAACTCTGGTGTGATAGGCCAAGAAGTGTTGTGCGCTCTTGAGGTTGTCAAGATCAACATTCTTGGTGGTGTATGTGCTGAGTCAAAGGAAGTGTGTGTCTTAAGGGGATCAATGTCACTTCTTTGGTGGTGTGTGTAAGTAATCTAGGTTTGGTTACTTAGTGGATTCCCCAGTGATTTTTGGGAAGACTGTATGTAGCTCTTGGTTTAAGAGTGAACCAGTATAAACTGTGTGGGCAATCTCTCTCTCCCTTAAACTCTTTAATTTCAGTTTGTATATTTTAACTGGTATAAACAACCGATTGTTTCTGCGAAACAACCGATTGTTTTTCTGGTGCTGTGTTAAATTGCTTTGTGTTTTTGGCAAACTGAATTCTGAATCAAGTTTTCTCAAAGGAATTTCATTCTAGACTAAAAAGTTTGTGAAAACCCTCTTTAAACCATTCACCCCCCTCTAGTTTAAAGCCATACATTCTAACACAATTATTAATACACTTTTGTTTTTTTTTATTATTTTAATCATTAATGTAAATAATTATACCTTTAAATACATGATATTACATTTGCTGCTGAATTTTATTATTATTTTTGTTCCTCATGGTGAAAACTTTTTTTATCATCATATTTAGATTTTCTTAATTTTTGTATTTTTCTTCCCTTTTTGTTTCATATATGGTTGCTTCAATCTTGAAAGAAACTCCCTTCTCATCATCATCTTCTTCTTCTTTTAGCCTCTCCAACTCAAACTCATGTTCTCTTAATTTGCCAATAGATATGAAATCTTCTGATTATGAGTTAGTTGTTATCTTAGATTGTCATGTTCCATTCAAATACTTTAGAATCTTACGGTTAAGTTTATTTTGTATCAAACATTATCCCAAGAACTATAAGATGTTTCGCTATATGAATAAATCTTTTCTACATATCACATATGTTTTCACACTGAAACATTTTGAAAATCTCACATTCTTGGGATTGTTCTTTCCTTCTCTTTTAATGTTTTTAGTGCCCTTATGAATAACCTTTTAAGTGTCCAACATCTCTTTGACACTATGACATATTGACACCTAGTAGAACTCATCAAGAGTGAGTGTAGATGATACGATGTTCTTTGCTATCACTTTATTTTATTTTTCTAATTTAATTAGAGATTCCTTTGAAACCTGGATATCTCAATTATCTAAAAAGGGATAAAATGACAATTAACAACAACATATCATGCTCCCTTTTCAATTGATTCAAAAAAATGTGAATTGTTCAAAAAGGATAATTGTCTAAAATAAAGTAAAGGTGGTTTGTTAATTGATGAGCCTTAAAGAAGATCTTATTATAACTAGTCATTTTAAAAAAAAAATTTCTTTTAAAAAACTATCAAAAAAAGCTTTGATGCCAAGTGTAAAATGAAGAGTCGTTCAATACCAAGAAGGTGGTGAATTGAGATTTTTATAAAAGTTTTATCAATTGATAGATTATATGAAAATTTTTGTTGAATTACTTGATTACAAAGTTGAGATTCTTGTTAAAGAAAAACATTAATACGAGAAATGGAGAAAGAAATATTTCTTAAAAGATTTTAGACACTTTTGAATAAACTGATTCTACGTCAAATTTCAATCAACTAAACCTTAAAGTATTGTTTTAACTACCTTGAAAATATTAAAATTACAATTACATTTCACATGTAATTACACTTTAATTGAAGATAATGCACCTACAATTTCCTTAAACAATCATAAAGTGAAAAATATCAAGAAATGAATATATGAAATGCAAAAACTATGCCACCAATCAAATGTATAACAAGCTTTTACAACAAATTAGAAAGATTTCACCTCAATGTGATTAATCTTTCCCTTAAACAATCATAAAGTGAAAAATATCAAGAAATGAATATATGAAATGCAAAAAATATGTCACCAATCAAATGTATAACAAGCTTTTACAACAAATTAGAAAGATTTCACCTCAATGTGATTAATCACAAAGATATAGAGTAATGAGTTATCAAATAAGAAGATCACTACACATGTTTCAAAATGATCTTTTAACAAAAGAGTGTTCACATGTAAAAACTTATTGAAGATATTCTTGAATGTGTGAAAGCAATAACTTACAAAAAAAATAATTCATGCTTTCTAAGATATTAAAAAAATCATTTATAGAAAGAATATGAGAGATAACTTGTTCATTCAAAATTCTTTATGCCCTTCACAACCAAAACATTCGTAACCATGGACTACATTTAAATTGATTTATTTATACCAAAACATATTGAAATCCCACACCAAATGTACATCTTAAGGAAACTACACAATTAAATGTGTAATATCCATTTACCTTAAAAATACATATTCGTGGAGATTTGGAAATAGGACATGGCACGTTGAAAGGTGAAATTTCTTTACATTAACATTGATGAAAGAAGAAAAATCATTGTCCAATTTTTAAGACTTCAAAGAAGTGTGGACCAAATTGTATTTTTCGTGTACCATTTTCTACTATGTGATGAGGTGTGTGCATTACCCTTCTAGATTAGATATTCTAAAACACCTTACAGATTCTTCTAGATTAGATATTCTAAAACACCTTACAGATTCTCCAATATAAAAATTTAAATTATTATTTTGGATTGTACAACTATAATTCTTCTAGTGGCATGTTTTTTTTCCTTATCGTATAATCTAAAAATTAATTTTTTTTCTAACTACAAAAATAGTACACTCTTAAAAGTTACATTTTTTTAATCATATATAGTTGGTAAGAGTGTAAAATCTCAAATTACTATTTTAAATTGTTCAATCTATAAGTATTTTTTAATTCCACAATTTAAAAAAAAAAAAACTCAAAAACCAATGTGAACACTTCCAATGCTAGACAATTCCTTCCTACACTTTATCAAATTTAGACCTGTACAAATAATAAAAATATCCTTAAATAAAAAGAAGGTACAAATAAAAATACATTTCAGATTTTTTTTAAATGTTTTTGAATTTTTTTTAGAACGTATTTTTTTGTATTTTTAAAATTACTTTTTGGAAATAACATTTTGAATTTTTGAATTCTATTCTGGATTTTAATTTTTGTAACATAATAAACTATTTCAGATTTGCTTTTTTTAGAATGTACTTTTTTCAATTTTGGATTTTTATTTTCAGAATAAATTTCTTTTGGAAATTAAAAAATGTATAAGGTGCAGGTTAAAAATGGTTGAGTGTAGAAAGAATTTGTCCCAATATTATTTGAATGCTTTGAAATAAAACATGAAACTTACCCACCACAACTAATTAACTTCAATACCTCCTACAAAGACCTTCACTTCTAACAACAATTTCTTTTAGAAAATCTATCTTCCAAAGCAAAAGATCACAAATAACGACAATAATATAGGTTCATACATATTGAATTTTTTTTTTCTCAACACATATTGAATGTTGTTATGAAATAAAAAGAGTAAGATGAATATTACAAAGTGGACTTTAAGCCTAACTCAACCCCATAAAACCGGCTCATAGGGTTGAGGTTTGCACCCACTTATATACTATGAAAGGCTCTCATCTCTAGTCGATGTGGGATCTCCAACACACCCCTCACACCGAAAGTGATAAATAGAAGCTAGTGCGTGGGACTATATATTTTGGGTGGTCCGATAGCGGCCCGATAGCGGGTGGCACGATAGGCCCAACACAAATACTCGCTAGGATAGGCTCGAAATGGGTCTGATACCATATTACAAAGTGGACTTTAAGTCTAACTCAACCCCATAAAACCGGCTCATAGGGTTGAGGTTTGCACCCACTTATATACAATGAAAGGCTCTCATCTCTAGTCGATGTGGGATCTCCAACAATGAACATTTTGAAAAAAAAAAAAAAGTGCAAGAAGAAATTATGACAGTGTAGGAAGTAAACTCTTTAATTCAATCACTTCATAAAAGAATTTACTATCTATTGCTTTGATTGCAAAATAAAGTTCAATCCAATTTATGTTGATTTAAATTGATTTCATTTCCATTTTTTTTAAAAGAGACTACAAATATTCAAAAAAAGTTATAAACTACATAAATTAATCAAACAATCACATCCCATATATTACTACTCATATAGTATAGTTGAAGATATAAATTTAAATCAAAAGGGGAATATAAATATACGGTATCTAAAAATTAAACACGCACTATACGGTATCTAAAAAATAAAAGCACGTTTAATGAAGATTACACTATATAGCACAGACACTGACACGGACACGAAGATACCTATAATATCTAAAATGTAAGATACGGGGACACAGATCTATATATTATATAATTATGAATTATATAAATTGTTAATAAAGGTTTATGTGCACAAGTATGTTATAGATTATTTTTTTGAGGAGAAAAATGTTCTTCATGACTACTGATTCAAAAAGACTTGTTTCTTATTTTTATAATCATAATAAAAATTTATACAATAAATTTGAATTTTTAAAAAATTAACGTATTTTTTCTTTTTAAAATTGTGTTAGAACTATACTAGAATTGTCAGAAATCTAACAAATACTTTTTGAATTGGACACTTTACAAATACGTGTCCTACAAGTGTCAGTGTCCGATATAAGTATCCGACACCAACACGTCATTTAAGATAAATGTCTGAGTTTCATAGAAATTACATAAGGAAGCACATAAAAGTCGAAATGTGTACGCTTCCGTAAGCCAACATGTTTATACAGAACTATTAATTTTAAAAATTAATTTGTATTATCAACGATTAATATAGAAAGACGAGATAATCTGATCCAACATGAACACTACCCTCAACAGACTTTGTATACAAGCTCCTCAGTTTATAAAAAGTACATTCTTTTAATCTTAATATATATTTATTTTAAATATCGAACACTTTAATTCTAATATATATTTATTTTAAATATCGAACTGAAGGTGGATAACAGTGTATGAATTAAAAATTTTAAGTAATCCCAAAATACCTACATAACACGTTAGAGAAGTTTTCCATTATAGAAAAGGATACATGTTCAAAATATACTATCAATGTAGGTTATTAATTCTGATTTTATTATGCTTAAACTATTTTATCGTTATTATTGCATTAATGGTCAGTTTACAAGCTTGTTATTCCTATTTTTATAGCTTTCATTAATTATAATTTTATTATATATATTATTGAAGTAAATCAAAATGAATAAGATTAACTTAACAGTTTTGCAATCTTATGCAATTGCCTTCAATCAGTTTGTACAACCTTTTGCCTTCTCTTATTTCCTTCGATTAGTTCCTACAACTGGTATCAAGAGCTAGTATGTTATCATGAACTCTACCCAATTATCAGTCCCTATCCTTGATGGAAAAAATTACAATCGATGGTGTGTGCAAATGAGAGTTTTGTTTGATTATCATGAGTTATAGGATGTCATTAAGAGTGAAGTGTCTGCATTAGCTGCTAATGCAACTTAATGCAACTAAGGCGCAACGAGTAGCGCACTATGATTAGAAGAAGAATGACGAGACATTTGAGCAGTTAGAAGGAGCAACAACTGCCAATGAGGCTTGGACAATTTTGTCAACCAATTATAAAGGTGATGATAAGATCAAGAAGGTGCATCTTCAAACCCTAAGACGCCAATATGAATTGTTGCAGATGAAAACCACAAATATTGTCGATGTCTATATAAATAAAGTTCTTGCCTTAACAAATCAGATGAAGACCAATGGTAAAACACATTCAAAGCAGACAAAGGTGGAGAAGATTTTGAGATCTTTAACTCCCAGATTTGAACATGTTATTGCCGCAATTGAAGAGGCCAATGACATTTCAAAAATGACAGTAAGATTATTGTCTGGTTCCCTACGAGTGCATGAGCAGCGGATGAATGACGAGACATTTGAGCAGTTAGAAGGAGCAACAACTGCCAATGAGACTTGGACAATTTTGTCAACCAATTATAAAGGTGATGATAAGATTAAGAAGGTGCATCTTCAAACCCTAAGACGCCAATATGAATTGCTGCAGATGAAAACCACAAATATTGTCTATGTCTATATAAATAAAGTTCTTGCCTTAACAAATCAGATGAAGACCAATGGTGAAACACATTCGGAGCAGACAAAGGTGGAGAAGATTTTGAGATCTTTAACTCCCAAATTTGAACATGTTGTTGTCGCAATTGAAGAGGCCGATGACATTTCAAAAATGACAGTAAGATTATTGTCTACGGGCACATGAGCAGCGGATGAATGACAATAAGATTGAAAAACCAATTGAATAGGCTTTACAAGCACAAACCTCAATTGGTAGCTCCTATATAAACATGGTAGTTCACGAGGCAAAGGACGTGGTGGTAATTAAGGAGCCTTGGCGTGCAAAATTTCCTTTGGAGCTTGTTCATACAAATGTTTGTGGCCCGATGAACATATCATCAGTTGGAGGTAATAAGTATTTTTTAACCTTTATTAATGATTTTTCAAGGAAAACCTTATCTATTGAAAAGCAAGGATGAGGTATTCCACTACTTTAAAATATTTAAAGCATTTGTTGAAAGATAGAGTGGCAAATAAATTAAGATGGTGCGTAGTGATGGAGGGGTGAGTACAAGTGTAATGAGTTCAAGAGGCATTGTGAAGAACTTGGGTTGCAGTATAACATAACCTATCCCTACACACCTCAACACAACGGAGTTGCTGAGAGAAAGAATAGAACAATCATGGACATGGCGAGAAGCATGCTTAAAGCGAAAGGTATGCCAAATGATTTTTGGGCTGAGGTTGTAACATGTGCGGTATATTTGATAAACAAATCACCCACCCGGAGTGTTCGTAACACAACTCCGATTGAGACATGGAGTGGATTCAAATCCAATGTGCAACACTTGAAGGTATTTGAGTCAATTACTTATGCTCATGTCCCCAAGGCAGCAAGATCGAAGTTGGATGATAAGGCAGTGAAGACCATTTTCATTGGATATAAGCATGGGGGATACAAATTGTACAATCCAATGACAAAGAAGGTGATTGTTAGTTGTGATGTTACATTTGCGGAAGATGAGGATTGACAATGGAATGCAACAACTGAAATGGATTCAAAAAAACGATATATTTATGTTTTGAATGATGATATGGAAGATGGAGTCACTCTTGAAGCACCTGTAGTTCAATCTGAAGCACCTGCAGTTCAACCTGAAGCTGTAATTCAACCTGAAGTTGCAACTCCAATTGCAACTATGATGGAGCGACCAAGAAGGCAGCAACGACAACCTGTACACCTTCAAGATTGCAAAGTAAATCTTGATGATGAAGTTGATGACAATGGAGATTTAGTTCACTGTGCTTTTCTTGCAGAATCAGAACCTGTGAGACTTGCAGATGCCATTCTACACCCCAAATAGCAAAAGGCTATGAATGAAAAATTGTTGGCGATTGAGAAAAACAATATCATGACTCAGATTGGTTTTAATCTAAATATTCCAATTAAGATGTATCTTGACAATGTCTCTGCAATTAATCTTGCAGAGAATCCAATTTTTCATCAAAGAAGTAAATACATTGATATTCGATATCACTTCCTGCGAGACCAAGTTGGGAAGAACATGATCAAATTGGAATATTGCAGATTAGAAGATCAGATTGCAGATGATATTGCCATTGAAGATCAATGCTTTCATCATCAAGTTAAGAGATCTGTTGGGACAGGAACTTCCAAATCAGAATTAAGGGAGGATGTATGTTATTAATTCTGATTTTATTATTATTAATTCTGATTTTATTACCTTAAACTATTTTACCGTTATTATTGCATTAATGGTCAGTTTACAGACCTCTTAGTATTCCTATTTTATAGCTTCCAGTTATTGTAATTTTATTATATATATATATATATATATAATATATATATATAATATATATATATATAATATATATATATATATATTATTAAAGTAAATCAAGATGAATAAGATCAACTTAACAGTTTTGCAATCTTGTGCAATTACCTTCAATCAGTTTCTATAACATTTTGCCTTATCTTATTTTCTTCAATTAGTTCCTACATGAATTTCACCTGTAAACCCATTGTTTGAGTTAGTTAAATCATTGTATTCTGGGAGAAGTTGAAGAGACTGGACTACCTTCATCTAATGACACCTTCACTTGGACAGGAAATTGGTACCACAATCTACAAATTTGAAAAAATATATATTTTAGCATATTCTAAACTATAATTTATATATTTTTTTTATTTCTACTCATTATATTGGAGAGATTTTGATATCATATTGATTTTATTTTTTTTAATTGTGTGGTGTAAATGAGTATTCTTACTTATAATGTAGGACATATATAATAATATGAACAAAACCAATATTTAATAATGGAAATTTTTTATAAGATATTTCCCCATCAAATCATATCTTGTCTCTTTATTTATTTAATGTAGTATTCAAATCATGTCTCTAACACAATCAAATCATATCTTTAATATAGATAAACACAAACAAACCATTTGTACATAATATAATTTCTCCCAAAAGTGAGACAATCTAGATTGTGAGTGTTATTTTTCTCAAGCATAGCTGAACTACAAAAGAAAATGCACATACTATGATTCCTTCTAAGAATCTTTCTATGGAAGTTACAAAATAAAGTGCATCATCCATAATTGAACTTCCATTAATTTAAGGAACAAAAATTCTCGAACTTGCTCTTTTTAAAATACAGAAAACATATAATACCGTGGTTACCTATAAGTTGTCCATTGACAAATACTTGCAGGATATTACAAACACCATCTATTGTAAGTTTTGGACGAACATCATTTCCGTCCCAAAACAAGATGTCACTGTTTGAAATGAATATTCTGCATTATATACACAAATTTATTTATGAAAATACAATTAGAAAACCATTGAATCAATATTAATAAACACTTTCCATTTTTTTTATTGCAGCATTATGAAATTCAAATCATGTTTTAATCTATCCAATTCCTTTGGCAGATATACAAAGGAAAAATTGTATATAGAAGATATCTTCTCTATAATCTTTCATGTTTCTTTTGTTAGAAATAAAATCATTCTTAAGCCATCACCTAACTTCAACTTTTAGCAAATTTAGTCATTGACATTGTAACATTCTATGACCAAGTAGTTTGTCACTTCTGTAATAAAATAGTTAACCATTGCACAAAATGAAAACATGAATTTTGCAAAAATTAACCCAAAACCTTCTCCTACCTTTGAAACTCCTTCAATGGTCTCCTTCCATTCACACACAAGAAACCCCTTCAATGGTCTCATTTTGTTTGCACAAAACAAGACAATGATCTCCTTCCGTTCTTCAATGCTCTTCTTTCATTCGCACAAGCAGAAGAAACTCTTATGGTTTTTTTCCGTTCGCACGTAGAAAGGAAACCTGCAAAACATTTTCCATATGTTTCTGTTTCAAATAAAAAATCAATTTTTTTACTTAATTTCTGATTTTTCCAACAAATGACAAAAATACCTTTAACGACGTCATCAAACTCTGCCACCTAATTGGTTGGAAATCCATTTGAATTGTCTACTTATCATTTTCCAAAAATAATTACTGTGCCACGTGGTACCACGTCAGCAGTTTGTGAAGTGAGAGAAAATGAGGTGTCAACATAAGAAGGTTCCGTGGAAGTTTTGGAAGTTGGCAGCATCCACATCTGACCTTTGACCCAAACCCAAACCAAAATCATTGTGGGATCGAAATTTGGGGGCAGACGCTGCAGAGAAGCAATTCAATCGATGGAACTTCTGACCTTTGCATTGGGAGGAGTTGGGTTCATTCTGATCGGAGCACACGAAGCCCTTCTTCACGTTTCCCCATCCAAACAATTCCCAATCTCTTCCTCTTCCTCTTCCTCCTCTCCGCCCAATTCCCCAACCAACAAACTCTTATTTCCGATCTCTCTCGCAATCCTCTCCTCATTTTTCATCCTCAACTCTGCACTGTCACTTCTCGACGCACACAACTCAAACGACGCTGTCGGCACCGCGCTTCAGCTGCAGCTCCTCCCCATCGCCTTCCTCTTCCTCTTCTACTCCCTTCTCCTTCTCTTCTCTCTCCCTTCGCCGTTGCTCGGCCTCGTTAGTTTCTTCGCTTTCGCTCAAGAGTTTCTCCTCTTCTACCTTCAGCGTAAGGACCCCACCGGCGTCGAGAACCGTTACTACGACCTCTTGCTTCTTCCCATCGCAATCTGCCTTCTCTGCACGCTTCTCCATGTGGGATCTCCGCTCTCCAGTGTTCCCAAACTGGGCCGCGGTGTGGGCCTCATTCTACACGGAACGTGGCTTCTTCAAATGGGCCTCTCCCTCTTCTCGGGCTGGGTCGCCCAGGGCTGCTCTCTGCACCGAGTAAGCAGGGGGAACTACACGCTGAGGTGCAAGGGCCACCCGGAGTATCATAGGGCCAGGGCCATAGCCACGCTTCAGTTTAATTGCCACCTCGCGCTCATGGTGGTGGTTGTTGTTGGCCTTTTCTCCGTTATTTCCGCCAGAAGTGGAGGACGAACCCACCTTGACTCTCTTTCCACGCGGTACGCGCCGCTCGGTAATGAATTGCAGAATTTGCAGGACTCGCCAAACTTCACTTTGGACTCTGATGAGGACGATGATGATTGCACACAAAAGACTGACAATCTGGGTAGCAAGAAAGGAGTTGCTGTGGAACATTCTGTCAATGGTAATGGGGTAATAGCTCTCACTCCTCAGTGAATCTTGTTAGATGAGTGTTAGGAACATGCTCTCTTCTGAAAGTTGTTATACATTAAAAACTATAAAGCCAGGATAAAGATAAATATTATTTAATATGACATGTGACATAGAAATTTTGCATTTTGAATAAATTCCATCCAACCCAGAGAGTATGTATTGAAAAGAGTATGGATGTGAGTGTCTATTTCTTCTTATAGTGTTGTGTTCTCTTGTTTTCTATGTCAGGAGAACAAAACTTTGTGTAAAGGGGTTGGTTGGTTTTGTATTGATTTGCTGCTGTTTTACATTTCGTTTGTTTGGGTAATTACAACGAGCCCTTGATTAATTACTTCAGATTGAATTATGCAATTCTGTGTAGCTGTGATGCAAATTCTTTAGAGTCTGGATGTTCGCATTTTGATTTTAATTTGTTTGGAAATTGATACTTGGTTGTCATCATTGTGAAACTTGTTTATTTATAATGTAGTACGTTCTTTGTATGTACTGGAGAGATTATAATGAAGTTCTATGAGGGAGACCCGCCATTTTCTGTTTGGTGTTTTCCGTGTTGTATATTTATATAGTAGCCATGGAATTTCTCTGCTGATTGTTGTTTTGAGTAGTTTGATTCATTGTAATTATCTTATGTATCCTTGTTATTTAAAAAATTGCAATGTTAATTAGTTGCATTAGAGAGTGGTAATTTTAAAGGGTGATTGAGCTTATTCACTTTGAAATTTACCTGCTGCGTGCTTCTAATGAGCATGGGAGCATTTGCCATTTCTATAGCAGCCAAGATTTCTGCCTCTGTTGCATTTCGTCCTTTTCATATGCAATATTAGCTCATTAAGTGTCATTGAAAACTCGGGCTCTGGGCACCGGCCCACTGTTACCTTAACCACTTAGCTAGAAATTTTTGGATTTCAATTACATTAAGTGTAATGTGACACAGATCAGGATCATAAAATCTTCGCAATACTGAGATTATTATTGATTTTTCACTTCCAGTTCCAGTTTCTGCTATCTATTCAACTTTCTGATTTTCATCAGTGTAAACATATTATTTTTATCCTTCTGATGGAAATTTTGAAGTTAATCATTTGCTGGAGGATACTATTTGTGCATTGTTAAAACAAATTTCAAAGAAACAACCTTGCACGAGTTAAAGGTCAAGCAAAATATTTTAACATAAAGTCTCGTGGGGTACTTGAAACTCATGATGAACCCCATCATCTTCCCTGATGAATTAGAGGGGAGGTTGTTTGGATATAGAGAAGATGGTAGAAAGTAATTTTCTTGTAGCAAATTTTCTGACTTATGAACACTCTAACGAGAACATATCAACAAAATTGTCATCCTGAGATCCAGACCCAGTCTCGGTATCATCAATAAGGTTAGCAACAACAAATAAATCTTTTTTGACTTTCTGAACAACAACATAACAGATAAATCCTTATTTGTCGACCAAAAGTTATTTTTTTTATAATGCTAGAGGGGTTGATACCCTACTGACTCTTGATGATTACATAATGAATAAATCTAAAGCATTTTTTTCTAGGGTCCTAGTTTATATTGATATGTTATCAAACTTGTCAAATCAAATTTTGGTGAAAAGGTCTAACTTTGCTTTCATTTCAATATTGAATGAGAAGTTGCCTCCATTTTGCTTCTCATGCAAAATAGTTGGTCATGATTTATCTAATATAGGTAAAACTGTTTTGCCTAAACATGTGGTTGTTAATATAAGTTTGTTGTTGTTGTTGTTGCTCAGTCCAAGGAAGCTAACATCTCTAATAGCCATTAGGAAGAAATTTCTCAAAAGAGAGAAATGGGGGACAAGCCAATTTTACAATTTGATGATAATATTCTAAATTTTGATGTATTTGTTAAGGATATTGTTGTAGCTCTTGTTGATGTTGTTGTTTAGAAAGTCGATAAGGATTTATCTGTTGTTGCTAACCCTATTGATGATATAGGGATTGTGTCCAGATCTCAGGATGATATTTTTCTTGATGTCTTCGTTGGAGATGTTCATGAGTCGAAAGATTTGCTACAAGAAAATGACCCCTTGCCTATTACTGACAAAAGAGTTCCAAAATGTCTTTTATAATTTGACCTTACAAAATTGTTTTAATCCCTTTTAGGTTTTGAGAGTGGAAAGTGTAGTGGTAGGGACCAATTGCACTACCCAAGTTGAGTTGACTTTGGACAAAAATATTGCATCTCATGGTCTAATGTTGCTCGAGTGCCTAATGTTGTCGCTTAGAAGTCTACTATTTTGGCTATTGTGCCTGATGTTGTTTTGTTTATAAAAGAATGTAAAATTGTTGCTAAGTATTTGAATGGTGAGGTTAATGAGACAATCTCTCAGTGATAATTGAGATAATGTTGTTAAAACTAATAAAAGGCTTGGACATCCTAAAATGGGTCTTAAGATGACTCTTAATAAGAAATGAGAGTGTTTGCTTTTCTGAGATTTTCATAGTTGTTCTTTTGGTTCTTTTGTTTGCTTCATAGTTTTTCTTTGGGATTCTTACTTGAAAGGTATTAAAAATCTATGTTCTGATTCATCTAGATTTGTAGTTTTTTTTATGTATGATTTTTTACCTAGTCTCTCATGTTTTGTTTAATAATAATTTTTTATGTAATGAGAGAATGTCTAGCATGAAATTTTATTGAAAAAAAAATAAAAGAAAAATTTATGAAAGTTTGTGAGTCGTAAGATGAGTAATCATTCATAAAAAAAGATTAATTAATAAAATTGTAAGATTATAATGTTAAAATTAATTTAAAATATTATTCTTCATGTACTTAATGTACTTAGTTAAAAAAAATATATGAATTATCTGACATTGTAAATACATTAATATTGTTGAAAATGTATTTGGATAAAATTAAAATAAAAATAATTATAAAACATTTAAGCAAAATTATAAATTTCAGAAAATGTAATTAAATAAACTGAAAGAATAAATTGAAAGATGTAAAAATTCAGATTGTGATTAATATTAAATATAAAACGCGATAAAATGGAATGATGGAAGAAAAGAATTCAATTATTAGATAACAAAATAATAACATAGCGTCTATGATACAAAATTAAAATTAAAACTACGAATCAAAACAACAGAAAGCCGAAAAGTTAAATTTGTAAAAGTTCGTATGCATAACCGATTCTCTTCGACTTTTTTCGTATAACAGAAATGCGTCTTTGTTATTAAGGTCAAATTATAAACAAACTTAAAAATCAAGATTCTTCCTTCCACACGAACAATACTTATGTGGAAACAAACACCCTGCCAGTGTTAACCCCAAAGTAATCTCTGGAACCCTTTCTTTGAATTACGATAAATATTACTACTATAGATGCAATAACATTGTTTTTTGCTTCACTTGAATTAGGGGCCTACGAGTTCAAAATATATCTACAAACACCAATCAATATCTTTGAATTATGACTTTTTTTCCTTGACTAGTATGGAAAAGAATAAATTTTCCGGAAGTGGACCTACAAGAAGATTAATTCTCACCCTTTTCATTTTTCTTGACGAAAACCATCATGAAATTTGGTTTATATTTCTTTTAATTCCAGTGCTGGAGCGGAGGAGATGAGGGTTGTTCAGTAACTGATCGGAATTCGGTCTTTAAATACTTAAATTGTCACTTTGGTTTTTTTCAATTTTTCGCGGTGACCGGATTCTGGATTTCTAGGGTTTGTGATTTTTTTTTTCTTTGTAGGGAGTGAGTAGGAAAGAAGAAGAAAAAAAAATATTTTTAAAACTTATTGTAGGTAAAATAAATGTTTTAAAAAATTCAATTAAGAACGGAGAGAATAAATTTTAAATATTTTTTTAGAGAAAAAATATTAAATTATGTAAGGTTGAATATAATTTGATTGTGTGGAGAATTAAAATATTTTTAAATTTATAAAATGATAGGAAATATTAAACTTTTGTAGATGTTTATTATTATTGTAAATTAAAATTTTGAAATTTTGATGTGTTGAAATTCAGGATAAAAGTCTCAGTTGTGATGCCTAATATTATAATTTTTTATTTAAAAAAAATAAATTTTGAAATGGTTTTAAAAAATGCATTTGGAAATTTTAAATAAAAATATAGGTAGTGTAATTTATAAATTTTTTAAAATAGAAAATATTTTAAAAAAATCAGAAATAAAATTTGGGAGGGTTATTTTCAATTTGTACGAGAGAGGGAGGTAAATAAAAAATTATGTAAGGAGAAAAATCATTTGTTTTTCTTAAATTTATATGCAAATAAATTGTGATTATTAGTTGGTTTTAAATTAAATGTTTGAAGGGATAATAAAAATACGAATGAATAGAAATATTTTATAGGTATTTTGAATTAATTATAGTAAGAAAATAAATGATAAATTATTTTATTTTGTAGTTTTATAGTAAATTTGAATTGGGAAGAATAAATTATGATAAATTTTAACTATATTTTTATAATAAAATTGAAATTGGATGAAAAAATTACAATAAATTATAATAGATTATAATATTGGTATTTGAATTAATTTTGTATTTTTAGTTTGTTAAAAATATATTTAAATAAGAAATAGAAAAAACTAAATAAAATTGTTGGATTATTTTCTTAAAATAAAAATTTATTTATTTATTGTTGATACGTATGTAACGATAAAAATAATAAATTTATCATTTGGTTTAATAAAAAAAAAAGTGTATACATTATAATTTTAAAATGTGAAATTAAAAAATTAATATTAAAATGAAAGGTGCTATAAATAAATAAAAAGTTAGTTATAAATATATATAATAATAATAGTAATAATAATAATAATAATAAAGTATAATAAGAAAGATTATGTTATAATATTTGGTTGTAAATTTATATAAAAAAAATATAAAAGAGCATGAAAAAACTAATTAAAATATATTTTTTATATTAGTTAAAGGTGGTTAAAAGATAATTCATAAAATTGATATAACATAAAAATGATAACAATTCAAAACATATTACTATTTTAATTTACTGCTAGGGCTAATGTTCAGTGAATACTTTGTAATCGATGAAATACTTCTCTTAATTACTGTGGGAAAATCAGGTTTAGGGTTACTTAAATTTTTGATGAAAGAAAATGCATGTGCTGATAAGTTGGCTAATTTAGGATTTATTCATATAGAACCATTTCATTGGTATAATAGACTTTCATCTAGTCTCTTCTTATAATTTTTTATGAATAGATATAGTCGACCTATGTATCGTTTTTGTTACCATATGAGTTTTGGTCTAATCTCCCCATATATTTTTTTTAATAACATTTTTTTTCATGTGATGGCAGATGAGTGTTGTTGCTTGAGGTATCAGCCTAACTGAGATGTCAAGTTGCATAGTGATGTCTAACATGAAACTTTTTATAAAATAACATTACTAATTTAGAAAAGTGTGGATCTTGTTTTGTTGAGATGGTTGATGTAGGTACTTTTCTATAAATTCTAAATCAATTATTGAGGTGTTGTATTGTGTAAATTTTGATTTGGACTAATAGTTCAATTTTTGTAGTTGAATGTTCACGTTGAACACTTGGATTAAAAGTTTAGTACTTTTACAACAATTAATCATTTGTTGGATGTCAACATTATTTTGTATTTGTATTGTGTGGTGTAAACTCTAGTTGGAAGATAACAATTTATTTTTGTAACTTGTTTCCAGTCTCCATATTGTAGTATTTCTGATATGTTGTGAAATATATGATTAAAAGAGTAGTTATGTAAGACTGACATTCTTTTATGTTTTGTTTAGATTAGAGGTTGTGGGTGAGTGGAAAGTTGAGCGTGTGAGGGAGTAAAAGTGTGAAGAAAGTTGAAGGTGTTTGGATTTGGGGATATTAGAGTAGATGTGTGAAGAAAATTTATTGGAGAATGTGAATGATGTGATAGTTGTGAGAGTATTTTAATATATTTTGAATAGTGTAAATTGTAATATTACAAATTTATCCTTGTATATAAATAAATAAATAAATAAAATATTAATTAGTTTAAAAGACATTTAAGTTAATTAAAATAATTAGTGTTATATTATTTAATTTCTATTCAATTATGTTATATACAATAAAGTATACTTTTGTCCACGTGTGTAACAATAAAACTTTCTATAACATTATTAATTTCTATCTATGTTAACATTTATTATTTATAACATGTAAAATTTGCATTCATGCATTATGTCAAAATATTAACTATAAATAAATAAATGTATTATTTATAAAGAATTAAATTTTAAAAAAATAAAAAAATAACATTCCAAAATTATATTTTTATTATGTAAAAATAATAATTTAAAATAAATAAATCTATGTTTTATAAACAATTTCATGTAAAAATTCTAATTTATTAGGTAACCTTTTTCTGTTTTTTTTTTAAAATTAATACAATATTTGATTTAATTTTTAAATAATAATGTTAACAATTTATGTAAATTATGAAAAATAAATTATATATATTTTCATAACATTATGGTATGTCTATGTAAAATGAAAAAAATTATAAATATAATATTCAAAATTTGTATTTCCATTCTATAAAAATAATAATTTCAAATAAATAAATATTTTTTTATAAAGCATTAAATGTTAAAAAAAATATTAACTATCAACACATATTATTAAAAAATTGAATTTATTATGTAATTTTTTCTGTTCTTTTTAATTACTACAATATTTGTTTTAATTATTTCATAATAACATTAACAATTTATGTAAACTATAAACTATGACAAATAAATTATATATATTTCATATACATTATTATGGTATGTGTATGTAAAATGTCAAAAAAATATAAAATATAGCATTCAAAATTTCTATTTCCATTATGTAAAAATAATCATTTCAAACAAATAAATATATTTCTTTATAAATAATTAAATGTTCAAAAAATAGTAACTATGTACACATTTATTAAAAATTCTAATTTATTATGTAATTTTTTTTAATTAATACAATATTTGTTTTAAAAAATAACATTAAAAAATTATATTTACATTCTGTAAAAATAAAAATTTTAAAAAAATAATCTATTCTGTAAATTGAAATCAAAAAATTTATTTATTAAAAGCTTCAAAGTTATAAAGAAAATTACGACATTCATAAATTTATTTATTAACATAGTTAAATGTTAAAATAATCTTCTGTATATTTTTTTTTTAAATTACTGAAACAATTTTTATAGTCTTTTTAATAATAATATTTTAAAATAACAGATTTAGATCTCTAAATTCAATCTATAAATTCAATTCAATTGATGTCACAAAAATAACATATTCAAATTTCATGAAATTTTACATTTATAATATACAATTTTAGATAATCAATTTTCATAAATATTCACATCTAAAATTAAAAACTAATTAACAAGTACTTTAAAGTAATTTAAACAAATTAAATTCAAAATAAAAATAAACATCCAAACACAATTCGAAAAAAACACACATACCTCAAGAGAACAAAACAAAACCACAACACAATGCAAGTCTAAGATTTATCAAACTGTGACTGAAAAAAAAATCATTCAAAAATTAGTTCAAAAAACAGAAAATAAAAAATCTGAAAAATTAAGAAACATAACCGATTATCACCTCAGTGTAAAATAGCACATAATCGATTATCCAAATGTTTATACCACATAATCGATTATGCTTCCGGTTCAAAAACCACCATAATCGATTATCTCACGGGAATTTTTACAGGTAATCGATTATGTCATGAGCATAATCGATTATCAACTATTTTTTCCCACATAATCGATTATGGCTTACGTTCATTTTCAGTGATAATCGGTTAAGAATGAAACTAAATTCACACAAAGCTCACCTGAGGTCACAAACGAAGAACCAAGCACACTCTCCTACCACTATGCTTACTCACAACCCTCTCCAAGCTCTCTAGGTCTGTGCTTTGTGAAGAATTGAATTGCCTCTGTTTTGTGAGGTTTCTGAGGTTTGGAACCAGATATATAGTGTTGCACCTCTTTATTACACTCATCCACTCTCTCACCAACTTAGCTATGCATTTATTGAGCTTTGAAGTTGGTCAAAGAGATTCCTGAACAAAGGAATCTCATGTGCTTGCTGAAAAGGTTCTTCACATAACACTGTGCGCATGCATGCTTCACGTCCAGATACATCCAAAAATCTAGTGAGTGCATAAATGACTTTGCACTCATCCTACCTGACACTCACTCCCTCACCCTCTCCTTTCTCTTCACTTCTGAAAGCTCTCTCATTTGGCCTAACTTTTCCCTTATCCTCACCCACACCCTCCACCATCAGCGGATCCAAACACAAGCTTAGGATTGACACATGTGTAAGTTAGGTCGGTTAAATATGTCCGCAGTAATAGATTATTACTTTAGTTGAATTGATTGGATGTTGATTTGTAGAAGAATTGGATGTAGTGGGTGCATTTAATAGGTGCTAAATTTTTTCTATATATCTTCTTAACTTGGAATACATTTCAATCAGTGTAGGAAATGTAAATTGAGACTTTCAATCAGTGTACTATTAAATCTAAATAAAAATTTAAATGAAAAACAAAAACAAAATTCAACGTGGGCACGATTTCATACTAGTTTTCTAGTTGAAACATAAGCATAAATAAAAATTAAGTTATTTTTATGAAATAAATTGGTTTTGAAATAATTTTAGAAAAAATAAAATGACAGTTGTTTTGCATATATAATTAAACACCTATAAGTAGCCTGATAGACCTCTGTAACCTTTTCTTGTAACGTCACAATTCTATCTCTTCACTTTGTTCAGTGTGCAATGTGTAATCATTTTCTGATAACATCTTATTTTTTAATACAATAAGTGAAAAAATAGAAATAGAAGGATTCTACAAGTCAAAACAATTTGTTAAAAGATACAATAATATATTTTTACAATAACTTTCAGTCCCTATAATATTACTGATAAAATATAATAAAAAAATAAAGACAAGTACATAAAAGTAAAATCATCATAGAGATGCAGAGAGAGAAAAAAATAAATTGAAGAAGTAAATAGAAAAATGTAAGTGAATAGAGGAATAGATAAGGCTACTTACTGGGCAGTTAAGTTAGCAGTGTTTTCCTTATTGTTGTGTTTCAAAAATACATAAAAATATATGTTCTTATATGTTTCTCTGCTCAGCTTAGAGGTTAGGAAAGAACTATACACACCCTTTACATATTTTTCTCTATTTCCAGTCCATGATGTTCCTCTACATATTCTACTTTCCTTCCACTGTGCTGCAAGATACTTAGTTCCCCCATTGAAGTCCCACACCGTATAATGTTATCATAACATTAACGTTTATATTGATGCCAACTACGCTTTTGCTTGTCCCTTCGGGGACATCCGATAAAATTGGAACGATACAGAGAAGATTAGCATGGCCCCTGCGCAAGGATGACACGCACAAATCGAGAAATGGTCCAAATTTTTTTTTATTTTTTTTCATAAGCAGTGGTATTGGTAATGAAAGAGCTTCCATTGGATGCGCACCCACCTCAACCATCCTGCTGGGTTGGTTTTATGGAGGTTGAGGTGAGTTTGTGTGTAATGTTTGAATGTTTTATATTTTGAGTTTGAAGTTTATTATTGTTGGTAACGCATGATAATTGTAGCATTCAGAGACAGTGTTCCACACATGTCATATTTGCCATCATGGAACTTCAAGAAGCTCTACCAGGAACAATGATGTGCTGGCTTTCTTTACTAGTCTATATTTCTGTTTTCTTTCAAAGCTTTTCTGTTGATTTCAGTCTTTTTAAACTCATCCCTCCTAATGATCACCGTAGTTTACTGAGAATAGCATAGCAGATGTTTTTCTGGAAAAAAAGTGTTCACCATAGATAACGTAGTCCCACATTGAAAACGTTTGAAGCAGAAAACAAGTTTATTAAGGGACACCTATTGTAACTGGTCACGACCTTACTTGAACAGGATCTGTTCTATAGGCTCGTACCTCTGTATCCTTGAGTTCTAAGGAGACAGGAACTGAAGTCTGGTGGATGAACGTGACCCTGTGATCAGAGCGTGATTAACGGTCAGGTGTGCCTTCTCCCTGGATTAGATACATCTTAGCTGTAGAGGATCGTTCCCAGTCTTCATGATTTGAGATGGTCACAGGGTTGTCTGACAGACTCCCTTTCAATATTTTTATTTTTTACCCTTTTCATTATTAATTTTTATTTTACTCTCATAATAAGAATGCTCATTGCTCATTATTGGTGATTATGTAACAACAATACCTTTTTTTATACCAATTACTTTATTCTTCATACAACAACCAATTTTATAAAAGGCGTACCCATAATACATCTCCTCCATTTAGAATTTTTATGTTTTTCTAAGGTTTTATTTAATAATTTGATTAATAAATTCATATTAAAAATTTCTAATATGTTTACTTTTTAAAGTGTTTTTTTGCTTTTTTTTTTTTTTACTTTTTAAAGAAATATTTTTATTTTTATTTATTTTTTATTAAAATTAATATGTGATTCTTATTTATTACATATATATGAATATTTTAAAGTAAAAAAGGATGTTTATCTGAAATAGAGAAAAGATAATTGTAAAAATTTGATAAAAACTGAAATGATAGGTCTTTATATGCTTGATTAAAAAATTGGTTTGTACGAGATGGTTCTCTTTAGAATTTAGGATTTACTCTTTGTTTTTTAAAATACCACTTTTTCATTGTAGTAGGGCTTTGAACGTACTTCCTATTTATTTGTATAATATGTTAAAAATTTACTCATTTTCATAAATTTTAAAAATTATATCCATTTTGATAAAATAAACCACATAAATCCTTTTAAGTTTTGTAAAATTATTTTTATGTATATGTTTTAATATAACTATTAGAAAGCAATATTAACTTAATTTAATAGGGTTAGGTGACTTCCTTTGTTGCGCTAATGGACTTACTGATATAAACATAAAATGGGTCAATCTGTCTGACGTATTCTCGTTTGAGGGAGAATATCTTGCTTGAGTTAAAAATTTCGCTTGAGCGAGAAAGACGTTGATTTTCGAAAAAAATTCATTAGAGTATTCTCGTTCAAGTGAGAATATCTTGGCCTTTGCAAGCTCAGCAGGAAGTAATCCATCGACAAGATAATGCTTATAAGGTGTTATCGAAGTATCTATGATGTTGATCTGCAAGACCTCAAAAGATTCAGGTTTATTGAATCATTGATTGATACTTTCTTCCCTTTCTCTGGGCCGATCTTTAAGACCTCCAGATGATCAACCTCGAACAATCATTCCATTTAGAAATACTTGAAATATTGGGCTTTTGAAGGATCTTACGACAACTTCTATAATATCAACTCTTTGGTGTTACATACTTTATCATTGCATTAGACAAACTACGATAGAATTTTTTCAATTTGATTGATAAATGACATCTATCACAAATTATAACCAAAACAATGTTAGCGTTAAATAGACTTAGAGTAGAGAGAAGTAGACACATATTTATACTGGTTCACTCCACAATTAGGACTACTTCCAGTCCCTTTAAGCAACTCGTTTAAGAGCCTTCATTAAGACAAGTATTTTTACATCCCTTTAGATACACGAGTATTCTACACCTCTCCATGTAAAAGTATTCTACACCTATTCAGGTACAAGTATTCTACATTTCTTCAGGTAGCCAATCTTAATCTCCTTTTGAGACCATGACCTATGAACAAGTGAGAAACACTCTCAATTTGAGAGCAACAATGGAAGCACACTAGGATATCTTCACACAATGAAGAATTTAATTATATAGCTTATTGATAAGTGCCTAATTTCAGTAATATTTCATATTAAAATACAGGCACTTATGAGTATTAATTGCTAAACTACATATAAATAATTCCTAAGTTATGAATTTATATCTTTTTACATTTTTTATGATCTTTATTTGAATAAGAGCATTTTATTTCTAAATTTGGTGTTAATTTCAGGTTTATAAGGAAGAATGAAGATTTGGACCAAAGATGAATGATATAAGCTAAAAGGAGAAAGTTGGAAGGTTCGAAACGCACAAAAAATCCAACTCAACAGCGGAGTATCTCGCTCAAGCGAGATATTCTAGCTTGAGCGAGAATGCTCCAATGAATTTTTTCGGAAATCAACGCCTTTCTCACTTAAGCGAGAATGCGTTAGACAAATTGAGTTTTTTTTTATGTTTTTATTAATAAGTTCATCAGCGCGACGCAAGAAGTCACCTAATCCTAACAAATTAGGTGAAATAGAGGGCTAAAGGCACAACTCTAGTGTGCTAGATTTAGAGGAAAAGACCATTGGGTGATTTGTAACCAATTGGGAGAATGGAAGGTGCTAGAAGTATGCGTGGCTAATTCTACCATTTGTAATTGAGAGTAATTTGTTCAAACTCTTATGTATTGAGGTGATATTTAAATATGATATAATATTATGTTCTTGATTGATTATTAGTATTGTTGTTTTGTTTCTAAATAATTGAGACATGTTTGAGAATTTTAAATTTGTCTAGAAAGTATTTTTAGGGTTTTGACCCAAACAACAATACTTAACATATTTGAGTGTTATGAATAGACTTGAAATGTAATTTTGTTATGAACGCCTAAGCTTGATTATAATTTGTTCTTATAAATATGCGAAAGATCGATATTTAGGAAACATTCTTAATAATTTTATATGCGAAAAATCGATATAAATGACTTTTATACGAACATCAATTTCAATCAAAGAACATAATGTTAACATGTTAATCGAAATACATAAGAATGAGACAGATGAAACCTAATCCTTATTTTTCCAACTTGAAGCAACCAATTCTTTGTCTGTTTTCTTATTGATCATCGCCAACACATCCATTCTCAACACACTTTTTATTGTTCTGTTTTATATTTAGCGAGTATTGTACTTGATAATTCAATTGTTCCTTGTGGGATGGATATCCGTCCTTAGCGACAAATTATTACTTCTGACAACGCGATGCACTTGCCGTAAAAAGTCATCAAATTTTTGATACCGTTACCGGGGAACAAGTTTGATTTGTTGAGTATATGTTCCTAAATATTGTGAATATTTTTATTGTTTTGATTTATTTTTATTGTGTTTTTTTTTTCAGATTGGTTATTTTGTTTTTATTGATTTAACTCTTATTTTTTTTCTTTATTTTCTTTTATTTATATCTATTTATTTTCTTATTTAATTTGAATTTTCTTTTATTTTTTTTATTTAATTAGAATTTAATTTTTAGTTAATTGTTCTATTTTAAAAAATATATATATAAAATACAAATTTTTGGTTACTGTTTCTGAAGTTTCTTGCTAATCCTTGCATTAGTTGTTTTTTTATAAGATATTGAGAGGTCGGATTCCAAAAGACCAATTGTTATTTGAAGCAGAAATTGAGAAGTTAGTTAGAAGAAACCGAAAATTAAAGACAAAAGAGAAGCAAGAAGATACTAGAGAGGACTCTTCAACAACTTCTTCTTTTTCCATTCATATTTTCATGAAGAGAACAACATAGCAGAGGATGAAGTACCACCTAATAGGAGGACTCTTAGAGACTACGCCATACACTAAGGACCTAGACACTTTTCTAGCATTGCAATACCTGCTACTAACAGTGCCTTGGAGATGAAGTCTGCATTTCTCACCCTAATAAGTACCAATCAATTCACGACGATGGATCATGAGGATCCTCATACACATTTTATGAATTGGTGGGAACTATGGGGTTTCAGTTAGGTGATCTGGAAAGTGTGTATATGTGTTTATTTCCCTTTTCTTTGGCAGGGAGAGTGAAGGAATGACTTAAATCACATTCTAATCAGAGCCTAGCTAAATGGAAGGATGTACAAGAAAAGTTTCTACCGATATTTTTTCCAATTTCTCGTTACATTAAAGTTATGTCTGAAATCTCTATGTTCAGACAAGGAACATTGTAATAAAATCACTATTGAGAGTGATAAAAAAATACGAGAGGGGGATGGTGAGATGGAGAAGGTTGAGGAAGAAAAAAGAGAAGATAGAAAAGAGGGAGAAAAATATGAAGTTGTAAAGAGTAGAGTTCCAAAAGAATTATCCCATTCCCATATGCCTGTAAAAAAAAAGAACTTTTTTCTGATAAATTGCTTCCAAAAAATTATTTTGCAGGATGGTCGGAGAAAAAAACATTATTTGAAGGAATTAGAAGGAAGATGTGTTGCTTTGAAGAAAAGGATATAGAGCTGGAAGCAGTTCTTTGAAGCTGAAAGACTTTCCCAAGAAATTCAAGGATCCAGGGACTGTGTCAATAAATGATTTATTTGTTGATAATGACTTATTGGATTTAGGGTTAAGTATAAGCCATTAACCATGTTAGCACAAATAGGTGACTTGGAGGTTAAACCCACCATGAATTGGCTGACACAACTGTGAAACATCCTTATGGTGCGGTAGAAGATGTTCTAATGAAGGTAGACAAGTTCATATTTTCGATAGACTTTGTTATCTTGGACATGAAGGAAGACAAGGAGGTCCCTTTGATTCTCGACAGACCTTTTATGAAGAGTGTTAAAGTCATAGTGGATGTGGATAAAAGAGAACTTAGAGTAAGGTCTCAAGATGATGAGGTAAAATTTAATCTTTTTGATGATGTAAATAACTGTATTGAAGATAAGGATGGGAGACAATAGGAAATTTCAAAAAATGGTGAGCAGATGGAGGGTTCAAAGCCAAAGGAGAAAGTTCCACCTCAGGAAATGGTAAAGACAAAAGAAGATCAGGACAATCAAGGGAAGCCAATGAAAGAAAAGGAGTATTGGCCAGGACTATCATGCTTAACGCAGGTAGGGGGAAACGAATGAAGAAGACGAAGAAATTGTGAGTCATTAAGGAATTAAATCTGAATGGAACAATTGAAGTGGAAGAGTCGTATTCAAGGAAAATGAAAGTGATAACAAGAGTATTGGCCAAGAAGAATAATTATCCCCCTTGATAAAATCTTTCGTCAAGTTATATGACGTTAAATATGACGCTTACTCGAAGGCAACCCAATCCAGTTTTTCTTTTTTTTTGTTTTGCTACCTTTGTTGATTTTTATTTTCAAAATCATGTTTTCTTGCAGGAAGTCTCGCCCAAGTGAGTTTGACGACGAAATTCTCACTTAAGCGAGCAAATTCTCGCTCAAGCGAGTTTTACATCGAAAAATGGTGTTTTTACGCAAGGATTCTCGCTAAAGCAAAATATTTTTGCAAAAAAAAAAAAATCTTAAAGGCACCCTAATTCCAATATTTCTCCTAATCATTTTGCAGGTTATGTATTTTGGGTTGTGGACAGGTACTATTATTTTGGGGGGGGGGGGAGGGGGGGGGGGGTAGATCCAGCAAATGAAGCAAGACTATAGATGAAGATTTTAACAAAGAGCTGGATGACTTCTTAGAAAGAGAGGATTGAGCAAAAATATAGTTTTATCTTTCTAATTCTCTTTTCTTTTTAGTTATTTAAATTTTGCTTTATTTTTTTGTTTATGTTTTCATTTTTTATTTTTTAGTTATTTCGTTTATTTGCTTAGTTTGTTTTATTTACTTATTTTGTAGTTTGAATAAATTTGTTGTTTTGTTAGTTTTTATGTCTTGAATTATTTTCTTGGATACATTTCAGTTTAATTTGTTTGTTTTCTAGTTAATTTTTCTCAAATAAAAAAGCACTAGAATATTCATTTTGAATTGTGGAAAAATGAATTTGTGTGTAAACATTAAATAGTGAGATAAATTAGACACATGTTAGAAAAGAAAATATGATTGAATATTTATTCAAATGTAGTTGAAATTGTGATACATGAAAATTTAACAGGATGATTGATTAGGACAGAGAAGGACAAAAGAAAAAAGAATGAGACCATTTAAACCAAGTGAGTATGTGAACCTTAAACAGTTTTGAGAGTTTTACTCGTGAATTGACAATTTTGGTTACTTAATTGAGGGAGCTGGGAATCGCCAGGGCGGTGATCGCCAGGGCGGTGATCGCCAGGGCGGTGATCGCCAGGGCGGTGATCGCCAGGGAAGCTAGACCCAAACCCGTCGAGGAATGGCTCGAAAGGGAGATCGGGGGAAAGGTCTTCAAGTTGGGAAGATCCTTGGAGGCTGAGCTCCAAGACCAGATTGCCAAGGTGATAGAGCGGCATCTGGACGCTTTCGCATGGTCTGCTTCAGACATGTCGGGAATTGACCCCGACTTCTTTTGCCATCATCTAGCAATGGACAACCAGGTCAGGCCAGTGCGGCAGAGAAGAAGGAAATTCAACGAGGAGAGAAGGCAGGCGATCAGGGATGAAACACAGAAGCTCCTCGCTGCAGGCCATATCAGGGAAGTCCAGTACCCTGAGTGGCTAGCTAATGTCGTGCTGGTGAAGAAGAGCAATGGAAATGGCGCATGTGCGTCGATTTCACCGATCTGAACAAGGCTTGCCCAAAGGATTCGTATCCTTTGCCAAGCATAGACGCCCTGGTGGACAGTGCTGCAGGGTGTAAGTTGTTGAGTTTCCTGGATGCCTTCTCGGGGTATAACCAGATCAAGATGCATCCCATTGATGAAGAGAAGACTGCCTTCATGACCGAGAGATCGTGCTACTGCTACAAGGTGATGCCATTTGGGCTGAAGAACGCAGGGGCCACGTACCAGAGGTTGATGGATCGGGTACTTGCACCAATGTTGGGAAGAAATGTGCAAGCGTACGTGGATGACATGGTCGTGACCTCGCCGGAGAAGAGCAAGCATGTTGCGGACTTAGAAGAGTTGTTCACTACGATCGCCAAGTTCAGGTTAAAGCTGAATCCCGAGAAGTGCATCTTTGGCGTGGAGGCGGGAAAATTCTTGGGTTTCCTCTTGACTGAAAGAGGAATAGAAGCCAATCCTGATAAGTGTGCTGCCATCTTGGCGATGAGGAGCCCGGCTACCGTGAAGGAAGTGCAACAACTTCCAGGTCGGATGGCCGCCCTGTCTCATTTCGTGTCAGCTAGCAGAGAGAAGGGCCACCCGTATTTTCAGTGTTTAAGGCGAAACAACAAATTTGCCTGGACGAAGGAGTGTGAAGAGGCCTTCGTCAAGCTTAAAGAATACCTGGCGAGCCCGTCGGTTTTGTGCAAACCGCTGGTGGGAACCCCCGTCAGGTTGTATTTTGCTGTGACTGAGAGGGCGGTGAGTGCGGTGCTCGCCCAAGACCAAGATCAGGCTCAAAAGCCTATTTATTTTGTCAGCAAGGTGCTGCAGGGCCCCGAAGTGAGATATCAGGCCTTGGAGAAAGCTGCGCTGGCAGTGGTTTTTTCGGCGAGAAGGTTACGCCACTATTTCCACAGCTTCACGATACTGGTGATGACCGACTTGCCCATCCAGAAGGTCCTTAAGAAGCCCGATGTGGCTGGGAGGATGGTGAAGTGGGCGGTGGAGCTGTTGGAGTTCGATATTAAGTATGAGCCCCGAGGTCCGATCAAGGGGCAGATTTTCGCAGATTTCGTGGTCGAGCT
Source organism: Phaseolus vulgaris (assembly GCF_000499845.2). Taxonomy (NCBI): domain Eukaryota; kingdom Viridiplantae; phylum Streptophyta; class Magnoliopsida; order Fabales; family Fabaceae; genus Phaseolus; species Phaseolus vulgaris. Next base: position 12,940,028 of record NC_023759.2, on the reverse strand, counting down.
CTCGTCAGAAGCGACACGAGTTGAGGGGGACGACTTTCGTTGGGTGCTTTCGGTGGACGGATCGTCGAACCAGCAGGGTAGCGGTGCTGGAGTCATCTTGGAAGGGCCCAACGGCGTGCTGATTGAACAGTCCCTAAGGTTTGCCTTCAAAGCCAGCAACAACCAAGCAGAGTATGAAGCACTGATCGCCGGAATCTTGCTGGCCAAGGAAATGGGAGTTAGGGTGCTAATGGCTAAGAGTGACTCGCTGTTAGTCACGGGGCAAGTAACAGGCGAGTTCCAGGCTAAAGATCCACAAATGGCGGCTTACCTATAGTATGTCCAGGAGTTGAAGAGTTCCTTTGTCTCCTTTGAAGTGGTGCATGTGCCCAGAGAGCAGAATGCCCGAGCTGACTTGCTAGCTAAGCTCGCCAGTTCAGGCAAGGGGGGAAGGCAGAGGACGGTGATCCAAGAAACTCTGAAGACACCCAGAGCATTTGTGGCAGATCACCTGGTTCTTCAGATAAGCAGGTCGACAGAGAAAGCAGCGAGGAGTCACAGGTCTTTGACTCAGGAGACCTTGAGGTCGCCAAGAATAAGAGCATGTCGGGGAGAGAAGGTGAACATGACGCAGGTCTGCACGACCCATGAGCCAGACACCTGGGTAACACAGTACAAGCGATGCCTGGCGGATGGCCTTCTCCCGCTGGATCCGACGGAGGCCAGGAAGATAAAGAAGAACTCCAGCAAGTTCACGATGATTGACGGCGAGTTGTATAGGTTTGGGTTCACACACCCACTCCTGGAATGTGTGCACGGAGAGAAATGTACAAGAATCATGGCCGAGCTCCATGAAGGGATCTGTGGAAGCCACGTCGGTGGTCGAGCTCTGGCCGCAAGGACTCTCCGTGCAGGTTACTATTGGCCAACAATGAGAGAAGATTGCAAGAAGTATGCACAGTGTTGCAAGCAATGTCAGCAGCACGCCGATTGGCACAAGGCGCCTCCCAAGGAGTTGAAGTCGATTTACAGCCCTTGGCCGTTCCATACATGGGGGATCGACATTCTGGGACCCTTTCCATTGGCGATCAGGCAGATGAAGTACTTGGTGGTGGCGATTGAATATTTCACCAAGTGGATTGAAGCAGAACCAGTGGCCCAGATCACCGCGCACAAGATCAAGAGCTTTGTGTGGAAGAACATCGTGTGCCGGTTTGGTGTGCCCAAGCGCCTGGTGTCAGATAACAGAACTCAGTTTGCAAGTCACCTATTGAAGAAGTTGTGCGAAGGGGTGGGAATTCAACAAGTATTTGCATCTGTCGAGCACCCTCAGACAAATGGCCAAGTAGAGTCAGCCAATCGGGTATTGCTAAGAGGTTTGAAGAGAAGGCTAGAGAAAGCCAAAGGAAGTTGGGCTGAGGAGGTACCCCGTATAGTTTGGGCGTACCACACCACCGAGTAGTCAGGAACCCATGAGACCCCGTTTAGCCTGGTCTATGGATGCGACGCAATGATTCCAGTAGAAATCCAAGAGAGCTCGCCGAGATTCCAGAACTTTGTAGCGGAAGACTCGAATGAGGAAAGAAGGTTGAATCTGGATTTGCTGGATGAGGTCAGGGAGGAGGCAAGAGTGAAGGCTGAGGCAGTGAAAAGAAGGATTGAACGAAGGTATAACTCGAAGGTGATGCCAAGGCAGTTCAGAGAAGGCGATCTGGTGATGAGGAAGGCCCATCAGTACGAGATGGAGAATAGGCTATTGCCTAAGTGGACGGGATCGTTCAGGATAACCGAGGCGCTCGGGAACGGCGCCTACCGCTTGGAAACGTTGGAAGGAGGGGCGATCCCTCGCACCTGGAACGCCACGCACCTCAAGTTATATTACAGTTAAAAGCTTTGTAAGTAAAAACAAACACAAAGGGTTTGCAAGCTTTCTGTTAAAACAGTTGGAAGGGGGCACTCTTTTTTCCCTAAGGAGGGTTTTTAATGAGGCCACCCAATAAAGAAGAGTTTTCAAAGTTTGAAGTATTTTAGATTGCATGCTTGCTGTTTTTTCGAAAGTTTTGAAGAAAGACCTTGTCGCTTATATGTGATTTAAGGCGAGTTTTGAAGTTATGTCGCATGCTTTCTAAAAAAGTTTCTAAGTCCCCATCGTTTTTCGGCGATTGGCGGCATCAGTTAAAGTTTAAAGTCCTCGTCGTCTTTCGGCGATCGGAGGCACCAGTTAAAAGACCTCAACGCCCTCGCGCGTCCTGAGGCGAGAAAGAGATAAAGACCTCCTCGCTGTCGAGCGAGTGCAGGCGAGAAAGAGTAAAAAGTCCTCAGTGCTTCCAGAGGAGAGAAGATGTAGCCTCTGGAGCAATGTAGAGGCACCGGTAAAAAGTCCTCAGTGCTTCCAGGGGAGAAAAGATGTAGCCTCTGGGGCAATGTAGAGGCACCAGTAAAAAGTCCTCAGTGTTTCCAGGGGAGAGGAGATGTAGCCCCTGGGGCAACGTAGAGGCACGAGTTAAAGACCTTCTCGCCAATGAGCGAGTTCAGGCGAGTTAAAGACCTTCTCGCCGTCGAGCGAGTTCAGGCAAGATAAAATCCTTCTCGTCTCGAACGAGTTCAGGTACGGTGTGGAGGGTGGAAGAAGTTTAAAGGATAGCTAAGGTAGGTTCGAAGAGAACACTTAGCTATCCAGCTTACTGTTCTGAAAGTCAGGGAGGGTAGAGAAGGATCCGAAAGGCACCTCTACCCCCCAGATGAGGGAACAATGGCCAAACTACGAAGGCAAGAGGAAGCTGGTATCGCCAAGGATCTTTGGCGATCAGAAGAAATTTAAGCGATGGCAAGAGTTAAGGCCCGTTTTGATAAGGCAGATCGGGTGAGCTATGTTTTAAACTATTAGTTGGGTTGAAGCTCGTTGTTTGGAAAGTGGTTTCGCGCTGAGGTTCATTATCTTAAGAGTTCACAAGTTGTTAGAAGACTATCGTTCGAAAGTTGGTAGTTTGAAGCAGTTACTGAACAGTCGCGCTCGCAGAATTGCTAAGTCAATTTCGTTTAAGAGATTTATACAAGAAGAAATAAAGCTAACAGGGAGATTATATAAAGAAGCAGGAAATGTCATAACACAGTGGCATCAGTTCAAATTACATGTACCAAAGGGGAAAAAATTATTACAAGTAAGCTGTGTAAGAGAAAGATAGATGAATAAGTGATGGAGGGAAGCAGCTAGTCTTCAGAAGGAACGATCTTCCCATCCACCACTTCATTGTTTAGCGACACCATGGAGAGATCTAAATCGGGGTACTGGCAGGCAAATTGTTCCAGAGCGGCGTCAAACCCAGCAGCGAGGATTTGGGCGGAGCTCAGCTCGAGTTCTTCAGTTTGCTTCTTGAGCCCCTCGATCTGCTGTTCCAACTCATTAGCTCGTTTCTTTAGTTCTTCAGTTGTTTCACGAGCTTGAAGGAGGTCTTCAGTAACCTTCTTGTTTTCCGCCTGCGCCTGGACCAGCCCTGCGGCGATCCCTTCATTCTCCTTTTCGGCCTCAGCAAGCTTAGCCATGGTGTCATCTCTCTCATTTTCAACTTTTCCCAAGAAGACTTCCCGATCTACTGACCTCTTCTCAAGGTTTTCTACCTTGGCTGCATCTGCTTTGATCGATGCCTCCAGGTCAGCCACCTTGAGACGGTAGGGGACCAGTTTGCTCTCCAGTTCAATCTTCTCTTGAGCTAAGAGGTGCACCCTATGGCGTAGATCGGTGGCCTCCTTGCGCGCCACCCTCAGCTCGGTGCTCATAGCGTCCTCCACTCTTGAATGGTCGATCTCTGCCAGCATAAGGTTGCAGGACAACTTCTCCGCCTTGATCCTTATTAGGCGATTCTCCTGTTGGAGCACGGAGATGTCGTCCTGAAGTTTCTTGCTGGAACTCTCCACAGCTTTTGATATGATGGAGGGGAGGTCCTCTGCCATCATTTTGAGTTTTGCTGAGAAGGGTTCCCACATCCCTTTAACCGCAAGGGGAAGGTTGGCAACTGCTGGTGGTGGAGGCGCTGAAGGAGCTGGGTGCTGGCTCTCGCCACCACCCTCTTGGACTGGTTGTTGAATTGGAGCTTCTTGGCGTGGTGGTGACGAGGGGGACTCAGTGATGATGATGGGTGAGTTGTGAGCACCTTCATCCCCGCCTGGTGCAGCTTTCGCGGTTGAGGCTGTTGAAGGAGGACCCCCTCCAGCAGACACAAATGGCGTAGAGGCGCTCGGAGGGTTCTCCATGAAGTTGGGCTCAGTAGCCTCAACCGCCGGAAATGCAGCCGCCAAAGGCACTGCTTGGACTGGCGGTGTTGGAGCCGGGGGAGAAGGTGGTGTTGGAGTTGGAGCTGGCGGAGAAGGCGGTGCTGGTGTTGGAAGAGGAGGTGGAGCAGGTGGTGAAGAAGGTGCCACCCTCTTCCTTTTAGTGATGAGGCCATCCTTAGTTGCCTCGTCGTCTTCTTCTTCATCACTCACCACCTGAGGAGTTTTCCTCTTTGACTTCCTGAGGATGAGTTTTTTGCGTTGTTGGGCGGGTAGGGTTTCTGAAGGGGCTGGGCCTTGAGGGGGCGATCTGCCCTGAGCAGCGGCGATCTCCACCACTGAGTTGGGCACAGTCTGGGAGCCCGACGCCAGCCTATGAGCTCGGGCGAGCGCCCTCAATTCAACTAGTTTGCCCTTACCCAGCATGAGATCTGCATAATGCGAAGGTATACAGGTCAGCTCAAAGGCAAAGATAAACACATGGGTAGGTATGCAAATGGGACAAACAAGTGGTGCAGAAAATAAAGACCAAGTCTAGTGCGCAACAGACAAGACGCCCAGTAACAGATAACAGAGGTGCAGCACAGAGCAATAACTTAGATGTTAAGGTGAGCACTAACCTATGCGAGCCTCGAGTTGGCCCTCGAAGAACTCAAAGGAGATGATTGCAGAAGTGAGAAAGGTAATGTTCGCGGCTGCCACACTCTTCCAGAAGAGGCACAGGTCCTTGTCCAAAGCGCCCATGTTATCGGGGCTTCTTGGCTTTCTAAAGCTTCCGTTGGAGTCTTTATTTCCCTTGTTTACCCAGTACAAGGGAAAGCCGTCGAGCAGCGAAGTGTCCCGATCATTCTGACACACTTGGACGAATTTACCTTTCTAATCCTTGTAAGATTGCTGGAAGATAGAGAGGATCGACCTCCCAGCAATCCCGTTCAGGCTCACCCAAAGGCGATCTCCAGGGTTCTTGGCCTCGAACAGGAAGAGGAACACGTCTACCGAGGCCGGTAGTCCCAAATGTGCGCATATAATTTGAAACGCCCGCACGAATGCCCAGCTGTTGGGATGGAGCTGGGCGGCGGCGATGTCGAGCTCGGTTAGTAGTTCTCGCTCGAAACGGGTAAGGGGGAATTTAAGTTTCACCTTCTTGAATAAGGTGGTGTACACAAAGCAGAACAACTCGCCGTTGTTCCCTTTGTCGTCTGCGCAGACTGGCACATCGGGGGGGCAAGGCAGCACCGTCAGTTTGTCATCGTGCTCCTTGTGGAATGAAAGGTTGGGCTCATCCCCCTTCTTCAATCGAAGCACTGCCTCAGCAGAGTTTACTGAGGAAGTCTCCTTCAGTAACGTTGAAGTGGCCCATGGGTATAACTTCTTATAATCTGGGGAAGGAATGGAGGCACCTCCGGCGACGGGTGGAGTTGCCTGAGCAAGGTTGGGGTGAGAGGTTGCAGGCCTCTCAGCCTGGGAGGAGGAAGCACCAGGTGCTCGCGGTGGGTTATGAGCTTGAGATGGAGGGTTTCGTGACGAGGGAGGAGGATTCGCGGTGGTCTTTGTTCGAGCCATCGCAGGAACTGCAAAGGAAAAAAGAAAAGAAAGGTGAGCGAAGGTTGCAAAGGTCGACTTGATTGTGAACGAAGGATGAAAAAGACGAACGAACGAAAGTTCGTTATTGATGGGAGAAATGGAAGACGAAGCCCTAAGTGCGGAAAGGGAGAAGAAGAAGGAACAACCCACAGCGTATGCACCAGGCAGTTAATGGATGATGCGAATCGGTTAAAATGCAGCAAATATCAACAGAAGAAGTAAAGGGAGTACCTTTCGATGATCAGACGAACGCTGAAGGAAGTTGGGGATTCAGAGAGTTGAAGAGCGTCGTGGGTTTTGCAGAAGAAACTCGGAGCGTTTGAGAAGGCAAAGAGATAATGAAACAGTAGAAATGAAATGGGTTTAAGGGTTTTTCAAATAATTTTTGGAAGTGCAAACGACAGCTAAAGATGACCGTTGATGAAGCCACGTGTCGGGCGATTCGGAGAGTGTTTGGTGGAGCGTCAGGAAAGCAGAAAGTACAAACGTTTGGAATTCTGCGCCAGCGCCACGTAGATCGGTAGTGACGTGACTCCTTTAGTCTTTTCGCTGGACAAGTCTTCGCTTAAGACTGGGGGGCTTGTGTACCACCCTGGTAGTCGGAAGTGATGACGTGGCATCGAGCTATTATATAGGTGTGTTGGACGGGACACCTGGCTGGCAGAAGGGAAGGAAGTCGGGGGGCTCGTGTAGTCGCCGGTTGTTAAAGTTGGCGTGCTCCGATCTCCAGCATACCTAAACCGGCGGCCACCGGTTTGAAGATGAAGTCGCCAGAGGTGAACCCAGGCGACCAAGTGATTAGAGATCGCCGAAACGAGGACATCGCCGAAGATGAAGTCAGATAGTCATTTCCCAGCTGGCCAGAGGATGAGCTCGGGAGACAGCTTACCTGAACATACACGGTGAAGCAAGTAAAGTAGATCATGAAGGCGGCCGGCGAGACCACAGGGAAGGTGTGTACGAAGGCACCCGAACTCGCCACCCAGAAGAGATCACGCTCCAAGGCAGCTATGCACTGAGTTGTATCATGCATAAGTAACTTAGCCAAAAAACCTGAAGAGTATGAAGTGGCGCCCAAGTCAAGGATGCTCCAGATGGTGACACGTGTACAGCTGGATGCGAGCCACGTGTCCAGAAGTGTAACTGTCTGGAGAGAGAAAGTGCGCAGGTATATAAGAGTTTCTAACGAACTTCTGAGGTACGCACGTTCAGATTACTTCTTTACGCTTGCAAGTTTTGAGTACGCTGAAAGATAACTTTGCACGGTTCCTTAGAGTTCTTGAGTTTCTCTTAGTAATTGGTGGTTCAGTCGCTGACTTGGGCGTCGGAGCGTGATCGGCCGCAGCGGCGCCGTTCTGTCTTTTGCAGGTTCTCGAGGTGAATCACGGTGAAAGACGGAGGCTAACACGGTGCAGAAGTCGATCCAGGTTTGACGAGGCAAGGCTCCAGCGTTCTGGTCAACAGGCAGGATCAGACTTGAAATGTAATTTTGTTCACAGGGTTGTCTGACAGACTCCCTTTCAATATTTTTATTTTTTACCCTTTTCATTATTAATTTTTATTTTACTCATAATAAGAATGGTCATTGCTCATTATTGGTGATTATGTAACAACAATACCTTTCAATCATTTTTTTTATACCAATTACTTTATTCTTCATACAACAACCAATTTTATAAAAGGCGTACCCATAATACATCACCTCCATTTTAAATTTTTATGTTTTTCTAAGGTTTTATTTAATAATTTGATTAATAAATTCATATTAAAAAATTCTAATATGTTTACTTTTTAAAGTGTTTTTTTGCTTTTTTTTAACTTTTTAAACAAATATTTTTATTTTTATTTATTTTTTATTAAAATTAATATGTGATTCTTATTTATTACATATATATGAATATTTTGGAAAATATATGATAATATTTTAATATTTTGATTTATTAATAAAATAATTAAAAAATATTTTAAAGTAAAAAAGGATGTTTATCTGAAATAGAGAAAAGATAATTGTAAAAATTTGATAAAAACTGAAATGATAGGTCTTTATATGCTTGATTAAAAAATTGGTCTGTACGAGATGGATTCTCTTTAGAATTTAGGATTTACTCTTTGTTTTTGAAAATATCACTTTTTCATTGTAGTAGGGCTTTGAACGTACTTCCTATTTATTTGTATAATATGTTAAAAATGTACTCATTTTCATAAATTTTAAAAATTATATCCATTTTTTAAAATAAACCACATAAATCCTTTTAAGTTTTGTAAAATTATTTTTATGTATCTGTTTTAATATAACTATTAGAGAGCAATATTTCAAATTTTGGAAGAAGCAAATAAAAGAAAATATTTTAAAAGTATTATTACTAAAATTTATTATTTGAGCAAATAAATAGTGATGAGTATCTCATATGCGAAAAACAAGTTATCAATAATTAACACATACCACTAATTTTAAATGGAATTTTGGAAGGAAAAATCAAGAACAAAATGATTTGTAGTTGGAGAGAGTGAAATAAATGTTTGGTTTTAGAAAGAAGTTTGAATAGAACTCACTCGAGAAATGTATTGGAAAAGTTTTTTCAACATGATGTATATTATAGGATGATCAAATTTGTCTAATAGTTTTAAAAATAAATTCAGAAATGCTTGAAAAAAAATCCATCTAAGACATAAGTAATAAAAAATAACAGTAAATATTTTGTTTAATATTAGGTCATCCTAACTTATATTACACACAATTCTTCTTTTCTAACTACGAAGGATTACTAATCAAATATTAGGAAGTATTGTTTAGTATCAATTCTAGTTTCTAGATGAATATGTGATATCGTGTTGTCAAAAGTAATAATTTGTCTCTAAAGGCGGATGTTGATCTTATAAGGAGCAGTTGTATTATCAAGTACAATACTCACTAAATATAAAAATAGAACAAAAAGTTTATTTTATTAGGTTTTTCTACATGACTTTTGCTTCTTTATCTTATATGTTTTTCTTTGTCTTTTGTTTTTCTAAATATGTTTGACTTTTTATTGACAACTTTTACACTCAACATGTATGGTGAAGGAAATCTTTTGTTAAGTTAATAGGTGGTCTAGTCAATGCTAGACAATCTTATACGCTCTAGAGGATCTCATGATATGAAACTATATATTTTGATATAACAAAAATTATAAAATGTGTTAAAACATATAATAAAACTACTAAGTGTGTAGATTCATTAGACGTTCTAGATTGTTTGAACCTATTAGACGATGATGTAAGACCAACATGTGATATGATTCAATAGGCATTCACAAAAACATGTGAGATGTTGTCAATACAACATATTAGATGATGACTTTCATAATGAATGTATCAAAAGATCCAAAGTGAAGAATGAACTTGGTAGATTATGCGAAAAGTGCTAAGATGTTATTCACACACTCACATTAGAAGTTAAAAGGAAAGAATTAAAATTGTTTCACACACTCATAAATGTGCAGAATTCAATCAAAGCAAAAATTGCCATATTGAGTGTTTTAAGAGAAGAAGATGATGAACAATACACAACAATGAAGGATATGATAAAGATATTCAAGATTACAATTTTGAAGTATCAACATTCACATTTGGACAAAGAAAAGAAACAATTCAAATCACATTTAAAGTCTAAGACTCAGAAGAATCAATCAAATTGAAGAATTCAAAGCTTTAACTGTCACAATTTGAAAGCTATGTAAAGACCTTGAAGATGAAAAAGACACACACAAGAGATCACTAATAAAGAACACGATTAAAGTCTTTAGTGTGCATAGTCTTACTCTGTTTGCATTTTGTGTTTGCTATTTAGAGCATTTATACTTTGGAGAGTGAGCCATATAATTAAATCCTTCACTGTGTGAAGATAACCTAGTGTGTTTCCATTGTTGCTCTCAAATTGAGAGTGTTTCTCACTTATTGATAGGTTTCAGTCTCAGAAGGAGATTAAGATTGGCTACTTGAAGAGATGTAGAATACTTGTGTACCTAGAGAGGTGTAGAATACTTGTACCTGAAGATGTGTAGTATACTCGTACCTAAAGAGGTGGAAAATACTTTTACCTGGAGAGGTGTAGAATACTTGTGTATCTGAAGGGGTGTAAGAATACTTATCTTAATGAAGGCTCTTAAGGGACTAGAAGTAGCCCTGGTTGTGGGGTGAACAAGTACAAATATGTGTCTACTTCACTCTCCTCTAACTTTATTAAACACCAACATTGTTTTGGTTATAATTTGTGATAAATGTCGTTTAACAGTCAAATTAAAAAGATTCCAACGTAGTCTGACTAATGTAGTGATAATCTATCTAACACACCAGAGAGATGATATTATAGAAGTGGTCAGATGACCCAAGTCGTCTCCCAACGAATCCAATAACGAGTCCAGTGAATAAAACTCAAAATCTTTCTGCAAGCTATGAAAGGGGGTTGTGATTTTTAAGAAGGAAAATATAAAAGATAAATTTAAAATAGTAGAGAACGCAGGTTGACTCCCATGTTTCTCCACCAATGATTTCCTCACAGGTTCTCTAAAGATTATCACCCTTCAATTCTCACACAAGGTTAAAATAAATCAAACATGCGTTAATCCAATTCAACTGATTCTTGTCGACAAAACATGAGTCTACTGATGTATTCAATACCACACTTGTATCCATGCATGTACTTATGTAATGTTTCTCTCCTCTCTCTTGAATCATGTATCTAAGAAATTAGTCAGAATAATGCAAACTGATTAAGAAACCAAAATTTAAACAAAGGAAGACTCTCAATCATGCATTCAAATACAACCTCTCACAAAAACCAATTTTGTAGTAGATCAGAAGATTTTAACAACTGCTATAGAGAATTGAAAAATGAATCTTTTATTGATTAGAACCTTAGAACTCAATGAGAAATTACAAAGGAATCAGTGAAAAATGGTTTAGCCTTCCATACAGAGACAAAACAAGAATAATACAAAATAAATAAATAAATAAGACTAGATTTAGAGTGTGTTGTGCGACTGTAAGATACAATCCAAAAGCTCCCTTCTTTCTTCCTCTTAAGTCTCTTTTATAATCTTATTTTCCTTGCACAAAATTGGATTCAAAATCTCTCTCATTATATTATTTTACAATTATCAGATGTCTCCTTTTCCATTTTATATTATTAAATAAATATCCTCATTCCTAATCAGTCTTAGATTTTATTCTTACTTCTCTTCCAGATATATTGTTTCCATTTTTTTTTCATATTTGCACATTGATTGTAATTTATTCCAACACTTTTATGAGAGATATTGCAGAATATTTTTTTGAATAATATCTTAAAAGTATATTTGCTCATTGTTTAAGATTTTGGTAAGGAGTTTTAATTGTAGGATTTTGAGAGAGTACTCCTACAAAAGATTTCCGTTTAATTCTTTTTATGTATTTTTTTTTGCAGATTTAGTCCTCTAATTCTTTATCTCAGATTGTGTTTCCCATTTTGATTCAAAAGAAGCAACTTGAGTTTAAAACATAAAATTAGAAATAACAATTAGTGCCCAAATAAACCCAAGTAAAAGAATATTAGTTAAAAAATGAATTTATCCACGATTATAGTCCAATAATCTATGATTAAAGTTATTAAGTGTGAATAGACTTATGCTCATCAAATACCCCACACTTGTCCTTTTGCACTCCTGGGCCAAACACTCTATGGAATTAAAAAGAAAAGAAAAAAAGAAAAATAGTGCAAACAAATAACAAAAGGAGTATAACAAGTTCTAAGAACGGATAATGAGAAGCATGACATAAATTCAAGAAATAAAAGAATCAAGACAATGTGAATGAAAATTTCTATATTTTAATACACAAACATGTAATTGAAACAAAACATTGAATCAAGAATGAAAAAAATTTCAGTAGACACTCTCCAACTCTCAAGTGTTTAAGATTTGTATTTACACTCAACACTTATGTAGACAAATATTACCATATGCTTAACAAGACTCTAATATTCACGAAAAATGAAAAACATGCAATCAGAGATCAAGAGACCTAATAAAGGATGTAATGGGTCAAGGCAAAGGTAGGTAAAATGGAGAAAAAAGGCTTAAAAACCATAGAAAATGTAGGAGAAATGAGGGTTATTGTTTGATCTTGTAAAGACTTTATCAAACATAAATATAGAATGCACAATGTTGTATCAAACATAAATATAAACTATAATCTTATAGACGAAGCATGACCATGCTTAAATTTAGTTGTTTTTAGTACTTTATAAAAATCATAGGGTGTTGGACTTTTGCTTTAACAATGTGCTTATTTTTAAATTTGTCTTTAATTCTAACTTATCATTATTGGATTCTTTAAGTATTGTAATAAACATATTTCTCTTTGAAGTTGTCAATTTCTAATTGATTTTTTCTTGATTTTATCTCTTCATACTCTTAATTGGAAATGTTTTACTTAACCATTGTTTCTTGAGAGCTCACCTCTTTCTTAGGTAACATCTTAAGTATTGTTGCAGCCTAGGTGGAAAAACTATTTGGGTGAATTCAAGATTAAAAAGAATATCCAAAAAGAGTGTAATCAGTTAAGAGAAGAGACTAAAAAGAGAGCTGGAACAAAATTACAAGAATCACAAAATAACAGTAGGAAACAATTTTGGATATAAGTTTGTGATGAATATTTCCATCACTAAGCTTAAATTTCCCTCTAAAGAGAATTTTTATTTTGTTTGTTGTTTTAGCTTATGGTTTAGTCACAAAACTATAATTTTTATTTTTTAATTTTCTTGGTTTTGTTTAGGTGTCTAATCTTTAGTATTCTCTCATCTCCCTAAAGGTAATTGTGTAATAACTAAACATTTAGATTTGTGAAACTGTGCTAAGGGTCTTATAACTCACATTTAAAGTTCACATTAGAACATTGTCTAGTTTGCATTCTTGTCAAGTTTTACTTTCTTTAATGTTGCGCATCTAGTTGATACAATAATACAAGATCCTCATTAAGGAGTAAGAACAAGGTTTAGACTATAGGACCAGACCGTTATGATCTTAGAAATTGAGCCTAAGAATGTTAGCAAGGCACTAGAAGACGAGAGCTGGATGCTTTTCAATAAACCCATGCAAGAGGAGTTATACCAGTTTAAAAATAAGGTTAGGCTTGTATCCAAAGGTTACTCACAACAGGAAGGTATTGATTATAGTGAAACTTATGCTTCTATTGCTCCCCTAGAGGTTATACATAATTTACTTTAATTTTCTTCCCTTGGTTAAATGAAGTTGTATTAAGTGGATGCAAAAATTTCATTCTTGGATTCGTTAAGGAAGAAGTCTATGTAGAACAATCACTACAAAAAAAATTAATTTTAGAAGGGTTTTATTTCCAAAAGTTATTATAACCTGTCCTAAGACCACAAGTACTAGAGGTTTATGAAACCCCGATAAGTGTGATATGTATTTTTATTAAAGTTGAACAAAGTATTTTTATTATTTTAATTTTAGTATTATATTGGTTAATCTTTTCCCTCTCGCACTCTTAAACACATAACACTCACTCTCCTCCAATGGCTTCTCAAAACCCTAATAAAATAAATTCCCCCTCTCCTTAATCCCAATCGTTCATCCACTTCGCAAACCACATTTTACCCTTCATTGATTACAACAACCTCGTTCAGAACCTCTTTCTGAAGATGCCTCTATTGCTGGCTCCCCTTCTCGCATTTTTTACACACTATGCTCTACTCACGCCCTAGAAAATCAGTCTCGGAGGCACACAATTTTTCTCATGGTGGATATTCAACTTTTCTGATGTTCATCTCTGAATTGATTCTCTTCTTACTCTTCTTTTTTCCTATTTGGAATTCGTTTTCGTTTTGCCCTATTTATTTTTTCAAATTGATTTTCATTTTCTTCATTTCTCATTTCATAATTGCAGTGCGATTTGGGGATTCGGTGCTTCGTTTCTCTACTCAAGTTGGATATGATAAGTTCAAATATGGAATGCCTTTCTTCTCAACCAGTTTATCCACGCAGCTACGTGTCTTCAATTCATGGCGATTACACTCGATAAAGTTGAATTTGCAGTGCCAAAGTCTTCCCCTACTTTGAACGCGATTGCGTCCTCTTCTTCAGCGTGCCTTAAGGTTTCCTTCTAATGCTTATAGGATATGATCCAACTTTGCACACACTATTCTCTTTAGAATTTTCTCTGCTCTATTTTTAAATTAAATTTGCTTGTTTGACGTAGCGATTACGAAATCTTGGCTCGAAGAAGGAAACATCCTTGAGCAATGCTAATGAAGACCTGAGAGATAGAGCATCCACTGACCAAGCCCAACCCTCCAGAAGGATGACCTGGAGCATGACATTGGATCCACGGCTAGGTCAGGACCCATCACTAGCCAGTGCTTCAGAGCCCATCATTCCTCAGAGGATTACCAGGAGTAGAGCCCAAGCCATGAAAGCTGAGCATCAACTAGTTTCTTTGTTTTTAATTTCACTAGAGCAGGGTCCATTTAGCATAATAGGAGGTGTATTTATCAGTTTAGCTTGTGTCTAGGCCATTAGGGTTAGAATGTAGCCCTAACTTTTAGAAGCTAGGACTAAAGGGCGACATTGACCTAGGTCAAACCCCTAGGCCGCCACTCTCATGTGCCTTTTATGCCCCTTATCTTGTCCACGAAGGCACCCATTCCTATAAATAGGGTGCCTTGCCTCATGTATTTTCACATAGATTTTGAATAGTAAAGAAAATCTGCTTGAGTGATTAGTGAGATTTGTCTCCTAAATGTTTTGGGTCTTATCTTGAGTGTGTCAGTATTTCAAGTGGCGGCTCTTGCTTAACTTGTCTTGGAGTTTCCCACCCTTCACGTGGCGTGATCATCTTCACCATTCTTCACCATAAGCTTCCTTCATCTCATCTCTTTTTCCATCCTCATTTATGTTACTTGTTTATGTTCTTGTTTATGTCATTTCCTTTTGGTCATTTTCATTCATCCTTTACTTCCATTGTTCTTAATTTCCGCCCCTTGCATCATAATCACCTTATTCTTGTGTTTTTCTCTTTGACCTTCTGAAGTGAACCTTCACACTTACTTAACCACTTGCTTAAGTTCGTGTCCAGTGGGAATATTCTTAGGGTTCTTGATGGAGGAGGGTCAAGCACACCTCACCATGGAAGCCAAGACCCAAGGCTAGACCGTGATGAGCGTCTAGACTCAAGAAAGGAGCGTCTAGGACGTGATGAGGGAAGGCTACACATGGAGCGTCTAGGAGGAGACCTAGACCGTCTAGGCCCTATTACAAGGTCAATGGCTAAGCACATTCACGCCCAATTGGATGAAGCCACGGATGGAAGAGAGAAAGCCTTGTACATGTTACATGGAGGCCCATTAGGGGTGCTTAGTAATTAGAGTAGTGCTAGAAAGCATAAATGAGTGAACATTCTAGAAACTTGTTTACTTGGTCGGTCATGAGCACATGTGCCATGTGCCTTGTCATTTTGCATTTCATTTGGCTCTCATTTCATTTGGAATTAGCTTAGCTTTCACGGCCCTATAGCCTATAAAAAGGAAGGCCATCTCTTGTATTTTCCAAGATTATTGTGAGTAAAGTTATGCTGCCAACATTGTGCCATGCTTTGCTTCTACCTAGTTTCTAGGCTCTAATCTTCATCTTCCTCACTTACCATAGGGCTGGCCGAACCTCCCTAATCCCATACATATCATGCACTTTCAAGATCACCATAGCTCCTAGGAGGATCTTGCACATACACATCCATGGCTTCCGCACCATCTTTCACATGATTCTAAGAAGAGCTTCATGAATTTGCCATCATTTGGTATCATGAGCATAGGTTCTTCAAAGATGAGTTGTTCTTGGTCTTTTCATTTTTAGTTCTTCTTTATTTCATGTTGTTCATCTTGTTTCCATAATTGTCTTGCTGTTTTTTAAATTTTAATTTGTTTTGGTGTGCTTTTTGGAAGATCCAACCGGTGCACTTTGTTCAATTGATCTTGAACAATTCTTGTGCAAATTGTGATAGGATTCCATACACCTTTGAGTTGCTGTTTTCTTTTAGGTTTTTGAGTCTTTATTGCACTTTTAATTTGGTTCATATTATGCTCTTTGAGTCTTTAATTTCTGAATCCATATATGTTTTGTCAAGTCATGTTCATCCACAATGTCATCAATTCATAGTAGTCCTTTGTTTGGCTTGATTGTTTCTTGATTTTGGGTATTTTTGCTTACTTTGAAACTGCTGTGATATTGATCTTTTGGTGCCTTTTACTTTTAGTTTGAGTTCATATTTGTGTTTAGTTCCTACACAAATTCTATTTCACAAATTCCATTGTGTTTAAAGTTTGGTCTCTTGCTGTTTTTGTTTCCAGTTTTATTTTCCAGAATCCCCTGTTTTACATTCTCTGTGCTGGCTGTTTCGTTCCAGAAAATTATTTGCACTCATAGAAATTTTTTGATTCTCTGGAATATGCAAGATTAGGCTGTTATAGAAAAGACAAAAAAAGAATCAGCTCAAAAGAATCAATAGAAAAAAAATGATAAATATTTTAAAATCAGTGTGCAAATCTGGGTGCTACAATTGGCGTAACTGAACACTGAAATTGAAAAATTTATTAAAAAAAAATGGCTCATGCTTTTGGAGTGATTCCAAAGCCAGATTTTAGTTAAGATCTTGAATATCTTGCATATCAATTTTCAGAGGCAAATTCTAAAAGGCCAGCTCAGAATAAATTGGGGAAAAACACGTTCTCTGGCCCACAACAATTTTCCAGTGGTGCTGTTTTTTATTTTGTAATCTAATTCTAGTGCTATTCTTAGGATTCTTTTGTGTGCCTACCTTTATTTGAGTACCTTTATTTGCTTGTCTAATATTCTTGGAACTCTTTCTAGTTGTCACAATCTAACTCCATTTGTGTGGTACTGTTTTCTTCAATTAAATTGTTTCTTGCTTTTATTCTTTGACCTCTAAATTTGGTGCTGGAATTAATTCTCTTTTGGTGCTTGATTGAGTGGAAATTTGACTTGGGTAAGGTCTAGTATTCTTGATAGGTGCTGGAATTGGAGAATTAAGACCTTCATTCTAAGGGGAACAAAGACAAAGGCAGAATCAAACACTTCTCAAAACACCACAAACACTTGGAGGGCCCAACAAGCAAAGACAACCAAGGAAGTGCCAATAGCAAAAAGAGGATCAACAAAGGGAGTTTTCTTAATTTCTTTGCAACTTAGTTTGTGTTAATTACTTCTTAATTACGTGCTTAGACGGCGAGTGTGTCTTCAAGGGCTCAAAGTGTCCAAGAAGCCTCACCTAGGGCCGACTAGTGTAGAGTTTTTAATTAGCAACTGTTAATTGTTTTTAATTACATAACTTGCTTCTTTAGTTACACTTTACATGTGTGGTTGGTTTGTTTAAGCCTTGTTAAATCATCTAGCTTTATTAATTAGTTAGCTTGGATTGTTTTCTTGCATTGAAAATCTGATTTCTCAACTTCATTGTGTTCTAAGTAGTTTACTAAGAGAAAGTTTTGTGTGAAGACATTGAGGGATAGTTTTTGGCTAAGGCAAAGGCTTGGTACTTAAGTAGTCCTTTGAGACTCACCTCCCTTACCTGGAAAACTACCTTCTTTGACTTTCCTAAATTTTCTCAAGGTAAAATACTTGTATACACAAAACTTTAGCCATGTCTTCTCCTCCTCACTCTCCAAAGTCTATTGAAAGTGAAGTAAAATCTATAAAATCTCTTTTGAAAGAAGTTTCACAAGCCGTGCAAATGATTTCTTTTAGACAATTGGAGAATGAGACAAAAATTAATGAATTGGCTAAAGCCCAAGAAGAGAAATCACAAAAATCACAAAAATCAAAGAAAACTCATACTCATGCATCTAGGAGTAATGAGTCTCTAGGGGAGGGGAGCCTTAGAATTAATGATTATTACCAACCACCCCCTAGAAGAAATAGGCAAAGGGAACAAGAGGGGCCAAGGGAAGTTAGAGTAGATCTACCTCACTTCCATGGAAAAGAAAATGTAGAAATCTACCTAGATTGGGAGATGAAAGTAGAACAACTTTTTGCTTGCCATAGGGTGAGTGAGGAACGAAAGGTACCCCTAGCCGCCCTTAGTTTCCAAGGGAACGCCATGTATTGGTGGACCTCTCTCGAAAGAGAAAGACGTCTTCATAGGGAACCTCCCATTACATATTGGAATGACCTTAGGGGAGCCCTAAGACGTCGCCACATACCTTCCTATTACCATAGGGAGTTGATGGACAAGCTCCAAAGACTCCAACAAAAAAACATGAGTGTGGAAGAGTATAGGCAAAAAATGGAACTCTATATGATGAGAGCATCCATTAGAGAAGAGGAGGACACCACCATTGCTAGGTTCCTTAGTGGCCTATCACTTGAGATAAGAGATAGGGTAGAACTCCTACCTTACCAAGACTTGAATGACTTGGTTCAACTTTGCATTAAAGTTGAACAACAAATCTTGCGCAAAACTTCAAGTCAAAAGGTGAGTTCTTACTCTAGCTTTTACCCCAAGAAAGAGTTTAGAAGGGAGGGTAGTACATCAAAAGAAAAACCAAAAGAACTTACCAAACCCTTCACCAAAGAAACCTCAACCCCACCCATCCGAGCTAGAGATGTTAAGTGTTTCAAGTGCTATGGTAGAGGGCATGTGCAAGCACAATGCCCAAACCAAAGGACTTTGTTTCTTAAGGGTGTAGATGAATACACTAGTGGCGAGGATGAGCCTAGTGAGAGAGAGGAAGGGGGAGAGGATGAGAGGGTAGCTCCACTAGAGGGAGAATTGCTTATGATTAGGAGAACCCTCAACAATCACCCTAGCACATCCATGGAAACACAAAGAGAGAACATATTTCATACAAGATGCAATGTTTTAGAAAACATATGTTCCCTCATTGTGGATAGTGGATCTAGTTGTAATTGTTGTAGTGCTAGAATGGTGGAAAAGCTTAATCGACAAATAGTTCCTCACCTAAAACCTTACAAACTTCAATGGCTTAATGAAAATGGGGAACTAAGTGTAGACAAGCAAGGGGAAATCAAGTTTTCCATAGGGAACTACAAAGATAAAGTTTTATGTGATGTAGTGCCTATGGAAGCTTGCCACATCTTATTAGGGAGACCATGACAATTTGACAAGAAAACCTTGCATGATGGTCTCACTAACGAGATTTCCTTCACCCACAAACATAAGAAATTTGTACTTAGCCCTTTACCACATTCTAAAGTGGTAAAAGACCAAATACAAATGAAACATAAGAGGGATGAGGAAAATAATAAAAAAAAAGAGCGCTAGAAAAAGAGAAAATCCTTAGGGATAGAAAGGCGTGGGAGAAGAGTGTTCATTCCCACAAGGTTGCTCAACAAGAGAAGCCTTTTGAAAACGTTTTAGAAAATTTGCTTCTTGTTGAAAAACCAAGCCTTGTCCTTTGTAAAGGAACACTTACATGCACTACCACGAGTAGTGAACTCATGAATCTACCTCCTCAAATAGAAAACCTTTTAAGTGAATTTGAAGATCTATTCTCTAATGAGGGTCCCATTGGGCTCCCTCCCCTTAGAGGTATAGAACATCAAATTGACTTCATTCCGGGGGCAAGCCTACCAAATAGGCATGCTTATAGAACAAACCCCGAGGAAACAAAGGAGATAGAATCACAAGTTCAAGACTTGTTGGAAAAGGGATGGGTTCAAAAGAGCCTAAGCCCTTGTGCTGTACCTGTCTTGTTGGTGCCCAAAAAGGATGGAAAATGGCGCATGTGTTGTGATTGTCGAGCAATCAACAACATCACCATCAAGTATAGGCATCCAATCCCAAGGCTTGATGATATGCTTGATGAATTACATGGGTAAACTCTATTCTCCAAAATTGACCTTAAAAGTGGATATCACCAAATTCGAATCAAAGAGGGTGATGAGTGGAAAACCGCTTTTAAGACCAAATTTGGATTATATGAGTGGTTGGTGATGCCCTTTGGACTCACTAATGCCCCAAGTAAATTCATGAGGCTCATGAATCACACTTTGCGGGATTGCATAGGTAAATACGTAGTAGTTTATTTTGATGATATCCTAGTATATAGTAAAACCCTAGAAGACCATCTGATCTGATCGGTCATCGGTAGTCGATGACGTCAGCAGCAGAGAACCACGTGGACCACTCGCAGGGTGACACGTGCACCAGGTGACAGAGAGATCAGGGAGGCGATCGCCAAGAGCGGTGATCGGGGGTCAGTAATTAAGTGACCACCGACAGATCAGGCGGCAGAGAGGTCAGGGGACAGATCACCCAGAACGGTGATCGGTGGTCAGTAACCAAGTGGTCACCAACAGACCAGTTCCCAGATGAACGCCTGGGGGCAGAACGCGAGAAGCAATAGAGCACTGATCAGTCATCGGCTGCATGGTCATCGGGGTCTCGTGTTACACGCAGTTAAACTGGGACTGAGGTTCCCAGCGAGAGCGTTACGCATGGACCTCGCATGAGCACATCTCAGGGAATCGCGCACGAGAGTGGCCTGAGGGAGCTAGTAAACCGATCAGTGATTGGTGATTCCCTCAACCCATTACGTGCGTGAAGGGTAAGCCGTCTACGCAGAGAGCAACGCTTGGTGAGTGTGCCTAGACCAGCCACACCTGGCGTTCTCCTGAGAGTATGCGATTTACCCAGATGGAAGAAACATGCTAAGTTACTCCGCAAGGGAATAACTTAGCACACAAAGAGAAGCGCTAGAGCCCTTCAAGTAGTGACACGTGTAGGGTCAGATGTGAGTCGCATGCCTCCACGTGTCATCATCTGAGAAGGGCGCGGTCCAGATAAAGGTTCACTCCGTACCGCTAAAGGTACAGACAAGCGCAGTCAAGCGCAGAGACGCGCGGACACGCACAGACACTCACACTTTACTGATTCTGGAGGTACGTTGTCTCAGAAAAGCATAACAGGGTTCTGACACATGCCAGAGGGGCATAACAGAATTCTGTTAGGCCCAGATACAGAGGGAGGCATAAAAGAGAATCAGGGGGAGATTCAGGGGGAGAGAAAAAAAAAAGAAAGAAGAGTTTTCACACACACTACTAGTTTTTCTTATTGGTGGTTCTGTGATCTAACTTGATCGTCGGAGTGCAAACGGCCGCTAGAGGCGCCGTCTGTGTGTTTTGCAGGTCGCGTTTGGAGATCCTAGAGAAGGTTCTGAGGGTGATTTCGCAGATAACATAGTCGCGTAGACGGGGCAGAGAGTGCTACGAAGCGATTCCTCCACGTTCTAGTTGTCGGCAGGATCATTTGGTGCCCACCGTGGGGCTCGAGTGAATCGTGGTCCCATATACATCACAGTTTTTGAAGCTACCAAAGTTCTGCCAAGCTCTTTGCTAGGGAAAGATGCCAAGAAACAGACAACCATCACCTGCGCCATCTGCTGACGAAGGAGCTGTGACAATGGCGCAGGTCCTGGAGATGCTGCGCACGCTGCAAGACAACGCCGCGGCGTCGAGAGTTGAACAAGAGAGGATGCAGACGGAGTTGGCTGCGTCGCAGAGTAGGAACGACGAGCTGAATCGCGTCAATGAAGAGCTAAGGAGGACGTTGCAGGCACAGAAGGAACGCGCGGTTGAAGAAAGGGTGTCGAGGCCACCGTCGCCTCCAAGAGCGTTTCCCATGCCATTCTCCCCTGAAGTCATGGGAACCATGGTGCCTCCCAACCTGGTGGGAGTGAAGGCGTCGTTCACAGGGGTAGAAGATCCGGAGGTGCATCTGACGGCGTTCCACACCCAGATGATGATTGGGGGCTCAGACGCTGTGTATTGCAAGATGTTCATGAGCACACTAAGCGGAATCGCCATGGAATGGTTCGTGAGCCTACCAGAAGGACATATCACGTCCTTCCCTCAGTTTTCAAAGCTTTTCACTGAGCAGTACATCGTCAACAAAGCACCCGCAGTGGTGTCATACGATTTGTTCGATGTACGACAGTACCAAGGCGAGTCGCTGAAGGACTACCTCAACCGCTTTGGAGCACAAGTGGTTAGACTGCCCAGCAAGGATGAGGATATGCTGGTGCACGCGTTTAAGAAGGGAGTGTTGCCTTCAGTGAGTCTCTCATCAGGAGCCATCCCAGCACCTTTGCAGAGATCCGACGACACGCGGTGGCGCACATAGTGGCAGAAACAGAGGTTTCTGAGAAAAGAGGAAGTGCTGCACCACCAAGACCGCGTGGAGGGCAAGGGAAGCCGCAGCAGCAAGCAAGGGTGCATGAGGCCAAGGAGGGGAAGAAGGTGCAGGGAAAACCTCGTCCCTACCCACCAGGCAAGGACTAGGGCAGGGGGCGTGCAAGGGAGAATAATGCACCCCCAAGATACAATTTCATGGTGGGATTGGCGGATCTCATCGCCCTTCCTGCTGTGGCAGCGAGACTACGAGTACCGGAGAAGACCGATAAGGTACTTGGAAGGAAGAAGAATGAGTGGTGTGAGTTTCACCAGGCCTTTGGCCACACACTCCACTCATGTTTGGCGTTGGGACACCAACTGGCAGAGTTGGTGAAATCCGGATTCCTGGCAGATTACCTGCGCGAGCCGCAGGGTGATCGCGCGTCGGTATCCCAGGCTGGAGAACAGCAACATGAAATCCCTGTGCACGGGGAAGTGCAAACAATCGCGGGAGGCTTCTCTGGCGGGGGATGCACCGCATCACAGAGAAGGAGGTACGCTCGATCGGTTATGGCGGTAGACTCGGTAGACGAGAGCCATTACCCTGAAGTAGATATTGTCTTCAGGAAAGCTGACCTACGGGACGTTGTCCCGCACGATAACGACCCTGTGGTCATTTCCCTCATCACGACAGGAAGACGAGTACACAGAGTGCTCGTAGATCAAGGAAGTTCGGCAGACGTCATGTTCTGGCCGACGTTTAACAAATTGCAGTTGTCCCCCGATCAACTGAGGCCGTATACCGGGTGTCTTTACGGCTTTGCAGGGGATCAGGTAGAGGTGCGGGGGTACATTGAGCTGAGGACAACGTTCACTGATGGAACGACAGCCCGCACCGAAAGGATAAAATACTTGGTGGTGAATGCCCCTTCTGCGTACAACATTTTGTTGGGAAGGCCAACACTCAATAGGTTGGGCGCAATACCATCAACAAGGCACATGAAGCTGAAGCTGCCGTCAATGGAGGGGACCGTAATAACCATCAAGTCAGATCAGGCTGAGGCTAGACGCTGTTATGAGAACAGCCTAAAGCAGAAGAGAAGCGTATGTCACGTCACCACGACACCACCACCGGGTGTGCGTGAAGAGCGATCGGTGGTTAGGGAAACACAGGGTGCTCAGAGGATGGAGAACGCTACGGTGGGGGGCTCCCAGGTAGCTCAGGTTGAAGAAGAAGAGGAAGGCGCGATCGCTCCTCGCTAGTCAGGGATCGCGAGGGCGGTCATCGCCAGTGAGAGAAGGCCCCACCCAGCTGAAAGATGGGTCGAAGTGGACGTAAGGGGGAAAAAGTTCAAGTTGGGGGGATCCCTCGTTGAAGAAGAGCGAAAGCTGATTGTCGGTGTTATCGAGAAGCACATGGGTGCCTTTGCATGGTCTGCGTCCGACATGCCAGGAATCGACCTCGACTTCCTTTGCCATCGTCTGTCGGTGGATCCTAAGGTTCGACCTGTGCGACAAAGGCGAAGGAAATTCAACGAGAAAAAGAGGAAGGTGATCCACGACGAAGCGCAAAAGCTCCTTGCTGCAGGGCACATCAGGGAGATCCAGTACCCAGAGTGGCTAGCGAACGTGGTGCTGGTGCAGAAGTCAAATGGCAAGTGGAGGATGTGTGTGGAAGCTACTCAGCTTCCTGGATGCGTTCTCAGGATACAACCAAATCAAAATGCACCCGATGGATGAATGCAAGACCGCGTTCATGACTGAACGGTCTTGCTATTGCTATAAGGTCATGCCATTCGGACTAAAGAACGCGGGGGCTACCTACCAGCGACTCATGGATAGGGTGATCTCGCCCATGCTGGGAAGGAACGTACATGCGTATGTAGATGACATGGTGGTCACGTCCCAAGAGAAGAAGCATCATGCAGCCGATCTGGAAGAACTATTTACCACCATCGCCAAGTACAGGCTGAAGCTTAACCCTGAGAAGTGTATTTTTGGCGTGGAGGCTGGGAGGTTCTTGGGTTTCCTCTTAACAGAGCGGGGAATTGAAGCTAACCCAGAGAAATGCGCAGCGATCGTGGCAATGAGGAGCCCGACGACGGTGAAGGAGGTGCAGCAACTCACCGGTCGCTTGGCAGCCTTATCCCGATTTATGTCCGCCGGAGGGGAGAAAGGTCATCCGTACTTCCAGTGTCTTAAACGCAACAACAGATTCCTTTGGACACAGGAGTGCGAGGAGGCCTTCATCAAGCTGAAGGAGTATCTGGCAAGCCCTCCAGTCTTGCGTAAACCTCAGGTAGGCACCCCTCTTCGTCTATACTTCGCTGTGACGGAGAGAGCAGTCAGCTCAGTCCTGGTGCAAGAGCAAGATCAGGCCCAGAGGCCTGTGTACTTCGTGAGTAAGGTGCTGCAAGGCCCTGAAACAAGGTACCAGGCCCTCGAGAAGGCTGCCCTGGCGGTGGTATTTTCAGCAAGAAGACTCAGGCATTACTTCCACAGCTTCACAGTGGTGGTAATGACGAATCTGCCCATCCAAAACGTGTTGAAGAAACCTGACGTAGCAGGAAGGATGGTCAAGTGGGCAGTGGAATTGTCAGAGTTTGACATTCAGTACGAGCCCCGAGGACCGATCAAGGGGCAGGTGTTCGCGGACTTCGTGGTTGAGCTGTCGTCGATCGCGACACCTGCAGAAGGTTTAGATTTCCGATGGGTGTTATCGGTGGATGGCTCCTCTAATCAGCAGGGGAGCGGCGCCGGAGTCATCTTGGAAGGCCCAAAGGGGGTACTGATTGAGCAGTCCCTCCGCTTTGCCTTCAAAGCTAGCAACAATCAGGCGGAGTATGAAGCCCTGATCGCAGGAATGTTGCTAGCAAGAGAAATGGGAGCAAGAAACCTGCTGGCCAAAAGCGACTCTTTGCTAGTCACCGGGCAGCTTACTGGGGAGTTCCAGGCAAAAGATCCCCAGATGGCAGCCTACCTGGAATATGTACAGCTCCTGAAGACGTCCTTCACCGAGTTTGAATTGGTGCACGTACCAAGAGAGTAAAATGCCAGAGCAGACCTGCTTGCCAAGCTGGCCAGCTCAGGCAAGGGGGGGAAGTAGAGGACCGTCATTCAGGAGACCTTGAAGGTACCACGAGCGTTCGTGTCAGACAACCAGGTACTTCATGTGTACAAATCAATGGAGCGTCTGACGATCGGTCATCGGTCGTTGACTCAAGAAACGTTGAAGGCGTCGAGGGTGAGAGCGCGACCGTCGAAGATCGATGAGTCGTTGGAGGTCTGCGCGGTGAAGGAACCCGACACGTGGATAACACCATACCAGTTGTACTTAGCAGATGGTGTACTCCCACCTGACGTGACAAAGGCAAAAAGGATAAAGAAGAGCTCGAGTAAGTTTACTCTAATTGATGGGAACCTTTTTAGATTTGGATTTTCTCACCCTATGCAGATCTGCGCGCACGGCGAGCAATGCACCAGACTCATGTCTGAGCTGCACGAGGGGGTGTGCGGAAGCCATGTAGGTGGTCGCGCTTTGGCAAGTAGGATACTCCGCGCGGGGTACTACTGGCCAAAGCTGAAGGAAGACTGCGTGAGGTTTGCTCAGCGTTGCAAACAGTGTCAACTTCACGCAGACTGGCACAAGGCACCTCCTGAGGAGTTGAGGTCCATCCATAGCCCGTGGCCATTTCACACACGGGGGATCGACATCCTAGGACCTTTCCCCCTGGCGATAAGGCAGATGAAGTTTCTCATCGTGGCCATCGAGTACTTCACCAAGTGGGTGGAGGCAGAACCAGTCGCACACATCACCGCACAGAAAGTCGAGCACTTTGTCTGGAAGAACATGGTCTGTCGCTTCGGAATACCCAAGAGGTTGGTCTCCGACAATGGCACCCAGTTCACGAGTCATCAGCTGAGGAAGATGTGTGAGGAGTTAAAGATACAACAGGTTTTCGCCTCAGTAGAACACCCACAAACCAATGGGCAGGTGGAGTCGACCAACCGAGTACTGCTCAGGGGGCTGAAGCGAAGACTAGACAAGGCTAAAGGAAGCTGGGCAGAGGAGGTCCCCAGAATCGTATGGTCTTACCATACCACCCCACAGTCCAGCACCCATGAGACACCCTTCAGCCTTGTCTACGGGATAGACGCCATGATTCCTGTGGAGATACAGGAGAGCTCCCCCAGATTCTTGAATTTCATTGCTGAAGAGTCCAATGAAGAGCGAAAGGTGAATCTCGACCTACTGGACGAAGTGCGAGAAGAAGCCAGGGTCAGTGCTGAAGCCGTAAAGAGAAGAGTAGAACGGAGGCACAACTCTAAGGTGAGGCTCAGGCGCTTCCAGGAAGGTGATCTGGTGATGAGAAAGGCGCATCAAAATGAGATGGAGAACAAATTGTCTCCAAAGTGGACAGGCCCGTACAGAGTGGTTGAGACGTTGGAGAACGGAGCTTATCGGCTAGAAACTCTGGAGGGAGGAGCAATCCCCAGAACGTGGAACGCCACCCACTTAAAATTTTACTTCAGTTAAGTTGTAAAGTAGTTGCGTTCTCGCGCTAAAGATACATGCTCTGTATATAGTGGAAACAGTCGAACAGACAAGGGGGCACTCTTGTCTAAGGAGGGTTTTTGACGAGGCCACCCAATGAAAAGATTTCCAGCATATCAAGTGTGCGCAAGTATTAAAGTTAAAATCCTCCTTGCCCCAGGCGCAAGTGCAGGTGATCGGTTAGGCCTTACTCGCCCTAGGCGCGAGTACTGGCACTGATCTAAGTCTTCCTCACCCCAGGTGTGAGTGCAGGCGACCAGGGTTTTGAAAAGCCAGGGGTGCTAGTAAGACCAAGAGAGGGAAAGGAAATATTTTGACAAATGTCCTTACCCACTTGGCATACACCAATATTGGCCCAGCAAGGCTCTTAGTTCGAAACCCCTCTCACCCCAGGAGGGAGGCAGGGAATGAACGACCCAATCCGCCAAAAGGTGATGACCTTGGGGAAGGTAAGAGGGGTTAGCGAGAAACACTTTTCTTTCCCCAAAACAAGGCATCACCTCGAGCGATCGATGCCAAAGTCCTCTATGCACTTAGCGCTAGAGCGACAGAGAAGCAAAGTGAAACCCGAAGAACGACGACTGATTAGTTGTTGGTGGGTACGCTGCCCGATGAGTAGTTGGTGGGTACGCTGCAAGAGCGATGACTGATCAATTGTCTGGGGATGCGCTAGTGGATAATGCCTTGTCGGAGGAGGCCTTTTCAAACAAGCTCTTGCACGACAAGCTGTGGCAGACAGACTGTGCCTGGTCATGTAGTATAAAGCTGTGCCCAAGAACTGTTGAAGATTAAGCTAACGAAATTGTTAGTCGTGATCAAAGTGAAGGCCAAAGTTAAAGAGGGCAGATCACGCTAAACCTAAGCTAGTTAACAGTTAGTTGTGCGCTAAAGGAAAGATCACATAGATGGAGCAAGCATGTATTCACACCAAAGTTTATACAGATTCAAATACAAAGATCGTGCAGAAATGTAAAATTACAAAGAAGGAAAAGAGAAAGGGCTCAAGAAGGAGGGACGAGCTTTCCATCTACCACTTCGTGGTAAATGCTGAACTGGGAGAGGTCCAGATCTGGGAGAATGCACTTGATCTGCTCGAGGGCCAGCTCGAACCCATCAGCAAGGGCCTCGGCGCCCACGCCCATAAGGTCAGCCTTCTCCACTTCGAGTTTTTGCTTGGAGGCTTCCACAGCATTCTTCTCGGCGGTAAGGGAAGCGATGGAAGAAGCAGCTTCTTCCAATTGGCCCCTCGCCACGGATAGCTCGCTCACCACCTCCTCGAGCTTCTTTTCCCTGGTAGCGGCTGCTTCTTTGATGGACTCGAGCTCCCCCGCTAGGTGTAAGTTCTGTTGGTGTAGGGAGGAGGTCTCGGCCCCCAGGTGGGTCACCTTGCCCCGCAGCTCCACTACCTCGCAGTCCAAGGCAGTAATGGCTTGTCCCATCAAGATCTCAGTCTTGATGGTCTCTTGGACCTGCGCCAGGTACTCACCCCTGGATTTCTCCACCATACCCCTCAGCAGGGCTGTGGACTCTTGGGCAGCTTCGAAGTCACTTTGCAGCGACTCCTTATCATGCTCAAGTTCCTTTACCCTCTTCTCCAGGGCTAGTTGTTTGCGGTGTTGGGTGGAGAACTCCAAGGAGAGCACTATCTGCTTTGCCAGGTGCATGTCCACCTCGTCCCCATTCCACTCAACAAGCTCCCGGCTGCGAAGGAGCTGTCGAACCAAGGCTATGACTCGGCTGAAGTTTTCGTTGCTGGCTCCAGAGCCGCTTGGTCGCGAGCTGCCCCCACCTTTGGCGGTAGCAGCGGAGGTTGGCGGTGGCGGTGGTGGTGGTGATGCAAGGGGCCCTGGGAGACCCCCCGAGGGAGCAGAATCACCCCCAGCAGGTGAGGTAGATTGGCCAAGAGCTTGGCCTGCTGGGGGAGGTGATGGAAGTGGAGTTGGAGAGGGAAGTCGGGGGGTTGGAGAGGGCAGTTGTTGAGCAGAGGGAGGCGAGGCTGAGCCTTCCTCTATCTCCACCATCTCGACTTCCCCAGGTTGAAGAGATGAAGCCCCCCCAACCGCTGGAAGTTTCCTCTTGCGGTGTACGAGAGGAGAGCCAGAGCTCTCCTCTTCGGTTGAGGGAGCAGCAGCAGCAGCGGCAAGTGAAGCAGAGGCCTTCACCAATCTCTTTCTTTTCCTTCCTAGCTCGGGGCCTTCAGCTGGCGCAACCGAGAGAGGAGGAGCAGCAATGGGATTGGTGGTGGAAGAAGAGGAGCCAGTCCCCTGGGCCCCTCTGAGCCTGGCAAGCTCCAGCAAAGCTTTTTTCCTATCTTTCCCTGACATCGTATCTGCATTGAAGAGAAAGGAAGAGTTAGATGGGGTAGTTGTGCAAATGAGTCGGAATATATGCAAGCATGCATGAAAATGTGCAAGTATCCTAAGAGGTGAAAGAAGAAGAACCTACCTATGTATCTCTTCAGGGCCAGCACATCAAACTCGTGTTTGATGAGGAGAGCTGAGTTATACTTGGCCCCCAGGAACAACCCACATAGCTCGCGCTCGTAGGGGGCCATGGCTTCGAGACCTCGGGGCTTCTTGAACTCAACCCCAGGAACCCAGTAGAGGGGGTACCCCTCGAGCAAGGTTGGACTTTGTGGGGTGACAGATATCATGTAGAACCTGCCTTTCCAGTCTTTGAAGGATTGCTGGTACAGGCCCAACAGCACCTGTCCAGCAACCCCATTCAGACTCACCCAGGACCTGTCCCCGGGGTTCTTCGCCTCGAAGAAGTAAAGGAACACGTCCACGGAGGCATTGAGTCCGAAGTAATTGCAGAGAATTTCAAATGCCCGGATGAAAGCCCAGGCATTTGGATGTAGTTGACAGGGCGCGACGTTCAGCTCCATCATCAGCTCCTTCTTGAAAAAGGTGAAGGGCAGGCGTAGCTTCAACCTTTTGAAAATCGCAGAGTAGACGAAGGTAAAGGGCACCCCATTGGTGGCCCTGTCATCTGCGCAGATGGGCATCCCACGAGGAGGAATGCGTACGCAGATGTTGAAGTCGTTCTCCCTGTCTATGGCGCACGAAGGCTCATCCGGGTCATGGCTCAGAAGAGAGATGAGATGACCCTGCGGTAGTGATGGCATTTTCATGAAGTTCTTCTTGAATCAATGTAGAGTATGGGGCGGAAGCAATGAATGAGAGTGAGCAAGATCCTCCTAAGAGTGGTGTTGATCTTGTAGGTGCATGATAAGTATGGGTATTGAGTGGTTCGGCCAGCTCAAGGGAAAAGATGAAGGAATTGAAGTTTAGAGCCTAGGATTCTAGGGAGAAGCAAAGTTGAGCACAAATTGGCAGCATAACTTTACTCACAATAAACTTGAAAATACAAGGTGTAGGCTCCTCCTTTTATAGGCTTAGGAGGACCATAATGCAACCCTAATGCTAGCCAAATGAAATGTAAATGTGAAGCACATGGGTGCACATGGCACATAGGTGCACAAATGAGCACATGGGGAGGGGTGTGTCTAGTTTTTATGCTCACCCCCCCCTCCATGGTCTTTCTAGAATGTTCACACAAATATGCTTTCTACACTACTCTAATTACTAAGCACCCCTAATGGGCCTTTATGTAACAATTACAAAGGTCTTCTCTTCCCAAAACCATAGCTTTGACCCATGTGTATGTGAAGCTAGACGGTCTAGAAGGAATCCTCATCATGGCCTAGACGCTCCTTATGTAGCCGCTCCTCATCATGGCCTAGACGCTCCTCTTCATGGGCTAGACGCTCCTTTTTGAGTCTAGACGCTCCTCATCATAGGCTAGACCGTCTAGTCTTGGAGGCTTGGCTTTCATCGTGTGGTGAGCTTGGGCCCTCCTCCATCATCCCCTCCCTCTTGAAAAGGATTTGTCCTCAAATCCAAAGCTTTTTCTTCAACTAGGGGGATGGTTGTGGCTGGATGGTGTCCATCATCTCCTCCTTCGGGAAAAGATCTATCCTCAGATCTACAGACTTGATCTCGGATAGCAACCTTTTGCTTCGCCAAAGCTTGTTCTCCTGGATCAAAAGTCCACCTATAGAAATAATCAAATAAGGCATAGGTGTTAGTTTGCAAATTAATTTTACTAGGTTGCCATTTTTGCTTTTCTTTTGGTTTTGGCAACCTTGGACAAAGTTTCTCTTTTAATGGTTGTGTGTGGTCTCTAATCATCTTATGTATTTTAAAAGGTTCATTTGTGGTTACTTTCTCTTTAGGCATAAATCCTATAGAAGATGGTAACAACTTAAAAGGAGAAAGATGATTGAACCCACACATAACTTTAAAAGTAGAAATATAAGTAGTTTTGTGAACTACTTTATGGTATGTTTGCTCACCTCTAGAGTTGTGTGTGCACTTCATGATTATTCTAGGCATAGTAGAAAGAGCTAGATTTTCAAATATATTTTGACCATGCGTTTGAGGATGATAAGAATTTAAAGTGTGCAATTTAGTTGGAAGTTTTCCAAAGGAAATCCTCAAATCATGGTTTGCGAAATTTGGAACTCTATTCAACACTATGGTTGAAGATAAACCATGAAGATGTATCACTTCTCTAGAGAAGAGTTTATCCATAACCATGAAGATTGAATCACAACCTTTTGTTGTCCTAGGGAGTTTTAATATGAAATTTATATCTTCCCAAGGATCATTTGCAAAAGGTGAAGGAGTATAGAGTTTATGAGACATTGCCTTGGGCGTAGTTTGAAAACAAGAATTGTACCTAAGGTAATGTCTTTGAACTTCTTTTCTCATGGGGGACAAAAGTTTTCCTTTTAAAAGCTCTAGAGTTTTATCAACTCTAATTTGTCCCATGAGTTCTCCTTCATGAAGACTCTTTCTCTTATGTGTAAGGATAGTCTCGTTGTGACAACCATTGTTTATAAGGATTTGTACACTTTGCAATGGTTGTCTCAATAAGACATGACAAGTTTCTTTAGGCCCTACTTCACATAAAAATTTGTTTTTGTAGATGCTTATAAAAAACTTGACATTCACTTGGTGATATCCGAGCACATATGAGAAATAATCTATTTCATTTTTATCTATGCAAGCTTCTTTTAAAGACTCTTCTTTTTCACTTAGGCTTGCAAGTGTTCCTTTACAAAAGGTAAGGCTTTGAGGTTGTTCAGCAAGACACATATTTTCAAAGGTATTTTTAAATCTTTGGTCTTGTTGAATGACCTTGTGGGAAGGAACACTCTTCTCCCACGCCTTTTGTTCTTCAAGGGTCTTCTCATGCTTTTCTTTTTCTTCTTTTTCTTTAGCTTCCCTTTCGACTTCCCCTCTCTTCTTTTGTATTTTTCTTTCCTTTCTTTCTTTATGGGAAGCAAACAATTTTTCTACCCTCATTTCCCAATCTAGGCAAGCTTCTATATTTTCTTTTCCATGGAAATGGGGTTGTTCTACCCTAACCTCTCTTGGGTTTTCTTGTTCTTTTCTATCTCCTCTATGTCTTCTAGGGGGTGCTTGATAATAATCATTTACTCTAATGCTTCCCTCCCCAAAAGGATCATGATCTTTAGAGATATATGCATGAAAAGGTAATTTTTTTAGAATGTGAGACTTCTCATCCTTTGCTTTAGTCAAAACATTAAGTTTAGTCTCACTCTCCAATTGTCTATATGCAATTGATTGCACAGTTTGTGAAACTTCTTTCAAAAGAGTTTTTAAAGATTTTAATTCACTTCCAATAGACTTTGTAGAATGAGAAGAAGAAGACATGGCTAGAGCTTTGTGTATACAAGTATTTTACCTTGAGAAAACTTAGGAAAGTCAAAGAAGGTAGTTTTCCAGGTAAGGGAGGTGAGTCACAAAGGACTACTTAAATACCAAGCCTTTGCCTTAGCCAAAAACTATCCCTCAATGTCTTCACACAAAACTTTTTCTTAGTAAACCACTTAGAACACAATTAAGTTGAGAAATCAAATTTTCAATGAAAGAAAACAATGCAAGCTACTAATCAACAAAGCTAGTCGGTTTAACACAAATTTAAACAAAACTAACCATGCAAAGCGTAGCTATGAAAACAAAAGAGAAGCAATTACAAACAAGTAACAATTACTAATCAAGAATGTTATACTATTCGGCCCTAGGTGAGGCTTCTTGGACACTTTGAGCCCTTGAAGACGCACTCACCGTCTAAACGTAATTAACAAGGTAATTAACAATAAACCAAGTTGCAAAGGAAATAAGAGAACTCCCTTTGTTGATCCTCTTTTTGGTTAGTGCACTTCCTTGTTGTCTTTGCTTGTTGATTTTCCAAGTGTTTGTAGTGTTTTCAAGAATGCTTGTTTCGGCTTTGGCCTTGTCTTCTCCTTAGAATGATGGTCTTTAATTCTCCAATTTCCAGCACCTAGCAAAGGGCTAAACCTTAACCAAATCAAGTTCCCATTCACATAAGCACCAAAGAAGAATTAAATTCCAGCACCCAAATTAGAGGTCAAAGAACTAAAGCAAGAAACAAATTTAATTGAATAAAACAGTACCACCAAAAGGATTTAGATTATGACAACTAGAAAGAGATTCAAGAAATTAAAGCAAACAAATAAAGGTACTCAAATAAAGGTTGGCACACAAAAGAATTCCTAAAGAAAAGCACTAGATTAGATGACCAAATAAAAAAAAACAGCACCACTGGAAAATGTTGTGGGCCAGAAAACGTGTTTGTTCCCCGATTTATGCTGAGCTGTATATTTAAAATTTGACTCTGAAATTTGATATGCAAGATATTCAGGATCTTATCTAAAATCTGGCTTTGGAATCACTCAAAACGCATGCACCATTTTTGTTTAATAAATTTTGCAATTTTGGTGTTCGGTTAGGCCAGCTGGAGCGCCTCAGATTTGCACTCTGATTTTAAAAGATTTATCATTTTTTTTTCTGTTGCTTCTTTTGACCTAATTCTTTTTTGTCCTGTCTATAACACTTTAAACTTGCATATTCCAGAGAATCAAAATTTTCCTATGAGTGGAAATATTTTTTCTGGGTTAAAACAGCCAAAACAGAGAAGGTGAAAACAGGGGAATCTGAAAACTGGAAACAAAAACAGCAAGATACCAAAGTTTAGACACAATGGAAATTTGTGAAATAGAATTTGTGTATGATCTAAACACAAATGGAACTCAAACTAAAATTAAAAAGGCACCAAAAGATCAAAGAACAGCAGATTTAAGCAAATAAAGAGACCCAAAATAAGAAACAATTAAGCCAAATAAAAGGACTACTATGAATTGTTGACAATATGGATGAACATGACTTGACAAAACATGTATAGATTCAGAAAATTAAAGACTCAAAGCATAATATGAACCAAATAAGGAAAGCAATAAAGACTCAAAAGCCTAAAAGAAAATAGCAACACAAAGGTGTATGGAATCCTATCACAAATTGCACAAGAAATTGTTCAAGATCAATTGAACAAGAGTGCTTCGGTTGGATCTTCCACAAAGCACACCAAGAACAAATTAAAATGTAACAAACAGCAAGACAAGTAAGGAAAGTAAATGACAATATGAAATAAAGAAGAACTAAAATTGAAAAGACAAGGAGCTACTCATCTTGAAGAACCAAAGCTCATGATACCAAATGATGGCATTTTCATGAAGTTCTTCTTGAATCAATGTAGAGTATGGGGCGGAAGCAATGAATGAGAGTGAGCAAGATCCTCCTAAGAGTGGTGTTGATCTTGTAGGTGCATGATAAGTATGGGTATTGAGTGGTTCGGCCAGCTCAAGGGAAAAGATGAAGGAATTGAAGTTTAGAGCCTAGGATTCTAGGGAGAAGCAAAGTTGAGCACAAATTGGCAGCATAACTTTACTCACAATAAACTTGAAAATACAAGGTGTAGGCTCCTCCTTTTATAGGCTAAGGAGGACCATAATGCAACCCTAATGCTAGCCAAATGAAATGTAAATGTGAAGCACATGGGTGCACATGGCACATAGGTGCACAAATGAGCACATGGGGAGGGGTGTGTCTAGTTTTTATGCTCACCCCCCCCTCCATGGTCTTTCTAGAATGTTCACACAAATATGCTTTCTACACTACTCTAATTACTAAGCACCCCTAATGGGCCTTTATGTAACAATTACAAAGGTCTTCTCTTCCCAAAACCGTAGCTTTGACCCATGTGTATGTGAAGCTAGACGGTCTAGAAGGAATCCTCATCATGGCCTAGACGCTCCTTATGTAGCCGCTCCTCTTCATGGGCTAGACGCTCCTTTTTGAGTCTAGACGCTCCTTTTTGAGTCTAGACGCTCCTCATCATAGGCTAGACCGTCTAGTCTTGGAGGCTTGGCTTTCATCGTGTGGTGAGCTTGGGCCCTCCTCCATCAGGTAGTAGGGTGGATGTTTCGGCCAGCAACGCCAGGGGAGCCCAGTCGTAGACCCTGGCGTTGTCATGATAGGAGGTGGCATCAGGTGGTGGTGGCGCCGGTGCACTCGCTGAAGGCTGTGCGCCGGAGGATGAGGCAATGATTCGAGCAGTTTGTTTCAGGCGAGCCATTGCGTGATAACTGCAATGGAGAAGAATGAAGGGTCAGAGGAATGGAAGAAGAGGAAATGATGAATGGTTCGGTGAAAAACAGAGGAAGGGAAGAAGAAAGAGATGTCCAGGCGAAAAAGAGGAAGAGGGAGAGGCAGAAAGCAGAGTGAGGGACGCGAAAACCCTAGCGTAAGTCGAAAGGAGGAAAAAACAGAGAAGATGAATGCATGATAACGAAAGGGATGAATGCAATCGGTAAAAATGACCTAAATAGACCAGGAAGAAGAAAAACCATACCTTTGGGTGATCGCGAGAGGTTTGGAAGCAGAAAACTTAAAGAAAGATGGGTGCGCAGAGAGAGAGTTCGCAGGAAGTCTAAGAGTCGATTGAAGAAGATGAAAGAACAGTGAAGGCGCGCGCCTATTTGAACGAGAGAAGCGCTAGCGACACTCCACGCTGGTCGTCGATGGGGCCACGTGTCGCGAGATTAAGGAAGGAAGTCCTAACGTTAAAGAAGCAACACGTGAGGTGGCACGTGATGCGGTCCCACTTGCCACGTGGACTGAGGGCACGACCACTTAGTCTCTTCGCCGAGAACGAGTTCACTGCTCGAGACTGGGGGGCTTGTGATCCGATCGGTCATCGGTAGTCGATGACGTCAGCAGCAGAGAACCACGTGGACCACTCGCAGGGTGACACATGGACCAGGTGACAGAGAGATCAGGGAGGCGATCGCCAAGAGCGGTGATCGGGGGTCAGTAATCAAGTGACCACCGACAGATCAGGCGGCAGAGAGGTCAGGGGACAGATCACCCAGAACGGTGATTGGTGGTCAGTAACCAAGTGGTCACCAACAGACCAGTTCCCAGATGAACGCCTGGGGGCAGAACGCGAGAAGCAATAGAGCACTGATCAGTCATCGGCTGCATGGTCATCGGGGTCTCGTGTTACACGCAGTTAAACTGGGACTGAGGTTCCCAGCGAGAGCGTTACGCATGGACCTCGCATGAGCACATCTCAGGGAATCGCGCACGAGAGTGGCCTGAGGGAGCTAGTAAACCGATCAGTGATTGGTGATTCCCTCAACCCATTACGTGCGTGAAGGGTAAGCCGTCTACGCAGAGAGCAACGCTTGGTGAGTATGCCTAGACCAGCCACACCTGGCGTTCTCCTGAGAGTATGCGATTTACCCAGATGGAAGAAATATGCTAAGTTACTCCGCAAGGGAATAACTTAGCACACAAAGAGAAGCGCTAGAGCCCTTCAAGTAGTGACACGTGTAGGGTCAGATGTGAGTCGCATGCCTCCACGTGTCATCATCTGAGAAGGGCGCGGTCCAGATAAAGGTTCACTCCGTACCGCTAAAGGTACAGACAAGCGCAGTCAAGCGCAGAGACGCGCGGACACGCACAGACACTCACACTCTACTGATTCTGAAGGTACGTTATCTCAGAAAAGCATAACAGGGTTCTGACACATGCTAGAGGGGCATAACAGAATTCTGTTAGGCCCAGATACAGAGGGAGGCATAAAAGAGAATCAGGGGGAGATTCAGGGGGAGAGAAAAAAAAAGAAAGAAGAGTTTTCACACACACTACTAGTTTTTCTCATTGGTGGTTCTGTGATCTAACTTGATCGTCGGAGTGCAAACGACCGCTAGAGGCGCCGTCTGTGTGTTTTGCAAGTCGCGTTTGGAGATCCTAGAGAAGGTTCTGAGGGTGATTTCGCAGATAACACAGTCGCGTAGACGGGGCAGAGAGTGCTACGAAGCGATTCCTCCACGTTCTAGTTGTCGGCAGGATCACCATCTAAGTCACCTTAGGGAAGTTCTTCTAGAGCTTAGGAACAATAGCCTTTTTGCAAATAGGGATAAGTGTACCTTTTGTGTAGATAGTGTAGTTTTCTTAGGTTTCATAGTCAACAAAAAAGGGGTGCATGTAGATCCCGAGAAAATTAAAGCCATCCGCGATTGACCCACTCCACAAAATGTAAGTGATGTAAGGTGTTTTCATGGGTTAACTAGCTTCTATAGAAGGTTTGTACCTAAGTTCTCAAGCCTAGCTTCTCCTTTGAATGAACTTGTTAAAAAAGATGTTGCATTTTGTTGGAATGATAAGCATGAGCAAGCCTTCCAAAGGCTAAAAGCTCAACTCACCAATGCACCAATTCTAGCTCTTCCAAATTTTTCCAAAACTTTTGAGATAGAATGTGATGCATCGGGGGTAGGCATAGGTGCGGTATTGTTGCAAGGTGGACACCCCATTGCTTATTTTAGTGAAAAACTCCATGGTGCCACCCTCAACTATCCCACCTATGACAAAGAGCTCTATGCTCTTGTGCGAGCCCTAAAGACTTGGGAACACTACCTTGTGTCAAAAGAATTTGTCATCCATAGTGATCACGAGTCTTTAAAATATTTAAAGGGCCAACACAAGCTCAACAAGAGACATGCTAAATGGATGGAATTTCTTGAACAATTTCCTTATGTAATCAAATACAAGAAAGGAAGCACCAATATAGTGGACGATGCTCTTTCAAGACGGCATACACTCTTTTCAAAATTGGGTGCCCAAATTCTTGGATTTGATCACATAAGAGAGCTTTACCAAGAAGATCAAGAACTCTCATCCATCTATGCCCAATGTCTACATAGAGCGCAAGGAGGTTACTATGTGTCCGAGGGATATCTTTTTAAAGAGGGAAAACTTTGCATTCCCCAAGGAACACATAGGAAACTCCTTGTCAAGGAATCACATGAGGGGGGACTCATGGGCCATTTTGGAGTTGATAAGACTCTAGACCTTTTAAAAGCAAAATTTTGTTGGCCACACATGAGGAAAGATGTCCAAAGACATTGTTCTATATGCATATCATGTTTAAAAGCAAAATCTAGAACAATGCCTCATGGACTCTACACCCCTTTGCCGATTGCAAATGCTCCTTGGGAAGACATTAGCATGGATTTCATTTTAGGACTTCCTAGGACTGCAAGAGGCCATGACTCTATCTTTGTGGTAGTGGACCGTTTTAGCAAAATGTCCCATTTTATTCCTTGCCACAAGGTAGATGATGCTCAAAATATTTCTAGACTCTTCTTTAGAGAAGTGGTGAGACTTCATGGTCTCCCTAGAAGTATAGTATCCGATAGAGATCCCAAGTTTATCAGCCACTTTTGGAAAACTCTTTGGGGCAAACTTGGAACAAGACTACAATTTTCAACTTCTTGTCAACCTAAAACGGATGGCCAAATCGAAGTAGTCAATAGATCTCTTGGGACTATGCTTAGGGCTATCATGAAGGGCAACCATAAATCTTGGGATGAGTATCTTCCCCACATTGAATTTGCTTACAATCGAGTAGTTCACAAGACTATTAATGCTTCTCCTTTTGAAGTAGTATATGGTTTTAATCCTCTCACACCCATGGATTTGTTACCTCTTCATAATCCACAAGAATTTGTGCATAAGGAAGGAGTAATCAAAGCTGACTTTGTAAAGAAAATGCATGAGAAGATTAAACTCCAAATACAACAACAAAATGAGAAGTACACAAAATATAACAATAAAGGGAAGAAGGAAATAATTTTTGAGGAAGGAGACTTAGTTTGGCTTCACCTTCGCAAAGATAGATTTCCAACTCAGAGGAAGTCCAAACTAAGTCCCCGAGGTGATGAACCCTTTCAAGTCCTCAAGCGAGTCAATAACAATGCATATAAATTGGACCTACCTCTTGAATATGGAGTTCATGACACTTTTAATGTAATTGATCTTTCTCCATTTGTAGGTACCAATGACGATGACGAGCTGGATTTGAGGACAGATCCTTTCCAAGGGGGAGGGGATGATGGAGGAGGGCCAAGCACACCTCACCATGGAAGCCAAGACCCAAGGCTAGACCGTGATGAGCGTCTAGACTCAAGAAAGGAGCGTCTAGGACATGTATCATCAAAATTCTTAGCAATATCTTCAACTTGTCTAGCCAATTGACTAGCTTTCTCTTCTAATTTTAATAGACTAGCATCTATGCCTTGTTGAGATTTCATTGTATTTACCATTAATTGTCTCACCAGTTCCTCTAAAGATGGCTCTTCCTTTTGAATTGCAATTTTGTTAGCCGCCCATTCTTGATCATATTTTGTGTTGATCTCCTTCATTTGCCTTGGTTCTTCCTTTTGAATTGCAAATTTGT
The DNA here is from genome assembly GCF_000499845.2 of Phaseolus vulgaris. NCBI lineage: Eukaryota > Viridiplantae > Streptophyta > Magnoliopsida > Fabales > Fabaceae > Phaseolus > Phaseolus vulgaris. Next base: position 12,900,770 of record NC_023759.2, on the reverse strand, counting down.
CAGCCGTCCATTCTTGAAATTTTGTGTTAATGTTCGTCATTTTCCTCATCAACTCCTCTAAAGTTGGTTCTTCAAGATTACGAGGAGTATTATCAGTTTGCACAAATGGCTGAAAAGATGTTTGACTTTCATCAAAATAGTTTTGCTGATAATATGGTTGTTGTTGAGGTTGCTCATAAGATTGTTGACAATATGGATTATAATGTTGAGGCTGCTGAAAGTGAGGCTCACATTGCTGCAGAGGTTGTTCATATTGCTGATAATATGAATTATAATGTTCAGGCGGTTGAAAGTAGGGTTCACATTGCTGCAAAGGCTGCTCACATTGTTGATAATATGAATTATAATGTTGAGGCTGTTGAAAGTAGGGTTCACATTGCTGTAAAAGTTGTTTATAAAATTGTGAAGATTGCTGCAAATATGGCTCACAATGAATATCATAATTGTAAATTTGTTCAGCTAATTTCCGTTCCATTTTAGAATTGAAAACAGGGGAGGTATATTATGGACACCAACACCTATTAGACAAACTCTTTTTTTTAAAAAAAAAAATTGAAAAGCAAACCAAGTAAACTCCCAAGAAAGAGAGGTGAGTCACAAGTGGACAAACTTAGAAACCAAGTCTTTCCTAGCCAGAGTCTTCCCTGAATTGCTTTCAATATTAAAAAAAATCAAAGAGTAGCAACTGAAGTGTCTACCCTAAATGCAAAATCCTATTAAAAAAAACTAATGCAAATGTTACACTTAATGCTTAAAAAAAATAGTTAGAGAAAAAAAAATTATGTTAAAATAAATAAATAAATAAAATATAGAAAATAAAAACAGTAAACAAAAACAAAAATAGAAAGAAGTAAAGATTACAAAACAAAATAAAAGAAATAACTAAAAACATAAAAGATATAACATAAAGGCAAAATAAGATAAAGATAAAAGATGTAGGAGATAAAATAAAAACAAATCAAAACAAAAAATAAAGATAAAAGATATAAAGAAAGAAAATAAAACAAATCAAAATAAAATAAAGGTAAGAGATATCCTAAATATTAGATATTTTTAATTTTTTTTTTCGTTTTTTTATTGCTATAATAAATAAATAAAAACTAAAAGGAAGAAAACACAGGTTAAATATGCAGAAAAAAATATTAGGAAAAAAAGTTATGTAGATAAGAAAGAAAAACCTGATAACCAAAATCAAATTGAATTCCCCGGCAACGGCGCCAAATTTGATAGCTGTCGTTTTGCTGTCAAATTAATATGATTCTAGCGTAGACTTGTCTAACACTAGAGAGATGATAGTATAATTGTGGACAAATGTCCCCAAGTCGTCTCCCAACGAATCCAATAGTAAAATTAGCTGATCAGGGTTTAAAATCTATCTGCAAACAATAAAAGTTAGCAATAACAATAAAGATAAAAAGGGGTTTAGATAGTTATGCAGAAAACATAAAAGAGATTAAAATAGCAAATAAAAAGCGGTTGATCCCAAGTTCTTCCACCATTGAATTCTTCACAGGTTCTCTAAAGATTAATCTTTTCTCAATCCTCCAACAGAGCTAAACCAGATTGAACATGCGCCAATACTGAAACTCACCAGTAAAGCATGCGTCTACTAGTTTAATCAATACCCACTTTGTTCCATGCGTATACTCCATGGGAATGTTTACCTCCTCTCTCTTGAATCATGCGCCCAAGAAATTAATTAGAACGATGCGAACTAACTACAAAACCAAAGTTTAAGATAAGGAAGACTCTCAATCATGCGTTCAAGTACAACCTCTCACAAAAACCAGTTTTCCAGGAGATTAGACAATAAAAACAACTGCTATAGAGAATTAAAAATCGAAACTTTTATTGAACAAAACCTCAGAACTCAATGGGGAATTACAAAAGAATCAACCAAAAAGGTTTAGCCTTCTATGCGGAGGCAAAACAAAAGAATTACTAAGAAGAAAATAAACTAAGAAAACCCTATGAAGCTCTCCCTTTTCTCCTTGATGCTTGTGTCCTTTTATATGCTTTTCTGCTTCAAGGATCTTGGGAAAATATTGCAGTTTAGATTTTGTAAACAGTTTCAACTTTCCATAATTCTTTTTATTTTGCAGAAGATTTGCTTCTAATTCTGTTTCTGGAATCTTGTAGCTTTTATTTTCTCTTTCTTCTCCTCATAATTTGTTTTCTGTTTTGATTCAAAGAAACAACTTGGACTTTTGCATGTTTGGCCCATTCACAAAGGTAAATGCTTCAGATAATTTACCCTAAAAACACAAAATTACCAAAGATAATAGTTAAGGCCCAAATAAACTCAATTATATGAATATTAATTAAAACAATGGATTTATTTATTATTATAGTCCAATAATCTATGATTAAGGCTATTGTGTGTGAATAAAGATATGCTCATCAGCCGGTCATGAGCACATGTGCCATGTGCCTTGTCATTTTGCATTTCATTTGGCTCTCATTTCATTTGGAATTAGCTTAGCTTTCACGGCCCTATAGCCTATAAAAAGGAAGGCCATCTCTTGTATTTTCCAAGATTATTGTGAGTAAAGTTATGCTGCCAACATTGTGCCATGCTTTGCTTCTACCTAGTTTCTAGGCTCTAATCTTCATCTTCCTCACTTACCATAGGGCTGACCGAACCTCCCTAATCCCATACATATCATGCACCTTCAAGATCACCATAGCTCCTAGGAGGATCTTGCACATACACATCCATGGCTTCCGCACCATCTTTCACATGATTCTAAGAAGAGCTTCATGAATTTGCCATCAGTTCTCACCTTAAATTGCTAATCTCAAAATTATAAACAAGAGAAACCAATTAAAATGTACAATCCTAAAATCAACTCACGTCATCTGGTATTCAAAGCATGGTTATTTTGTACTTATTTGCTTTGAGTTGATTTCGACAATTTACTTTCTAGCACATTTAAATTCTTGGTTTACCTTCAAGCAATTTAAATTCCGCCTTTACATTCTTGTCATCTACAATTCCGCAATTTTTATTCATTAAGCACTTTAAATTCTGCTTTTGAATTTTATTTTGTGTCAAATTTTTTTCCTTACATCTTTTGCTCGTGTCCTTTGTTCTTAGTGTTCAAGGAGTCTTTCTACTTATTTTTATTTTAATTGTGAAGAGTTAAAAACAAATTGGAAGTTGCGTGAGTAGTGTTTGATTTAATTCCAAACATAGAATGCAAGTGTTCATATGATTTGAATCAAAACCTAACATCTTTTTGAAAAGTGAAAAGTGGACTGACAAAAAAAAATGCATACAACAAGGATATGGAACTTTTGAATCCATAAAGAAAAACAAAGACAAAAGAGTTTTGAGAAGCATTCACATTTCAACTTTCACTTTGCAAATTTCTAAAGAGGATTCTAAGTATATGGCAAATTGTGTTCATAATTGTGGAGTTTAATCCCTCTTACTTTTTCAATTTCTAAGACATTCCAAATCTTCACAATTAAAGTTTAAGTAAGTTTTCTTTCAGTTTTTTTTTCGTGCTTTTCTTGCTTGTCTTGTTAAAGTTTTGTCATTATCTTATTTCTAATTTGGTTTAACTTTTCTTGCTTATCCATCCAACTTTCTTAAGTTTTGTTGTGGGAATCTTTGGTGAGCAAATGTAAGAGCTTTGTCTTCTTTCACTTGAAGTGCTTGCTACCAAGTGTAGACCTTTGTGTGTAGAGAGAAATTTTTTCATGAGTGCATTACTTATTTCCCTCTTTTCTACATAACTGAGTGATGCAAGTAAGGAGAGGATACAATTGTTAATCTTTTTCACTATTTTTTTTTTGTTTTCTTTTGTGCAATTATGACTCATTTGTCTTCAGGAGAATCTTCGAAACCACAATCTCCCTAAAAGGCTTTTCTTTTGGGAGAGCTTGCGAAAACCAAGAGGACATTGACCCAAAAGGAAGAGAAGATGCGGCAATTGGTGGAGAGGTTGCAAAGAATAGAAACGACTCAAGAGAGACAACCTAAAGGAAGGATATGGGAACCAAGAAGAGCCTCTATAAGCTATACTCACTATGGGAGCCAAGAAGAAGACCAAGAATGGTAAATGCATCATTTTTAAGAGAGGCACCACCAACATCCACCATCCAAACCTTTTTTCCCTTTTGTTAAATTGCCTAGTTTTAATGGCAAAGTGATCCCAATGTATATTTAGGATGGGAAGTTAAAGTAGAACAAATTTTAAATGTGTATGAGGTCCAAGAGGACCTAAAGGTTAAGTTAGCTTCCTTAGAACTTTTAGATTATGCCATGCAATGGTGACATCAAACTGTAATGGACATTGGTTTGAACAAGATGCCAACCGTGGTCTCTTGGTATGATTTAAAGGAATTCACGTGCACACGGTTTATTCCTCCTCATTATAGGAAATAACTTTTGTTGAAGCTCCAACGGCTTCAACAAGGACCTACGTGTGTAGATGAATATTACAAAGACTTAGAAACTACTTTGACAAAAATTGATATGCATGATAGTGAGGAGTCAAAGATAGCTAGGTTTGTGAGTGGTTTAAGGAGAGAAATTCAAGATATTATAGAATTATATGAGTACTCTTCTTTGGAAAAATTGGTTTACCTAGCCATGAAGGTAAAATCACAACTTTTGAAGAAAACCAATTTCAAAAATACTCATAATGATGGCTTCTACAAGTCTTCATGGAAGGATAAAAACAAAATTTCTTCAAAAAAATTTCCTTCCAAATTTTCAAAGGAAACCACTTCTAACCATAGAGTTCCTAAAGCTTCCACCTCTACCCTTAAGTCACCCACCAAAACCTCAAACACAAAATGTGTTAAATGTCTAGGTTTTAGGCACATAGCTGCAAATTGTCCATTTAAGAAAACCATGATGGTAAAAGGACGGGGGGTTGTTGTGACCATAGTTCCCAATCCTCAAGGTCTAGTTCCCCTACCTCTTCAAGAAGTCAAAGTGAGGGTAATTATGAGTTGCCTTGTGAAGGTGATTTGTTAGTAGTAATGTGCATGCTTGGACAAGTTCAAAAACCTTTTGATGAAAGTCAAAGGGAAAATATTTTTCATACAAGGTGCCTTATTAATGACAAATTATGTTCCTTAATTGTAGATGGGGGTAGTTGCACCAATGTGGCAAGTACAAGAGTTGTGGACAAGCTTGAATTACCTACCATCTCTAAGTCTGCTGACCAGGAAATTCAGCAAATTCCTGAAGAAAAATAGCAACAAGAATCAATTTTCCAACAGGTATAATAGCAAGAAACTCAATGACTTTAACCCTAACAAATATACCTGCTTTGGTTGTGGTGAACAAGGACATATTAAAGCTTATTGCCCCAATAATGAGAGCAAAGAAAGAGCAACAAGCAAGAAAGGTGAAAAGAAAGGCAAGCTGAGAAATCCTACACTGCTTGGGAAGATAATGAAGTTCACGAGGTGAATAAGCTAATCTCTGCTTAATAGCCAAGGGAGAATTTGTCATGAGCAGTGTAAGTTCCAACACTTCAATTTTTTTTTGAAAACTACAACCAACTTCTTAATGCTTTTAAAGAAACTCATGAAAAAGCTAATAGGCTAGCCCTTTCAAATAACCGGTTGAAAGGCTTGAATAATTGGTTGGAAAATATAGTCAAAGCATTGGAAGAAGAACTAGAAAATTTAAAAAATGATTTTGAAAATCTGGAATTGATTTACAAAAACTCTTCTTGCCAATGTGACTAAAGTGTTTGTGAAAATTGTGAATCTATTGAAAAGAAGGTTCATTGCCTTATGAAAACTGTGGATAAGCTTTCAAAAGGAAAATAAAATTTTGAGACTGTTCTAACATCTCAAAATTGTGTTTTTGGAAAATCTGGATTGGATTTCAATCCACAGAGCAAGAAAAGTGGTATTTCAAAGCCTTATTCAACCATCTGGAGAAAACAATCGATTGAAAAGTCGAAGCAACTGGTTGTTTCATGTTTTTACAGTATGGAAAAGGGTCATTCTGTCAGATTCTGTAAAATTAGAAAGTTTTTTGTTTCCAAAGGTATTCTTAAATGGGTTCCTAAGAATTCTAAGGATTCAAATGATCCCATTAATGCCAATAGACCCGAATTTGTAAGGGAACCAAATCTTGCTACTTGATATTGTTTTTGTGCAGGTATTCCTAGAGACCAAGAATCACTGGATTAAAGGATCAAGTCACAAAGGAAATGATCAAGTTTGATTTCTCAAGTACAACTTTTAATTGAACACTGTTCTTGGAATCTTGTGGAATTTATTCTTGACTCATGTACTATGATTCTTAAATTGAAAACTTTCTCAAAAGCTATGAATTCATTTCTTTCATTTTGTACACTTAGTTCATTTTTTTTTTAAAATAAACTCTCCTTTCAATCTTCATACAAGAATATGTATGTGTAGCATTCTGAATTTTCATCTTTGTCAAAGCATTTGATTCATGAAAACTCCAAATTACTGTCACAAAAAAACAGTCTATTGTTTTCACGAAACAACCGATTGTTTCATTCTAACAACATTTCATTGCAGATGTTTTAAATCTCTGTGCAGTGTTTCTGTTGTTGATTCATTCTCAAAGCTGTTATGGGTCAAAATTGCTTTTATTATGACTTTGAATACGATCTGGTTGGGAGTTATTTTCATCATAAAGAGAAATATATTCCATATCTTCTTGAAAATTTAAGAAATTTAATTACTAGTAAAAAAAGGCATGTGTTGGTTCTGTGCATTGTGTTTGAGGGCTGACCTGTGCCATTATTCTCTCTGAACATATTCTTTTTGCTTTGGAAAACAACCCCTAAAAGCCAATTTTGTTGACTGCTTTTATAGCTTATATAATTGTGCCTGTTTAGGTTGTTTTCCTTCACAGAATCAACCCATTATTTTCTCTGCTTTCACTTTGAAACTGATGTTCTCTTCTACCTTCCTGAAATTTCCTCCTTACTCAATGGACTCAACACCTCTTTCATCCAAAAGAATGAAGACCTTTGGTGTGAAAAGGGTTGGACGCCTTAAAAGCTGGTTTTGTGAAAAATACCTACATGAAACAAGTAGGAAGACTATCAACAATCCAAAGCTCATTTCATTTAATTGCTTGAAAGAGCAAAAACTGTCTAAAGTGAGGGATTTCCTGAAAGAACAACAGCTAAAGAGGTTCCTTGAAATGTCTGAAAATATCTATCCAGACCTTGTGAGGGTATTCTACACTAATCATCATATTGTTGGTGACAACCTTTACTCACATGTGAAAGGGATTGATTTGGAGATCACTCATGAAGTTTGGACCGCCATTACTGAACTGAAGTATGCTGGATTGAGGATAAATAAAGGGAATATTGGAGTGGTTGAAGAATTCAACAAAATGGAGTTTTATAGAAGCTATTTGAAGAATCCACAATCCAAAGTGAGAAACTTTTGTGTGGGAGGCTTAAGGCTAAATGAGAGGCTTATGACTTTCATTGTTACATGGATGTTGACTCCAAGAGGAAGTAATCACTTTGTGCTGATCGGAGGAAGATCTTGTTTTCATTTATTGCATCATGAACAAGGTTAAGATAAACTAGATCCACATCATCAAAGAACATATGCTGAAATCAATGAGGTTAAGTGATTACCACTATCCATATGCTATCCTTATTTCTAAATTTCTACATGACTTTGAAGTTGATCTTGAGGAGGAGCAATCTGAAGTGGTCAAAAAATCACTTGAAGTCAACAATGGCTCCCTTAGCAAGACGGGTTTCACCAAAATTGGTGGAAAGTGGGTCAGCAAGGATGGTGATCAAGATGGATCCTCCAGTGGAGGTCATGCTTAAGATGGTGGAGAAGAGCAAGCTGATATTGTTGTTGCTGGTGATGTTGATGTTGGATTCCAAGCTAGAGATGATGATGCTGGTCCAAGTGCTGGAATCATGGGAGAACGCATCTCCTCTATGTCTCCATTTGAAAGATTGATGCTAAGAAGGATGAACTACTTTGTTGATGAGCAAGGGAGTCATCACGAGTTCTGTGTGGCACTTTTTCAGAACCTTGATGAGTAGATTGAAGTTGTTCAAAATCAGATTTTTGAGCTACAATATGCCAGAGATGATTGAACTTTTTAGTGCTTTACTTTCGTATTCTGTGCTAATTCGCTGCACAATTTTTTATGCCGTTTTAATCTGTTGAACAATTGTTTTAATCCCTTCTTCTACTCTATTTGTGTAGACAAATAAGGGGAGAATTATCTGATTTGAATGTGATTTGTATGCTGATACATATCTGTTTTAATCTGGTTTAAATCTGTTTAGCATGCTGCTGCAGAAAACTCTGATTGTGCACCTCATTCACACTAGTTTTTCACACTAATTTTTCTGGTTTTCTTTATATGAAAATCACATGGTGAAAACTGGTTCATTTGTGCTAGAGAAACCTGGATATGATTGCTCTCTGGTACATGCATTTTGTCTGTTTTGCTGGTACTTTCAAGTTCAACAGAACAACACAAGCAAACCAGGAATTTGTCTTCATCAAATAGGGGGAGTTTGTTGAAGATAAGCTTTGATATCTCCAAATTCATGAAGATTGGTTGAAGGCCTTGCTGCTGCTTGTGTGTGTGGGTTATGGGTAGTTTGAATTTGTAAATCCACTCTTAGTTAGGATCCAAAGTTGGTTTAAATCAAATCCTTTAAAAAAAAGTGTTTTACAAAGAAGTGGAAAAACAACCAGTTGTTTTATCGTTTCAATTGGTTGTTTTACACTTAATGCTTTTGAAACAAGTTTTGACAAAGCTTGAAATTGGTTGACTTTGTTGTCAAACCAATTCAATTGGTTGTTTCGATATTTCAACCAATTTTTTTTTGAAAATCCTTAACAAAAAGTTTGGTAAATCTGTTTTAATTGATTCAAAACTGATTTGACTCCTTCATTAAATGTTTTTAACTACCTTTTTGGAGTTTAAATAGTTAGTTTTACCCTCTTGACAGGAAGATATCATATTACAATCTTTCAAATCAGTTTTCTCCAATATTTACTTTAAGCTTTGGTTTGACTTGTCTAAGAGTGAAATATGACTGCTAGGTAATTTTGAAATTTAAAATTGTGATAGCTGTCGTTTTGTTGTCAAATTAATATAATTGTAGCGTAGACTTGTCTAATGCTAGAGAGATGATAGTATATAAGTGGTCAAATGACCCCAAGTCGTCTCCCAACGAATCCAATAGTGATTCCAGTGAACAAAATTCAAAACCTATCGGTAAACAATGAAAATTAGCAATAACAGTAATAATAAAAAGAGGGTTAAGATAGTTATCCAGAAAATATAAAAGAGATTTGAAACAGCAAATAAAAATTGGTTGATCCCAAGTTCTTCCACAATTGAATTCTTCACAGATTTTCTAAAGATTAATCCTTTCTCAATCCTCGAACAGAGTTAAACCAAATTGAACATGCGCCGACCTAATTTAATTGAAATTCACCAGTAAAACATGCGTCTACTGATTTAATCAATACCCACTTAGTTCCATGCGTATACTCCATGAGAGTGCTTATCTGCTCTCTCTTAAATCATGCACCCAAGAAATTAATTAGAACAATGCGAACTAACTAAGAAACAAAAGTTTAAAATAAGGAAGACTTTCAATCATGCGTTCAACTACAACTTCTCACAAAAACCAGTTTTTCAGGAGATTAGACTATTAAAACAACTTATATAAAGAATTGAAAATAAAAACTTTTATTGACTGAAACCTCATAGCTTAATGGGAAAGTACAAAGAAATAAAAAAAAAAAAAAAAAGTCATTTTTGTACTGATAGGTTCCACTTGTTTATGTGTATAGTGTGCATGATCAATGCTAAACTTCATGTTATGTTTAATTTGAATTACGAATGCTTCTTTGATATGGTACGCTGAACTTTCGTCTCTAACGTCTGCTTGTAGTGATATCACTTATTTAAGAACTTTTCTTATAATTTATTTTTTCCACAAATTAAAACATATTAAAAATGAAAAAAAAATGAAAGAATAAAAAAAAGTAATCATAATTATACATAGCATTCGTTCCCAGCTTGATTGATTTCTCTTCGGTTATTTTCTTTTAAATTCAAAACTTTTATTATATTTTAATTTTTTAAAATAAATAAAAGAAAATAGATGAATGACTGAAATTTAATATATAATTAAATTTTTAGTTGTACATTAACTTCAATTTAATGTAAATATCTAATTGTAAAAATAGAAAATGTAAATAAATAAAACAAAATAAATATTTAAAATAGCTATGTGCAAATAAAAAAAAACAAAGGAACCTAATTGTTCTTCCTTCTTTGGACTAACAAAACTCACTAGCTCTTTTTCTCTCTCTCATTTCCAATGGAGAAATAAACCCCATCTCAAAGGTTATCTATTGCTTTTTCCTTCGTTTAGTAAATATTCGTTTTTTTTAACACCTCTTTGTTATTTAACACATGATGGGGGTAAGAGTATCCTTCTTTTGTATTCCATCACTCTTCTCTATAAGTAATTCTAGATCTGCTTTTATACTAAGGCATATTTAGCTGCAAGGTCCTCAGCAAGAGAGAGATCAATTTGCTGTGTTCATAGATATAAGACTATAGAAGAACCTTTCATAGAGTTGAACAAGGTGGATCCAAGGCATGGAAAGAGGCCTCTCCCTTCTGATCATGCATCAAGGGAGAACAGGGAAGGTTTCAACTTCCCTACCCAACAAGGGGAAGAACCTTCTTCATATCCCTTTCTACATCCAATCCATACTGCTCATGATAGCACTCCTTCTACACCAATTCCACAATATGGCCAAATAACCACTTCTACCTTGATTGAGACACCGGACCCATCTCAGCACCCTTTAAATCAAGGTAAATTAGCCAGGTTCATGCACTAACTTTGTATTTTTCAATTTATATACTCTCTTCTATGTTATACTATGCAACCCTATTTCTCAATATCAGAGATCTACTTATTTAAATGGGTTTTCAGAGTATTTAAGATTTTTTTTATCACTAGCATCAGTGCAAGTAGCAAATCTGAATCTCTCCTTGAAAAAGGAAAAAATAAATAAATTATAAAGGTTGTTGAGTTGATGCACATGTAAAATATGTTTTAACTTGAAATACATGCCAAGATAAACGAGTTGAAATGAGCTTCTAAGACTCCCTTTTGTCGATCTTGATCCCTTCAATATTATAATATTGATGTTGATTGTGGGGACAAAGAGTTAGGTATTTTCAGTGAGCAATTGGATTTGTTAGGGTGACTAGTTGATGTGTTTTCTTAAATGAGAAATTGGAGGAAACCAAAACAAAGCATTCTTGTGATTGATATTGTTACTATTTCGTGCAATAATTGAAAGGGAGAAAAAGACACTATAGAGGAGTTCGGCAGAGACCATGGGGGAAATGGGCTGCCGAAATCAGAGACCCTAAAAAGGCTGCTAGAGTGTGGCTTGGCACTTTTGACACGGCAGAGGCTGCAGCTGCTGCTTATGATGCTGCTGCTTTGAAGTTCAAAGGATCCAAAGCAAAACTCAATTTCCCAGAACACGTTCTTCTTGCTTCAATACCACCACCACCTTCACGTTCTACTCAAAACATTAACAGCAACAATAGTTATTATGCTTCTTCTTCACCTCTTGCACCAACACCTTCACCACCAGCTTATCAACCACAACCACAGGAAGAAGCTTTTCCAAATCTAATGCAGTACGCGCAGCTTCTTTGGAGTAGGGATGATGATGATCTACAACGTGTTGCTTCAGGCCTTCACCATCATAACCCCAATGAGTCTTTCTATGATTCCAGTTCTTCAACTTTGTTCTCATCCTCCTCCACTTCTGTGACTCAGTCTGATCAACAGATTGGAGATGACGCGAGTGGCTCCAAGGAGGAAGATTTTTATGGTTCTTGCTTTTTTAGAGGGAGTGATTTTCATGGCAAGAATTGAACATAATGTTAAGTGTAAGTACTATGCTGCGTGTTGAAAACCTAGCTACCTTTTCTGTCTATTGTTTTCATAATTCAAATAATGGTTCTTACACTTCTTCGGCTATAAACTCACATTTTCACATCAGAAGTGTCAGTAAAACAGTGATCTATATATGTTTCAGATATTACATGTTTTTACAAACCATGGTTGGTAGAATTCATTACTGTGTGTTTTTAAGTTTATCGGGCATAAGCATAATTATTATCATGTTTGTAACCAGATAACTATATATATATATATATATATAACTATTTCCAATATAAAACTTCATACCTATATAATAATTTATACAACATTACTTTTCTGTTTATATTTAGTACTGTTATGACATATAAATTGACATCTAAAGAAGAAATAAATACAAAATACATTGTATGAGTTTCTGTAAACATAGAAATTCTCTTCTTCTTTTTTGGCCAGTGGTTAAGAAAATAATGGATGAAGTATTCTTACTTAAATTATAGTGAAAAAAACACTGATATCATTAACTGTTTTATTTAAAAATATCTGTCGTTTAAAATAATTCACTGATCTTTACAAAATTTATTATATATTGATTATCATTATAATTTTTTGCCTTTGATGAACAAAAGTATGATTAAAAGAGTTCAAATATATAATTATTTAAGTTTGATTTCAATGATAGATTTTTTTGAGAAAAAATAATTGAAATGATATATATATATATATATATAAATAAATAAATAAAAGAAATATTGATGTTAGTCTTCTAAAATTTTTTTGGGAGGTTAACATCAATATTTGTTAATATATATATATATATATATATATATATAAAATGATGTTTTTGTCATATTTAGACTATATATTATAATTATTTATATAAACTTCTTTTCGTAGTTTGCAGTCATATCTTACGGCATGATTCAACTATGTATACAAAATTTCAAAAGAAAAAAAAATAACACGCAAATGAAGACTTTCAAAGGTCGAAAACGAAAGTGATCCCTCAATCTTTTAATAAATTTTACGCATGTCAGGCACCATTTTAGTATTGCGTGTATATATATATATATATATATATATATATATATATATATATATATATATATATATATAACCCAGTCACTATTTATAATATGTACAAATCTGCTTGATAGTATTCTAGTAACAAATGAGATCGTAAATGAGACACGCAAGAAAGAAAAAATGTGTAATTTTTAAAAATTACAGGATTAAGTAATTAAGATGAGAAATTTATATAACTTTATGTTATATGCTAAAGAGAATAGGCCTTCGTAAAAGGTGGATAAATTAGATTAAAAATTGCTTAATCTTGACAATTGTTTCAATGGCTCAACATAAAAAAATTATACTCACTATTAAAAGAAAATTATTAAATAATAGTTAATTTTAAAAATAAAAATAATAATTAATTAATATATTAATTAAATTAGATATTATTTTATAAATTAAAAATGATTTTTATTTAAATTAATTTTTATTATAAATAATAATTTATAAATTGGTATTTAACATTAACTATTAAGATTTTAACGATTAATTATTTTAAATTATAAATTAATTTTTTAGTTTATAAAATATAATCTATAAATCTAGTAATATATTATTTTTGTATTTAAATTAGTTTTTATTTAATAATTTTTTTTTTAAGTATATAAAAGGAATCAAGCAAGGCCACTTGCCTCTTTTTATTCATAATAATAGTTAAGGGTTTTGTATGTGTCATAGGGAAGAAGTCTAAAATACCTATAAGGGGTGAAAAAAGGTAGAAATAAATGTGTTACAATACGCTACCATTTTTATATGCGAAGAAAACATGCAAAATATGGTAACCGTGAAAGCAGTTTTAAGATAAATTACCATAAAAGAAAATTGGGTGGGATTGGAGTTAGTGATAAATTAGGTGGGATTGGAGTTAGTGATAAATTGTCCTTCCTGTAATGAAAATTCCATTCATATATCTAGGAATACCGATTAGGGAAGTTCTAGGAAAATTAGGTTGTGGGTTAATATGATACAAAAGAAAAGAAAGAGATAGTCATAAATTAAACTTAGAAAATTCAAGGGTAATACACGATGGAAGGGTAAAAACCTAACATTTACGGGTAGGACCTGTTTGATTAAATTTGTGCTCACTATCTCTCCTTCTACAAATCCTCAAAGATAGTCATAAATTAAACAGAAAATTCAAGGAAAATTTTTATGCAGATGAGGATCATATGGAAAGAAAATATCATGGGTTAAATGGTTTGAAATTAATAAACCAAAAAATTTAGGAGGACTTGATCTAAAGGATATAAAGATTCTTAATGATGCATTACTAGAAGAGTGGAAATGTGGGTATGCAACCGAAATCATTGGACTATGGAAAATCATACTAGAATCTAAATATAAGAATTGGAGGGAATTAAATCAACCCAAAGTTTCAAAATGTGAATTTGTATGGTGGAAATATTTGAAAGTAGTATGAGTAGGACAAGAGCAATCATGGTTTGACAATAATATCAAGTGGAGTATATGAAAGGGAATGAATTAGTTTTTGGCATTGATAAGTATAATTCACAAACAAATCTAGTTGAAAGATACCCCCAAATTATACAACAACTTTAATCTTAAAAAACAACAATAGCTTAAATAGGGACTTGGAATAATCATTGTTGGGAATGGAGATTTCAATGGAGATGAGACTAGTTTGATTGAGAAATACCTGAAGTCCAATCTTTTAATAATGAAATGATAAATTTCACTCCAAAGATAATTGGAAAAGACAATTAAAAATGGAAATCAAAGGAAAGAAAATTTGCTCATATACAGTGGAAAAAGACATATAATATACTGCAACGGAATGCAAAATGCAAGTATGAAAAAAGAGAAGTTCTTTAAAGCATATGGAAAACTAATTTTATCCCAAATGTAAAACATTTTTGTCAAGAGAACAAATTTGAATAGAATTGCAACTAGAAATAACCTGTTAAGGAGAAGAGTGCAAATAACCAACAATTAGTGTGTGTGTTATCTAATAATCAGATAAAACTATAAACCTCTTTTCTTAATGTAAGATAGGTACAATGGCTAGAAATTTATGTGACAAGTGGGTAAATATCACAAATGTGCCCCCAAGCAATGTAGCAAATAATTTTAATCATTTCAATATATCAAGTATAAAAAAATGGGAACAAAAATTGAAAAACCATGTGGACGACTATAATAAGAGACATATAGGAATAGAGAAATAATGTCATTATATGGATGAAATACTTTATGGGGAGGACTTTTTTGCAAATGCACAACTAAAATCTTAGGCAAGGATTGCAATTATAGCAAGAAGATAAAAATTCTCCTACTCTGACTAGTGCGTCTATCCAAGGACATGCATCAATAACATACAAAAATGAAATCTTTATGCATAAGATGTCATGCGAGGAACTTTGAATAATGACAATAAGGTGAGGATAGGGTATAAATATTAAAGTGAACAAAAAAACTCAAACTTTAGTACACGGTTCTTGACTGATATTTTCATATCCAATTGAAATTTCATATCACAAGCATCCTTTCAAAATTCCCATTATTGTAGTGCTCTCAGTGAATGCACTATGTTTTGGTTATCTTAAATTCATGTAATGATGAAACATGGAAAGTTTGCAATGGTTTCTTCTAGCATGATAAAATTTCAAGAAAATTCTTTAAATTAATGTCAAGTAAAGGGGTAGAGTTCCCTTTGTCTTAGGCTATTTTCTGTCTGTGGTGTCCTCTATATAAGTTGCAAGGTGTCAAACACCTACAACTCGGGATACCATATCATATGATGAACTTGTAGCAACTTCTTCTCATTAGTTGGGAAAACAAAAATGTTTGGAGTGTAGAGCATATGAAGTTCAAAACATATTGTAAGGAACAATAAATCCCACACCGAGTAGTTGAGCCAAGTGAAAACCAAACTTTCTGACAGATAAATCTAGCACTGAAGCTTCCTAGTTAGACATCTAGCAGCCCAAAGGGAAAGGAACTACTTAGCAGTAAACCCTGTGCTAGATGATGGGAAATTTAGTTATCTCAAGTTAGGCGAAGCTTTGGCAAAACATGTTCAAAGCATCATTGTATTATCTGGAATAACATGTTATAAATTCAAACATCATACAAAGTAGGGAGAGAGGAAATACACTTTTGACTATGCTTTCCTATTGACTTCGAGAGAGTTCACTTTCGGTATGATAGTGTTCATATTCTAAAAAATGTATTTTGCTAAATGCACACTAGTAGGAGTCATCATTTTTTGTATTATTCAAATGCATATATGCTTTTGTACAATCTTTTGTAAAAGTGTTAGAGTACTCCAAATACTCTATAAATTCTTTTTGCTAATTAATATATATATATATATTATCACTCTCAACAATAAAAAAAAAATTTATAAGTTCTATCAAAGTAAGTGATTTATGTCTTTTAAAGTAAGAAAGTATGTAAAACAAAAATTGATTATGTTTAACTATGAAATATTTAATTTAAATTTATTACGTGTTGATATATCTTTAATATCTTCATTCACCATATCATGTTAATTAAGTGACCAAAGTGAAATTTTACAATAAAAAGATAAAATTAAATAAAAAATGAGACTTTTTTTCAAAGAGTTGCAATAGTTAAGTAAAATATTAAAAACAAAGATATCAATCCCTTTATTGTGCCATTAATGTTATTTTTACATAATTGAGAATTGAGAATTGAGAATTGAGAATGACATTTATATTCAACACGACAAGAAAATCATTAAATAGAACATATTTTTAGAGATAAAAAATAATTAGTTATTATATTAATTAAATTAAATATTATTTTAGAGACTAAAAAAATTATTAGTATCTAAAGTAGTTTATATTATTAATAAATAATTTCTAAATTGGTATTTAATTAGTTACCAAAATTTTAGCTGTCAACTTTAGAATCTAAATTTTTTTAGTGTTTTAACCGTGCTTGAACAACTATAATACACATATTGGAAACCTTCCAACACCTTGCATAGCTTGCCACATCCTCGTTGGTCTTGAGCGACATGACATCGTTTTAGTGATCTCAATGTGGTTCGTGTGGTTCTCATCAAAACTTATAACACATGCATACCAGTAAACACCTTGCTTAAACACTTAACACAATGATGAGGATCTTTAGAGAAGAGAGAATTTTCTTAATCTCTCCCTTGCTTAAGCTTCAAGTTATCGCTTAAGCTAAAACACTTCATAACTTAAGTGCCCACATTTTTTTATTCAACAATGATGAGCGATGAATGTAATGATTATACACCATTTTATATTGCTTGACCGACATTACTTCACTCGTCCAATATTCAGTCCAAGAATACTTAATCAATATATATACTTCACATTTAAACATTATTTCCAATTTCATATTTGTATATTTTCACTATCATATACAATTATTACACTATAATACAATCACACATCTATAAAATCCATTTACTGTATAAATATATCTATTAGCTCCTCTTAATTGAATTGAAGAATATGTACTAGAAAAGCATTTCTTCAACGACTTTTAGTTACTTGAGACAGTCTAGGTAATCTATTAAAGCAAAACCTACACTATTAGGATCTTCTCTTAACAATCCACTAAAAGAGGAGAAGAAACCTTAGTAGCGGTGATTTACTTACCAAATTCAGGAACTAATTTGTCAAAAATAATCTTTAACCTTCCAACTCCTAAAAAAGATGATCTAGTAGCACAAGGACAATCATAATTTTCTTATTTTTAGAAAGAGTACAAGGAGAAGAGTTTTATAGAGATAATATTTTGGAATTAAATTAGAAATAAACATTTAACTTATATTTATAAAATTCCAAATATTTATTCATTTAAAACCTATATTAAAATAAAACATGGGTCTTAGACTCTCCCTTAACAATAACAAAATTTCATCCTTGAAAAATAACTCATTATGGAAAAGGTAAGGGTAAGACTCTCTCGTCTTGTCCTCTAACTCCCACGCAGAATCACAAGTCTTCAGGTTCCACAACACCTTGATCATATTGGTATCCCTACCCCTAAGTTGTCTTATCCAATGATCTTTGACCCTCATAAGGTTAACATAATAAGATAAATATTCCCTAATATGAACCTTATCAAGTTAACACATAAGTTAGATCAGGTACATATTTTTTGCAGGTTAGATAGATGAAATATGTTAGCCAATTTGGCGAGATAAGGTTGTAAAGAAACCTCTTAACCCATTGAAGTTATCATTAGCATAATTTGACACGAGTCAATGAACTTAGGTATCGACTTCTTAGATTTGGGTTGCTTACCGTAGAATAATCATAAGACAAACCCTAAAAGACACATGATCACTTCCTATAAATTCTAAGGTTCTTTTTCTCTAGTATGCATAAGAAGTCTTAATATGATCATGTATTTTCTAAACCTTCTCATTAATTTGCACTGTTTAGTCAAGCTAATTTCACCATCCTGATTCCAACATAGAAATGTCCTACATCTCCTACCATATAAAGTTTCATATGGTGTTATCATGATACGTGTTTGGTAGTTGTTATTATATGTGAACTCCGCCAAAGGAAATATATCCTCACAGCTTCCAAGATCATCTAACACACATGTACTTAACAAATCCTCCAAAGATCGAGCAATCATCTTTGTTTGACTATCTATCTGAGGATGATAATCTTAAATGAGTCTTAATCGAGTCTCTATAACTTCCTATAAAGTTTTCTAGAACCTAGAAGTTAATCTAGGATCTTTACCAAATACTATAATTGTAGGAACTCCATACAATCTAAAAATATCTCTAATGTAAAATTGTGCTTGCCTCTTCATAGATATCTTTAAGTCCACTGGTAGGAAGTGAGCACTTTTCATCAATCTATTTATAATGACTCATAGAACATCATGTTTCTATATTGTCCATGGTAAATGAGTAACAAAGTCTACAAAAATGATATTCCACATAGGTATATGCAAATACTACAACGTATTTCTTACTCCTTAGTACTCAACCTTTGTGTTATAACAAGTCAAACAAGATGAGACATATTTGGCTACATCAGCCTTCAAACTAAAGCACTAAAATGATTTCTTTCAATCAAAATACATTTTTGTCATACTAGGATGAAAACTCAATACACTTGTGACTCCCATCTAGAATCATCCTTCTTAACTCATCATTTGTAGGCACACATATCTTATCTTTGAAGCTTGACATCCCACATGATCCAAATGAGAACTCCTTAGCTTGATCAATACCTAATAAATCTATAGTATGTCTAAAACTAGGATCATGCAACTACTTTTCTAATATCATACCAAGAAAATCATTAGTTACAACCAATTATATTCCAACTAATTTGATCATATATCATTGCTAAATCAAATTCATATATTTGAAGGCTTCTATTAAATCCAACTCTTGGAACATCATGTGAGATACCTACATTGTCTTTCGCTCAAGGCATAACTAACCACATTCATTTTCTCGGGATTATAGTTCAACTAAAAATCATAATCTCTTAGGAACTTCATCCATCTTCGCTATCTCATATTCAAATTATGAAAATAGGTCAAAATACAATAAGGGAGAGTTGAATTGTGTTTTAAAAGTTTTTGAAATTACTTGACAGACAATCTGTCAAAACAATTTATAAAGATTTTGTTCGTAAATCTCTCTTTCTTTTAGTTAATGTAGTATGATAATATGAACTGAACAAAGATAAAGGGCATAAATATTTATGGTGTGATTTTTATATTGGATCGTGTGTTAATGTTCATTTCTCAATCAACTAATTGAGTTTCAATAGGCATACTACTACTACAAGATATAAATAAGTATTATTTGAACCTCAGTCATTCTTGGTTAAAATTAAGTATTATTTGGACCACAACTACTTTTGGCTTAACATGGAGTATTAATTGGAAGACAACCACTCATGGTTAAGATCAATTATTTTTTGGAAAAACAACCACTCCTAGCTAAGACCAAGTGTTGTTTGGAACACAACCACTCCTAGCTAAGACCGAGTATTGTTTAAACAATAATCATTCTTGGTTAAGATTGAGTATTATTTATAAAACAACCACTCATGAAAAGAGCGAGAGGTTTACAAAGATTGAGATATAAAGAATCACAGGTTCGCAAACTAGAAGGAGGTAGTGTCTTACGATGTATACAAATGGTATCACTCTTCTATATTTCTCTTGAACATGAATAATGTTCTTCCTCACAATTTCAGGGCTAAGAAACGTTAGATCTTATGCTCGTTCTTGTTTCAAGGCTTTCTTCAACCTTTATTCTTCAAAGAGATATTGTTTATAAAGAGTTTGATAACAAAAGAGTCACTGCACATCCTTGGTAGTCATTGTGATGGTATTCTTCTATAATTATTTATTGCATCTGAGTTTGTTTTGAAACTTCAAGACACATTAAATTCCCTCCACTTAGCATCAAATGTGTGTTGCATCTTTGGCAGCACCTCTAGAACATGGTAGAGCTTCACAGGTTTAGGTAAGTGGCTTATCACTATCTTTGGATCAAAGCATAAAGCCTGACACAACTAATTGACTTCACAAAATGAAGCAACCTTCAACACGTTCTTCAAGAGATATTGATCTATATAAGGCATTGCAAGATCTTCTTTGAACGAATGAAGAAGCGTATAATCCTTGCAGGCATAAAATAAGCATTTATTAAAGTTTGACATATACTATGAAATGTTTAAAACAATAGATGAAGTATATTTATTGTCTTATTCAAGAAAATCTTATTTAACTAAGTATACTCGCTTGAGTTTGTTTAAGCAAAAGCTTATCAGATGACGCATGTGCACAACACTTGCATATGTGAGACAAAGCGCATTTTAAACAATGCTTGCACTTGCCCAACCACACAACTTGCATCTATTGGGCTAGACTTGATCTATTTCACCTCACATGATCTGATACACAAAATTATGTTTTATACTTAGTTGTTTAAGCATACAATCAAAACAAAAAAGGGACCACTGAACTTGGATCTAAAATAACCTTTTATGATTAAACCAACTTTTCAAACTCTTGGTATCATTGAACACATTAAATCTCACACAATTCAAATAATGCCTCCAAGATTTCAATGCAAACACTACTACAACCAACTTTAGATAATCGGTGGGGTAATTCTTCTAAAGAACCTTTAACTTCCAAGAAGCATAAGCACTATTTTATTTTCCTACATCAACACTTAGCCCAAACCCATATGAGAAGCATTACAATAAACATTAAAGGGTTTACTCAAATTAGGAATGATCAACACAAAAGAATTGGTCAATCTTTGCTTCAGATCATAAAAAATTTCTCAAGATCTCTTTGTCGGGATAAAAGTTTAATCCTTTTGGGTTAACTAATTTAAAGAAAACATTATCTTCGAGAATTCCTCTACGAATTTCTTCTAATAACTAGCCAACCCCACAAAACTATTGATCTCTAATACTATCCTTAGACACTCCCAATGCAAAATGGTCTGTTGTTGTGTGATTTCTTAGCATATACACCAACATGTGGTATAATGATGACATCCTTTATATACGTAAATATGAGTTATTTGTCAAGGGACACAAGTTTAAAGTAAATATTGTGTGTACACCTCTTAAGGATTTAGATATGATTTAGGTATGAATTGGTTATATGCTAATCACATTCTTATATATTGTAGCCAGAAGTCGTTGATTTTTCTTGTTCTTTAGAGGAATGATTTAATGTTAGCTCATTAGTTTCGACAAGATATTATAGGTGGTTCTAATTGTTTCATGTAGCTATAAAAAAATAGTGATAAATGATGATAGTTGTATTGTCACAGATAGGACGAATATCAAAATCATACCACCCTGTAAAAAAGAAAATGGCCTTCCGCCTAGCTTAGCTAAGAGTTAGATATATGCGTGTTAATATAATCAAATCAATCATACAAGGGTCGGACATAAAATATGGCTCAACCCTTCACGGATCAACTTGATCAAGGCCCATTGTCCATAACTTGGACCTGAAACCTAGAATCTTCATTATAACAAATAAGTCATCATGTAAGAAAATTGTTGATCGCCTCTAAGTCAATCTATGCAAATCCAAAAACGGGCCCAGCGGGAATTCTGGGAAGGTATTTTGTTAGCAAAGTTACGAGATCCATCAAACAATACCGATTTTCTATTACTCCACATTTTTCGACACGTGTAAAAGAGTTTTTTTTTTCAATACCTAGGAGTTCCTTTTAAAAACTCAAGATGATCATGATTTGTCTATAAACATGGGACAAATCTGACGGGGAAAAAACACTTGAACAATCTAGTTTAAGGCCACTCAAACCCTGAACTAGAACAATATTTATGGGATGAACATTCATGTTGTGCATGAGTTATGGATGTCAATCCTGATGAGATCCCAAAGTTGCCACCTTAGCTGGTGATATATTCCCCATGGATCTTGTTTTTGGTGTTGTGCTAGTGTCTATGGATCTGTACCGAATAATAAAAACTAAGTTGGTAAAGCTGAAGAAGCAGGTAAATGATTCATCAAACTAAATGTTTATCCTTGGGTGCTCCAATATTATTAATGACAAAGAAATATAGATCATTAATACTATGTATTGATTATAAGTAATTAAATAAGCTGACTATAAAGAATAATACCTTTTAGCCATGATTGATGATTTATTGAATTGATTCTTGGATCATTTGTATTCTTCAAGATTAATTAAAGGTGTGGCTATTGGCATAACATAGTGAAGGCATGAGGATGTGCAGAAGACAACTTTCAAGATACGAAATGATCATTATAAGTTTGTTGTCATGCCTTTTTAAGTGATTAATGCTTCTGCTACACTCATGGAATACATGAATAAGATCTTCAGAGTATATCTAGATCAATTTGTGATGGTTTCATAGATAACTTACTAATATATTCATGTACTCATGGGAAACATGAGTCACATTTTAGGATAGTGTTGTGTTTGATAGAGAAACAATTGTATGCAAAGTTGTCCAAATATGAGTTTTGGTTATCATGGGTGCATTTCTTAGGGCATCTGATCTTAGTTGAAGGAATTTATGTTGATCCTTCCAAATATTTACTTTAAACTTGTGTCCCTTGACAAATAACTCATATTTTACGTATACAAAGGATGTCATCATTATACCATATGTTGGTGTATATGCTAAGAAATCACACTACAACTCTCTTAAAAGGAGTTTCAACCGTTTATCGCATAAATTGGACACAAATGAATTTGTTTCTCCATAATCATACAACAGTGGAAAAGGTGAACCTACAATAAACATGAACAATTGTACCAAGCTATCAGATTTCAAAGCCTAAGTTGCACTAATGACAAAGAAATTACCAACCACCATGTCTTTGTTCACCTACCAAGGTTTCTTCTATATTGAACTAAAAGATGTAGTATGAGTCCCACCTTTCCAATCCTTAGCTAGATGATCAGGCTTACAACAAATTACACAACTCTTTTTAAGTCTAAGTATAATCTATGATCATATGGGGTTCATTGCCTCTGTAACATCTCAAGCAGAACTGATGTTGTGCTCTTAACCCACTCCTTCAGGGAGTCAAAATCTTTTGGTTGAAATGTTACTTCAAGCAACAATTTCTTGCCCTAAGCAACTCATAAATATTTGGTTCTTGATATGCTCTTAGTTATATGTTATTAACTTATTAATACCATATAATTTTGTTGTGTACACATAAGAGATAAAATGAAATAAAGGAAATTTACATCACTTTATAACTTTTAATTGGAAAATATATATTCTAGTATAATATTGTGTCAATTAAGGTTTTATTTACATGCATATTGAGTCTAATAATATAAAAGGTGTTTATAATTTCATGCATATAATTAAGTGGGAAGGTGTTCATCCCTCCTTGCACTATACTTCTTTTTTGCAAAATGGTATGTAATCTAGAACAAGGTTAGTGTTGGAGTCAAGTGTGAGTCCCACTAGGTAGAAATGGGTAAGAAAAGAAACATATAAAAAGAAAGACCCACAAACTTATAACTTTAAAGTTTAGAGTTGAAGGTGGTGTCTGGGTTATTTATTGGGTCGGGTTACCCGATGATCCAACTTGACCCAATCCAACCCAATTAGATTGAGTTGAGTTTCATTTATGAATGGGTCAAACCCGACCCAACCCAAACTAATTCACCCTTATGCGAGTTGGGTGACGGGTTTAGTATGCCCAAGATCCAACTCGAGACCCACTCTTATATTTATGTCATGGACAAATTGTGTTATGTTTTTCTTTGTGTTTTGAATTAGTTTGAGAAAACTTATTATGACTTGACTTATTAACTTCCTTGAAGCCTTGAATTAATTTTTTTTCAAAATTGTGGTACTTTTTTAAATTAGGTTAATACTTAAAAACTACAACTTCTAATAAAAAAAAGTTTTTTAAAATCTTAACTCAAATCAATCTCCAACCATCCATAGTGTCATGGTCTCTTATATAAATTTTCTCATGACTCGTTAATGTCAAATCTCCCAATATATCTCCTAAAAAAAACCCAACAACGTGTCAATCTCGTTACTCAAGAATTGTAACCATCACATAGTTACGAACATGATTTGCTTGTTTGCTAGGAATAAACTCTTGAAAGTTATTATGAATCAATGTATTTGTTACATTTGATAAAAGTATCCCTTCGTTTTTATTTTTTATCATTGGTGGGTATGATAATACAAATTAACCTACCTAAGGAGCAGATTATTGGTTACAATTTCCTTGTCACTTGGGTTGGTAATTATAATAATAGTCTTGTTGGTTGACCAAGTGGATATCGAGACCTGGTTCTATGTAATAGGGAATGTCATGGAAAAACTTGAAGAAACCCATGGTAAAAGATCCAAAAGCTAGGACAATCGAGATCAATAAGTGATACACTTGAGAACCATGGAGAACAAGAGTTAGTACTAATTCACTTGATTTAAGAAAACGTGAACATTGTCGTTGCTTATTTTCTTAATTTGATGTGTTTGGATGTATTTTTAACCATGCATGGATCATGGGAGTTGTGGAAATTGATGTTTAGAATACATAAATAAGTTCATTATTGTATATAAATGTGTTTACAAACCCTAATCAAGACATTTTAGTCATAATTAAGATCAAACTCTTTTTACAAGATACGTTGTTAGTTAAACACCAATTTTAATAAAAAAAAAACTTCACAATTTTAAAAAATTCAAATATAATAATTATTTTTATTTTGAATTATTCAATGTTTTCAAATATTTTTGTTTGAATAAAGTAATTTAAATTTTGATTTTTTATTAGTATAGATTATTTCAATTATTACCAAATATAAAAAATATATTTTAATATTAAAAATATTTAATAATTCAAAAATATTTTTGGTGATGTTCTTTAATCCATATTGGGCAATGTTATTTTTTTTTTATTTCGGTTGTTTAAAGTTATTTCTTTTAGGTTGTTAGTTAGGTTTCGGTCAACTTTTTTTACCAATGTCGGCTAAAAAATTATCTCAACTATCTTTGACCAAAAGAATCCTAGTAAAAGTTTGCTAAAAGCTTCCCATTTAAATTAGAAAAATATATACCAGTCCAACCTATTAGGGACCTCTACGGAAAAATAATCTCTACAACGGTCGACTAAAAAATAAGTATTAATAACCTTCATGAAGAAATTATAGTTGACATAACCGTAAAAATATAATCTTAATTCCATTGGTTCCCAAAATTTTTACTAATGTCGATCAAAAAAATAATAGTGGCTACATCCACGAAAAATAATATCAATGTTAATAAAAAAATATAAAAATTCTAACTTATATTAATTAAAAATAGTTTTATTATAATTAAAAAAATCTAGCTAACAATGATTGAGAAATAGATATTTTAATTTTGGTTGAGAAAATCTTTATTAACGTTAGTCAAGAAATAACCTTATAAATATTGATTTAAACAAACTTTAAGTAATATTGATAAAAAAATAATCATGATTGACATTAACTAAAAAAATTTCTTCTGATGTTAATAAAAAATATAATAATGTTGAAAAAAAATCCTCATTAATATTAGTTTAGAAATAACATTATTATACATTGAAAAAAAAAAAATCTTGACGATGTTAGCTTAAAATTAATTACAATAATTTTCAATTTCAAAGAAATGTTTATTAATATTAGTGAAAAAACTATGTTGAATTGGTGATGGTGAAACATTAACCGGAGTTGTCAACATCTTAATTTCTGTATGTAGGGATATCGTGTGCGGAAGTGTGATAATTTCAACCAAAGATTATGAGAAATTAAAGTAACAAAGAAAATAAGAATGATACCAAAAAATTTTAGGCGGAAAACCCCTTTAAATAGAGGTAAAAAAATAGAGGTAAAAAAACCACCGGCGAGAGAGCCAAAACTTCCACTATAATGGTACTGGGAGTACAATGAATTCCTCTCAGACTAATAGATAAATAGCCCTAAAACAATCCTCTCTATATGGTTAAACACTTACACCCAAGAACAGAAAATAGAGAGTATATGAAAAGAGAGAGGAAGCAGGTGTGTGTTGTTTGTTTGTTGTGTGTTACATTGCTTGAAGGAAACCACTATATATAGTGATTCTAAGAGACAACAATAATAAAGACAATTAATGGTAACTAACCTCCCTTTAATAACAATTAATTGTGAACGGTAAGTAACCTCCCAATAATTTCAATTAATTGTCAACGGTAAGTAACCTCCCATTTATGCCAAGATAATGGTAAAGGTGAGTCGTAACCCACAAATCTCCACCTTGACTTGCCTTTGACTGGAACACTCTCTCGCCATGAAGCCTTGATTGAGTATGGATAATACCAGCTAAGTTCAGGCAATGATAGAACTTAGCCGGTGGAAGTGGCTTTGTCAACATGTTTGCAGGATTTTCCGTCGTATGAATTTTTTCAACAAATTATATCTCCTGTATCAACAATGTCTCAGATAAAATGGTGCTTAATTTCAATGTGCTTGGTCCTTGAGTGATACTTGTTGTTCCTGGTTAAGTGGACAACACTCTGACTATCACAAAATATAACAAGAACATCTTGTTGAAGACCAAGTTCACTTACCAAGCCTCAAAGCCATATAGCCTCTTTCATACCTTCTATAGCAGTGATATATTCTGCTTCAGTGATGGACAAAGCCGCAATGGCTTAAAGTGAAGAATACCAACTGATAGCAGACCCACATAGGGTAAAAATGTAGGCTGAAAGTGACCTTCTCCGATCTAAATCACCAACATAGTCAGCATCAACATAGCCAACTGCTCCTCCGAGATTGGCTCTATGTTGATCAAATACCAAACCAAGATCTAGAGAACCTTTCAGATAACGAAGTATCCATTTAACGGCTTCCCAGTGTGCCTTGCCTGGATTATGCATGAACTGCTAACAATGCTAACAGCATAAGCTAAATCAGGTCTAGTACATACCATAGCATACATGAGACTTCCAATTGCATTTGAATACGGGACATGTGACATGCGCCTTTTGTCCTCGTCTGATTTTGGACACTAATCTGATGACAACTTGAAGTGGGCGGCAATTGGAGTATTAACAACTTTGCAATCTCGCATTCCAAATTTGTCAAGCATCTTAAGAACATACTTCTTTTGTGATAGAAAAAGTTTTCCAGCTTGACGATCTCTATAGATCTCCATTCCTAAAATTTTCTTTGCAGGACCTAAGTCCTTCGTATCAAATTCACTACTAAGTTGGGCCTTTAACTTGTTAACTAAAGATTTATCTCTTGCGGAATTCAACATGTCATCAACATATAACAACAAGTATATAAATGACCCATCAGATGTTTTTTGAAAATAGACACAATTATCATAGCTACTTCTGGAGTAGCCATGTCCAACCATGAAAGAATCAAACCTTTTATACCATTTTCTTGGTGATTTCTTCAAGCCGTAGAGAGGTTTCTTCAAACGACATACATGGTCCTCCTTTCCAGGAACAACGAACCCCTTAGGCTGCTGGATGTAAATCTCTTCCTCAAGATTACCATGAAGAAAAGCAGTTTTCACATCTAACTGTTCCAGCTCCAAATCATACAAGGCAACTAAAGCAAGTAATATTCGTATTGAAGTATGAAGAACAACAGGAGAAAATACTTTATTAAAGTCAATACCTTTTTCTTGATCAAAACCTCTTACAATAAATCTTGCTTTATTCCTTGTACTCTCAACACCAAGGATCCCTTCTTTTCTCTTAAAGATCCACTGGCAACTAATGACTCGTTTTCCTTCTGGTAACTTCACCAATTCCCATGTTTCTTTTTTTATAAGACTTCAAACTTCTTCTTGCATAGCAATAATCCACTTTGTTGAGTCATCACTAGAGATAACTTCAGAGTAATTCTTGGGTTCACCTTCTTCACCCATCTCTTATGCAATAGTTAAAGCATAAGCAATGTTGGCAGATTCTGCAATTAATCTTTAAGTTGGTTTTCTTGGTCTCTGTTGTGGAAGTTCTTGAGCCATAGACCACGGATGTGGTAACCCTCGTCGTTGAGGTGGACATTGTTCATGTGGACTCAAATGTTCATTTGTACCATCATTACCAGTGACTTGATCATCTTAAGTACTAGAGGAATTGGGAACGTTTTCCTCATGAGCGGGTGTTTTAATCTCAAACTCCACATTCTCTCGAGCATCTTCCTGGTCACCTGTATCAATTGAGGAAATGATAGTATCTTTTATAGAAGAGAGCATAGCATTTTCATTAAAGGTCATATTCCGACTGTGAATTACTTTATGAGATTCTGGGTCATATAAACGATAACCTTTAACCCCTAAGCCATAACCCAAGAAAATGCACTTCTTAACACGAGGTTCTAATTTTCCCTCGTTTACATGAGAATAAGCAGGGCAACCAAATATTTTAAGATTAAAATAATCAACAGGGTTACCTGACCAAACTTCTTCTGGAATGTTGCAATCAATTGATTTGTTAGGAAAGCGATTTATCAGATAACATGCCGTTGAAGCCGCTTCAGTCCAAAAAGATTTCGTCAAACCAGAATGGGAGAGCATGCAACGAACTCTCTCTAGGATAGTTCTATTCATTCTTTCTGCAACCCCGTTCTGTTGTGGAGTACTTGGGATGCCTTCCTTCTTGCAAAAATCATTGAATTCATTCGAATAGAACTCAAGGCCATTGTTTGTCCTTAGCCTCTTTATCTTCTTGCCAGTATGATTCTCAATCAATAATTTCCACTCTTTAGAAGTGGAAAATGCTTCATTCTTATGTTTGAGAAAATGCACCCACAGTTTTCGTGAGAAATCATCAATAATTGTCATCATATAACGACATTTACCTCTAGAGGAAACTTTTGACGGACCCCAAAGATCCGAATGAATATAATACAAAGTACCTTTGGTTCTGCGTATGGCTTTAGAAAAACTAACCTTTTTCTGCTTACCAAAAATGAAATGTTCACATAAATCAACCTTTCCAGTACAGTGGTTACCAAGGTGACCCTTCTTCTTGAGAATTAGAATTCCCTTCTCACTCATGTGGCCTAATCTCATATGCCACAACTTGGTGTTATCTTTGTTGGGTGAGGCAACAGCTGCAGAACCTATAATTGTTGAACCCTGCAACACATACAAACTATCACATCGAATTTCCTTTAGTAACACAAGAGCTCCTTTAGACACTTTTAAAACTCCACCTTCAGCTGAGTATCTACACCCATGAGATTCAAGGGTGCCTAAGCAAATGAGATTTTGTTTCAACTCAGGGACATATCTGTCACCTGTTAAAGTTCTAACAATTCCATCATGTGTCTTGATTTTGATTGTTCCTTCACCAACAACTTTGCATTGAGCATCGTTTCCCATCAAAACAAGACCATTATAAACTGGTTCATATGTGGTAAACCAATATCTATTGTGAGACATGTGAAAAGTACAACCAGAGTAAAAAATCCATTCATTTTTAGACTTTTGTTCAGTGTTGGAAGCTACAAAACAATCCCCATCAGATTCAGTTTCAACAATACTGGCTTCAACAGATTTTTCTGGTTGTTTACCATTTCCCTTATCTTCTCTATCTTGCTTATTTTTCAATTTATAACATTCAGAGATCTCATGTCCCTTTTTCTTGCAATAACGACAATATTTGGAGTTCTTGCCTCTAGATTTTGACCTAGATTTATGTTTACTGTTCCTACCTTTCTCTTGGTTTCTCCCTCTAACTACTAATCCTTCACCAGAACTTTCAGAATGAATTTGAGTATCAAATTTTTCTTTGGCTAGTAAATTAGTCTTCACATCATCAAAGCTTAAGGTAAGATAATTACCGTATAACATAATTTCTTTGAATTGTCGATGCGAGGGTGGTAGAGAAACAATAAGTAGAACAACTTTATCCTCATCATCAATTTTAACATCCAAATTTTCCAAATCAATTATGACGGAATTAAATTCATCAAGGTGAGATTGGATGGGAGTACCTTCAGACATTCAGAGTGTAAAAATTCGCTCCTTTAACCGGAGTTTGTTTGCAAGACTTTTGGTCATGTATAGAGACTCAAATTTACTCCATATGCCTATTGTAGTTTTCTCGTTGATGACCTCACGCAACACCTCACGGGACAAGCATAATTGGATTGCAGACAATGCCTTTTCATCCATCTCATCCTACTGCTCCTCCGTCATAGTGGTTGGCCTCGTCATTTTACCTGCCAGAACTTTCTTTAAACCATTTTGGGTGAGAACAACTAGCATCTGGACTCGCCAGATAGCAAAGCTGATTTTACCATCAAATTTCTCAATATCGAATTTTGACATTGTTGAACAACAAATCCTAGTTGAATTATCGAAAAGCTCTGATGTCAATTTGTAGAGATATCGTGTGCGGAAGCGTGATAATTTCAACCAAAGATTATGAGAAATTAAAGTAACAAAGAAAATGAGAATGATACTAGAAATTTTTAGGTGGAAAATCCCTTTAAATATATGTAAAAAAACCACCGGCGAGAGAGCCAAAACTTCCACTATAATGGTACTGGGAGTACAATGAATTCCTCCTAATAGATAAATAGCCCTAAAACAATATGAAAAGAGAGAGGAAGCAAGCAAGTGTGTGTGTGTTGCTTGTTTGTTGTGTGTTACATTGCTTGAAGGAAACCACTATATATAATGATTATAGGAGACAACAATAATAAAAACAATTAATGGTAATTAACCTCCCTTTAATAACAATTAATTGTGAACGGTAAGTAACCTCCCAATAATTTCAATTAATTGTCAACGGTAAGTAACCTCCCATTTATGTCAAGATAACGGTAAAGGTGAGTCATAACCCACACAGTATATTATCAAGTCAAGTCGAGGAGAAAGTTTAAAGAGATAGTATGAGAAAAAATATATAATTTTTTCAAATTCTTACATTTTAAATAAAATTTAAAACTATTTCGTTTTAATTAAATTATCTTTATAAATTCTATCAAAATAACATATTTTATTATAAAATATTTCAAAATTGGTTTTAAAAATAGGTTATTATTAGGTACAAAGTGTCGTATTCAAACATAATGTTATTGAATTGAATCAATTTGATTCTTATCAAATGCTCTCAATTCTTTGTGGCTCATTCAATGTGTTGTGCCTTCAACATGATCTCATTGTTCTTCCATTTTTGAGTACTTGAAGGGTTCCTGTGATTCTTGATATTATGCTTTTAAGGATCTGCAGATGTGACTTTTCTTCTCCATAGAGGATGTCCTTGTTATTAATGCTTCATTTCATGTTTCCTATTGTGGCATCAATTTTTGTGACATATATAATTCTTTTGGGACCGCATAAGTTGCATAGACGAAATGCACGACTTTTATGTTAGCAAGAGTCACCAACATGTCTTTCAAGCAACAATAAACGTAATTCATCTTTTCAATCATGAACTATAAGTATTATTTCTTGTCCTTTCCCATCATAGTGGAAAATCTCAAAAATTACCTAGATTGGAAGGAAGCAAAGAGGATAGAGGAAATAGATTTTGAAGCATTCATTTTCAGATCAAGATAATTTCATTAGAAATCCTTTAGTTTAGATATATGGTTAAGTAAACATCAATTATTATCTTAATTTCATTTATAAGTCCTTTAGTTTAGATACGTGGTTAAATAAAGATCAATTATTACACTTCAATGGAAACGTGAACAAAAAGGTCAAAAGGAAATAAAAAAACGCTTCTTATTTAACCTAAGTCAGATAAAGTACACATGTGGAACCCTCACTGAGCTTCTTACTTTGTGGTTTGCCAAATAAAAGTTAAATTATAAAAAAGAGAAATGTCACTTTTTTATGACTGCAAAGTGAAAAACTTCCGTTTATAATGTAAAATAATCTAATTTTAAAAATTTTCATCTTTTTATATTTTAATAAATAATTATTTTTCTTTTACGTTATAATATGGTGGAGAATAATCAACATAAGATTAAAAAAAGTATAGAGTTTACCAAATTATTTCTCACACCACACTTTTTCGCATTGAGAATATGATAAGTCATAAACATTATCAAAATAAATTTAAAAAAAGAAATTATATCTAACTGTTTAAATGTATACTCTATGTATATATTTTAATTGAACTATATTTTTAATTTTCGTTAACAATTTAAAAAATATAATTTACTATCAAAATTTATACCCTCCAAATTTGTGTATACAATATAATTAATTTGGGAGTGTCCATTAATAAATGATGAGTAGGTTTCTTGGGAACATGATAGAGTAGATTTAAGATAATATTTTGTTAATTACTTAGTTTGGTCGATAATAGAAATTTTAAAGTAAAGTTTGAAGTGGAATTGTTTTGGAAAGTGAAATAATTTAACAGCAGTTTGAGCATATGAGTAATGATAGTGGGAGCAGAAAGGTGGTGAGTCCGAAAAGTTTGAAGTATGAAGCATAAGCGTGGGATTGAGGGCACTAAGAGACATGCATGCGAGTTCAGAAGTGCAATAATTGATTGCTACGTTATTTGCTTTCGGCTCCATCATCGTCAATTTTTGCGGCTATCATCTTATTCTCTTTTCTCTTTCTCCCCTCCACTTTCACCCTTTTCTCCTCAATACCATCCACATTTTCCTTCTCTTCTCCCAGACAAACCCTTTTTTTTATTGGGTTTCATCATTTATTTAATTACGAAATTGATATCAGATTATTCAAGATTCTATATTAATAACATAGAAAAATAATTTGTATTATAAATAAAGAATACTTTTTATTTAAAAAATAATAATTTTAAGTGTAACTTAATTTTACAAAATCAATTCATAAAGAAAGGCTGATATATATTTTTATACTATAAAATATTTTTACTTTTAGTTAATATGAAATGTCCTACGCTTATTTTTCTTGTCAAAATCTGTCAACTCGTACTTAAAACTATATATTTATAGATTATTCGATAGCAGATGATATGATAAACTCAATCAATTCTAGTTAGAATAGACTTTAAATAATTATAATATCATCTTAAAAAGTGAAATTAATCTTAACCTACTATTATAAAAAGTGAAATTAATCTTAACTTACTATTATAAAAATAACTTATAAAATGAGGTTTTATATGTTATAAAATATATTTTTTTTAATAAATATGAAGAATTTTCAACAAAGATTTAGGTTAAATTGAAGAATTTAAATTCATAACAAGCATGAAGGTTCATGCACGAGAGTTCTTGGGGTGGGTGTAAAGTTAAGAAGAATTCTTGGTTTGGTCCTCATATGGAAAAGTTTGTTGAAGAAATCTTCAACGGATACTCTTGACCTAGTTGTTTTGTTGGACTCCATTCAAATACATCTATCCATTTTGTATAATAAAGAAGGCCTTAAATTAATTCAAGTAACTATAATTTTGAGTTTTAGAAAAAAATATAATTTTTTAAATTCAGTAATATTTGTATTTATAAATCAAAACATTTGATTTATGAATACTTAATTTAAAAAATACCACCACATTATTTTTTACGTGGTGTGTCTATTTGTAAAACCATACTTACTAAAGAGTTTTTATTTTGTTTTTTTATAATAATTTATATGTGATTGAATGGGAAAGAAGAAAATATAACAAGATAAAAAAAACTAAGGTAATATGTAATTAATTTTTTATAAAAACTAAAATTATACATTTATAAAACGTTAAGGATTGAAGAGTGAATTTAGGCCTACTAAAACAAATTAAGTCTAAAATTTCGTGTAAAAGTTTTCTTCTTCGTATTTTTTTCATTTTTATATCTCTATTAATAAAAGATTTAATCAAGTCTCTCAATTTTAAAAATGTAAAAGTATAGTCCTTTCAACTTTAATCCATTTTTAAAATTCCATTTTTGTTTGTTAAAATTTTATTATGTGTAAATCATCAATGTTTATTTATTAATTTTTTTACTTATTATATGATTATATATTTTTAAAAATTAAAAAGCTTAATTAATTTTTTTATTAATAATAATATTAAATAAAATAAATAAATAATAAAACTAAAATAGTAACTAAATCATTTTTAAGCTTACCACTGGACACTAAAATTATACATTTATAAAACGTTAAGGATTACAGAGTAAAATTAAGCCTCCTAAACCAAAAGTAAATTTTAAGTCTTAAAAATAAATGTAATGAAGATTTAATTAAAACACATTAATAATGTAAAGTTTTATTTTGCTTAATTATTTTCTTTTTATTTTTTCTCCTAGTAATAAAATATTTAATAAAGTCTCTCAATTTAAAAATTATAAAAATATAACCCTTTTGAAGGTTCAATTAATTCTTAAAATTTCAACAACCGCGACATTTTGTTTGTTGAAATTGATGTGATTAGTTTAATTTATAAATTGTCACTGTGTCATACTCGTGTACTCAAGATCTGGATTTGAATTTTTACTTAACCAAAATGTTAATATTAACTTTAATAATAATTATTATTATAATAATAAATAATAATTTTAAAGTATTGAGTGGGTCGTGGTTTGATTTTCTTTGTAACAAAATATTAATATTGACTTTACTAATTTAAAAAATAATAATAATATATAATAATAAATAATAATATCACTAGCACAAAAATTATAAAAGAGCACTCCTTATTTAATGCGGCTCAGCGCTTAAACGCATTCGTAAAAAACACGGTGACATTTTTTAAATTAATTTGATTTACAAATGCGGTTATTCAAATAGCCGCATTTGTAAATCAAGCGCTTCGATTTACAAATGTGGCTAAAAGTAATAGCCGCATTTGTAAATCGAAGCGCTCTAAACCCTAAATCAAAAAGCTTGATTTACAAATGCGGTTTTTACGTTTAGCCGCATTTGTAAATTCTTTTTACCCTAAAAATTTTACGCGCCTCAACAGTTTCGTAGTTTCTTTCTCGTTTGCACTCATCTCTTCTTCGTTTTCTCTCGTTTGCGAACTCATTGTTGCACTGATCGAATGTATTTTGTTTCCATTGCTCCTCAACTGCATTGAACTTCATTGCTTTTAATGGCTTTCGCTTTCCATATTGCTTTCATTTTTAATGGGTTTCGCTTTCCATTGCTGCATTTGAAGGTACTGTTCCATTGGCTCGTCGCTCTGCCACTGCTTCCGCCGCTGCCGCTGTTCCTCTCTCTCCCCTTCCACTCTTCACCAACAACGTTCACCCACAAGGTTGGTTTTTTAATTTTTTATTTTTTTTTTGCATTTTTTGGATTTTGTTTTATTTATTATAATTTATTGTGTATTTTAAATTTTATATTATTTAGTATTTATTATATTTCGAATTTGTATGTTTTTTATGTATTATAATTTGTATTTTTCAAAATTTATATTATTATAATTTATAATTTGAATTTGTATGTTTTTTTTATGTATTATGTAATTTATATTATTTAGTAGTCAGTTGTTACTTTATATGTTATATTTAGCAATAATACGTTCTGGTATTGAGTCTGAGGGTGTTCGACCCTCGGCAAACGCGTGAAATAGAACACTGATATAAAAATTCTAATTATTCCAGAATATATAATATGGATAGAAATTGGATGAATTTTGTTCGTATAAGTGAGGAGTACGAAAGAGGAGTAGAAGAATTTATATAATTTGCACAACGTAACGCGATTAATAGTGGTCATGATGGAGCAAAGATCAGGTGTCCGTGCGTTAATTGTTTGAATGGAATGATACTGGATGTTAATATAATGAGGGAGCACCTACTATGTGATGGGTTTCTTCGATCTTATACAACTTGGACATGGCATGGTGAATTATTAAATTTACCACGTGTTTCCGTAACTGAAGAATACGTGGGGTCCACCATGGATGAAGTAGTACACGATGATGTAGATGATGATCAATTGGAAGACATGATTCGTGATGTAGGAGCTGAGTCTTTTGCAAAAGCGCATGGATATGAAAGTATGTCAAGCGATGCAGAGACTCCATTGTGTCCTGGATCAACTAACTTCACACGGTTGTCGGCGGTGTTAAGATTGATGAATTTGAAGGCAATAAATGGATGGACTGATAAAAGTTTCACGGAATTGCTTCAGTTGTTGAAGGATATGCTTCCAGAGGGAAATACTCTACCTAATCGTTATTATGAGGCCAAAAAGATTCTTTGTCCAATGGGTATGGAGTATAAAAAGATACATGCATGTCCTAATGATTGTATATTATACCGGAAAAATTTTGAATTGTTGAAAAGTTGTCCGAGGTGTGGGTTATCACGTTATAAGTTGAAACAAAAAGATGATGATACTATTGAAGATATATAAAAGCATGGACCCCCAATGAAGGTTATGTGGTATATTCCCATCATTCATTGATTAATTTTAATTTGTTGATGTTATTTTGCAGGC
The DNA here is from genome assembly GCF_000499845.2 of Phaseolus vulgaris. Taxonomy (NCBI): domain Eukaryota; kingdom Viridiplantae; phylum Streptophyta; class Magnoliopsida; order Fabales; family Fabaceae; genus Phaseolus; species Phaseolus vulgaris. The sequence continues at coordinate 12,863,896 of NC_023759.2, read as the reverse complement.
AAACTTTGAAATTCCTGATGTGGAACCGCTTCGATCAAAGATTATATCCAATATCGGACTAATATTTCGTACCTTTAAGTCAAGACTGACTTCGAGATATGTTTTTTGGGATCTTAAAGAAGAAAATCCATGTTTAAAGTACAAACATATTGATGAAGAGACATGACGTCTTTTTAAAGAAAGCCGTCAAAATGAGGCTTGGATGGTAAGTGAAGTAACTTAACTTTTTTTGTTTATATAACATTAATAAGTTTATCTTATTTACTTCAGTTTGTTTATTTCAATTATGACAGGATCGTCGGAAGAAAGCTCAAGAGATAGCTTTGAAGAATGTTACCCCGCACGTTATGTCTCGTTCGGGGTATCAAAAACTTGAGCAAACACTGATGGTGGAAAAGGAGAAATCTAAACAGGGGGCGTTGTCTGAGAATGTGGAAACAGGGGTCACTTCTCCTCCATCACCACCTTTTCGCCATGTAAAATGGAAGAGTGCCCGAATTAAAAAGTCGGGTGCACCAAGTTCTGAACAATCTGGGGTTATCATCGAAAAAATTGTAAGTTATTTTTGTTATTTTCATTTATTTTAAAGAATTAATTATATTAATGCTTGAAAATATGATTTTTGTGTACTCTTGCAGGATTCCTTGGAATCCGACGGTAAATTTGTTGCTGAAGGTCGTCACGATATACTGGTTGAAGCAATTGGACGACCTGAGCACTGTGGTCGTGTTCGTGCAGCTGGACAAGGGGTCAGAATTAAACTATATTTTGGAGTTTCAAAACGACAATCATCCTCCTCCTCCAAAGAGAACGAAACTCAAATGAAGACTAAGATACATGAAGAATTAATGGAGGAGATGAGAAAGGAGACTGATTTGATGTGGCTAGAGATGAAAAAGGAGAATGATCGAATGCGACAAGAGTTTCTATCGCAACAACTTTGTGCTGAGCCGATTGAATCCCTTGTTAGTCCCACTCCCAAGAGCACAAAGGGGAGTTGTGCGGCTCCTCCAACATCAGGGGATGATATCAATGGACAGACGAAGGATTGTGAGCTACTGGTAGTGGGCGGCAAACTTCCTCGGGTGGTGGCCCTTGGAAAAGTCTATCAAGACGCCACCACCTTACATAACGTTCCTCTCTCCCCTGATGTGGCGAAGGTAACAGTTGAAAAAGTACGATTTCCTGATGCTTGTGTTCCACTACCTTCAGATGAGGTATCCACTGTGGCCGATGCATTTCAAACATTCGTTGCCTGGCCCAGAGAGCTCATTCGATTTATGCCCGAACCTCATGTAATAATTTCATTTCATTATATTATTTTTTATTTATATTTATATATTACATATAATTCAATACAAATGTTCTTTATCTTGTAGAAACCTTTTCGGCCACCAAGTCCGGAGAAGAAACGTGAGGTTCCAGTTGACGATCCTATAGCTTCATTAGGTCTCATTGCTAGTCAGATTGGCAATGAACATTTCCCAGTTTCGTGGGATGATACATTTTTTCAAATAAACACTGAACTGCCACTGATGATGTACGACACAGATTTATCAGAATTTATATCTGGGAAACAGGAGCTCAATATAAGTATAATTCAATTTTTTATGATGTAAGTATCTTTACCTATTATTCAATTTACTTTATGTTAAATTATTATTGATTATGCTTTAACTAAAAACTTGTAGGTTTTTTGCATAGAGTCTGTATCACTTAGGGGAAGGAAAATATGTATGGATTCTTAGATCCTGCATATATTAATCCCGTTGGACCAAACTCATATGAGACTCAAGCATACATCACTAACACCCTGGAAAAAGAGGGAAAACAAATTTATTTATGCCCTTATATTAATGAGTAAGTTTAATTATATGTCATCAATTATTATTATTTCATGTTTTAAATATTTACTAACTCTTTTCATGGATGATATAGGCATCATTGGCAGTTACTTGTCTTATCAATGGTTGATAAGACTGCTGTGTGGTTCTGTTCCCTACACAAGAAGATTCCCACAAAATTTAAGGATATCATTGATACGTAAGTACATTATAAACTTAACTTTGTATATGTTACTAATTAACCATCTACTAACGAGGTTTTTTGTATTAACCAGTTCATGGCGTGAATATAACATCCTAAAAGGTCGATCCAGTTCAAATAATTTGAACTGGATAAGAATAAAGGTTTGTAATTTTTTTCTTTCTCTATTATCATTGTTTATCAATATACTAACATATTACTTTTTATTGAATTATAGTGTAATAAACAACCAGGAAGCTATGAGTGTGGCTATTACATTATGCAATGGATGATTACCATTATAAGACTAGGTGTTAAATCTGGTTGGAAAGAGGTAATAACATGATATGTTAAATCATTTTTATAATTCTTGAACATATATATATATATATATATATATATATATATATATATATATAAACTAATTTATGTCAACTATATTTTGCAATGCAGTTATTCACGGACGAAGCACCAATGAATTTGGAAGGCATTTCATATGTTAGAGATTCTTGGTCCACATATTTCATAAATTTTTATAACTCTACCATAGTTAATCAATAGTGTAGGTTTTATTATGTTTGATTACTATTGTAAATGTACATTTTGATTCTCTCAATTTATCTCTATATTTTTGTATTTGTCTGGCTGGGTTTGATCATTATATGCAGGTTAATTTATATGGTTTAGGGACAATACGAATTGAACTTTAAAAAAAAAAACACTATTTACAAATGCGGTTATTTACCAAAGTCGCATTTGTAAATCAAAAAGCAAGATTTACAAATGCGGCTTTGGTAAATAACCGCATTTGTAAATAGTGATTTACGAAAGCGGCTATTTACCAAAGCCGCATTCGTATATCTAAAACCCCTAAAACCCCAGCTCATTCAGAAGAATATACAAATGCGGCTATTTCAAATAACCGCATTTGTAAATCGTATTTACAAATGCGGCTCTATAGCCGCATTTGTATTTATCTGATTTACGACTGCGTGCTGATCAAATGCGACTCTATAGCCGCATTTGTAAATGTGAAATAACCGCATTTGATTAGCATTTCTGCGCTACTGTATAAAATATATTAATAATAAATAATAATTTTTAAACAAAATATAATGAAAGGATTGGAAAAGAGAGAGAATTGAATAGAAAGGATCAATTCGAATTGCTCCCCTAGCACTAGTACAAAAGACGAAATCTACGACATCATATAAAGATGGTTAATAAAAAACTGTCGTAATAATAAAAGAGGTGGTGGTATTTTTGTAATTTTTTTTAAATTTTTGTCATTTTTAATGACGAATCCCGCCTGAACCGTCATTATATGTGTGTCTGTGTGTAATCTGCGACGGATCCTCATGAACTGACGTTATATGTGTGTCCTTGAACCTATTCATTTGTGTGGGCTCCTTACACTCTCACTCCACTTCATCTTCATCCTCCTCACTCTTCCTCACGCCACCCCTGCAACCACCACGATGACTAGGATTTTGTGGGTATTTGGTGGTGGGTAATTAGGGTTTTTTTCTCCTAGGGTGATGCTCCCTCTTCTATGTGGCTAGGATTATTTTTCTCTCTAGCGTTGTGAGATGTGGACAAATTCTTTCGATTTTTATATTTTTTTGGGTGTCTCAAAGATCAAGGTTATTCTTCACAAGCCAAGTCATCTTATGCCACTCAAGCACAAAAGAAGACTTTTGCACAAGCCTTGAATAATGCATGTGATATCCCTCTTTCACATTTGTCTTCTCTTTGCATCAAGAAAGATTTTATATTTGTTCAGATTGATGAAGACGTGTATCTCGCAGGTCTTAAAAATTATAAAAATCACCTTCATGGAAGAATAGTACTATCCAAAGGTACAAATATCTTATCCATATGGACGTGTGAAAAAAGTTGGTTCTTTCTTGAAAATCTCTAGGATCTTGGAAAGTTATTCTCTGGAAAAAAGGTTTTATGAATTATATCTTTTTCTCCCCTTGAAGGTATTAAAAGATTCATAGTAGTATGGTCTTGGAATCTCAATCTAGGTGCAAAGACCAAATTTTGCTTTTATTACAGATATTGAATTTGAAAAGTTGCCTCTATTTTGCTTTTCATGCAAAATGATAAGTCATGATATTTCTAAATGTAGACAATATTCTGATAACCTCAATAGCACGACCAAAACGCCTACTATTGTTTCCAAACCTATTGTTGTACAATATAAACATGTGATTGTCCAGACCAAAGAAATTAATGATGCCCCTCACAAGGAAGTGGTTGGTGTCACAAAAAAAAGGAATTATGTGGTAGAGGTACAAATATATGATGTACCTATTTGTAATGCAAGGGTGGTGGAAGTTGAGGGAGCTTCTATTGATCTTGATACTCTTGTTGAAGTTGTTGTTAGCCAGGTGGATAGTGGATATCTTGTTGGTCAAAAGTTTAAGAAATCTACTGAAGATATGGGGGTTGGTTCAGGACCTCAGGATGATATTTTTGTTGATATTCCCTATTTGAAGATGTCCATTAATATGATGATTTTCTATTAAAATAAATAAATCATTGCCTCCTGAAAATTTCGATCTTTTAGAAGGATTCTATTATCTCAAATCTACAACTAATGCAATAAGTCCTAAATTAGTTGTTGCCAAACGAGTTACTTCTAAATCTGTTTCTCAAGATTTTGTGATGGAGTATGAATTGCTCCACGAGGTTCCAAGCTAAATTGATGGAAGGAAGCTTGAGGATTTGCATCGAAAGTTATCAAATGAAAGAAAAATGGAACTGAATTAAAGGAAGTGCAAAGGTTGCATGAGTTGCTTGAAGAAAATATTCTTCAAAGGTTTCCCTAGCTCTAGATTCTTGGAACTCTAGAAAAGAGAGAGTGAGACAAGATAGTAAGAATTTTGAATATGCAAAGTTTCTTTACTCATATATTAAGTTTGATTTATTACAAGGCAACATTTATTTATAGTGCTTATGGTTCTAAAGATGACTATTAGACTCCTAAATCCTCTCCATTCATGGAGTGACATGTGGAACTTGCTTCTTAAAATCCTCTTCTTTCAAGGAGTGACATGTGGCAATCCTTGCTTCAAGAAACTCTCAAATTAAAAGATGACAAATGGCACAAGGGACTTTAAAGAGTCATGAAAGAGGCGTCTACTTGGAATACTTATAATGGTGCCATGTGGAGTCTTGAGAAGAAGCCATGTGGACATCTAACTTGGCCTTAATTTATACTTTTTACAAATATTTACAAGGCTAAGAGATAGAATAATATCTTTTATAAAGTTTTACAATATTAGGTGCTCTTAGTTTGAGTTGTGGTGGCTAGATATGTTGGGATGACCCTCTATTAGGCTCTCCCTCTTAAAAAAGATTTGTCGTCAAATCCAGATTATAGCTTGGGTATGCCACCACCTTTATGTTTGTGTTTTAGCTTTTCCTCCAGGGTCAAAGATTAACTTGTTGAAACAATCAAATAGTAAAATGAATGAAATATGTACAACAAAATTAAGAAGAAAAATGGAAGAAAGGATCTTTATATCAAGGTCAATATACTCCTTACTTGAGAGATAAAAATATACTCTTTTTATCCAAGGAGTAATTTTGTTTTTATTTTTATTTTCCTATTTTTCTTCCTTGTGAAGTTGCTTAATCTTTTGATATATGTTTAAATTCTTCACCAGGTTTGTTTCTAAAGGAGTTTTTAGCAATGTATGGTTCATCTCCAAACATAAGGGTCTCTTTAATCGACTCCTCATAAAAGTGTTCTAAAGAAGAAGAGTTAATTTCAATGTTTGCTTCAGCTCCAAACAATGATTTTTTTTAATGAAGTTCTTCAAAAATACAGTAGGAGAGTTCTCCATGTTCACTCCCAGGAAAGTGAGGCGCGTCACGAGAACTTCTTACGTACCAAGGTTTTCCTAGCCAATGCTTACACCAAATATTGCTCACTAAAGTATTATGAAAGAGCCTTCAAAATAATTTTCCTACTAAAGTATGTGTATGAATGGCAAAGTAGACCTAAAGACCAAAAGCTCTACATCTTATGCCTTTGCTTGAATTTTATGCTTTGGTTAACTAACCTTGTTTTGTCTTTTTATGCATGATAATAGGGAAGGACTTTGATTACAAGAAGTTGTGCGCTAAGTTTGGAAGCAGGTTGAAGGGTGTTGATGTTGGTTTGACTGTTCCAAAAAAGGATCTGGCCCCGGTCTCTAACGTGGCGCCGATCACTATCATCACAATTCTCGAGACTTCCACGACAACGTGTCAACCCAACCAGTCGACCTCTGCTCCTTAAAGAATAGTGGTGCCTCAAGCATAACCAAGTGACCCTCATCCTACCAAGCTACCAATGTCAAGCATGATATATTGAGGAAAAACTCATGTTACATATGTCAACCATATCTCCACCTTGGTGGCCAACTCGAAATCTTTATGTCACATAAACTTGAGTGCTAATTAAGTCCAAGGTTTGGGCAGTTTCCCCAATCCCTATGATTTCAAACTTCTCAACAAGGTCGAATTGATGGGTAGGTGGTCGCCGTAGGCATGATCGCCGGTTGTGTGTAGTCGGAGGTTGCTGAAGTTATACGAGTCAACATGATCTTCGGTCGACGAAACGGCAATCTCCATGTGTGTAGTCGGTGGTCGTCGTAGGTATGCAAAGGTCAACATGATCGCCAGTCGACGAAACGGCGATCTCCATGTGTGTAGTCGGTGGTCGCCGTATGTATGCAAAGGTCAACATGATCGCCGGTTGTGTGTAGTCGAAGGTTGCTGAAGTTATACAAGTCAATATGATCGCCGGTCGACGAAACGGCGATCTCCATGTGTGTAGTCGGTGGTCGCCGTAGGTATGCAAAGGTCAACATGATCGCCGGTTGTGTGAAGCGGCGTTCTGCAACATGATCGCCGATCGATGAAACGGCGTTCTCCATAGGTGTAGTCGATGGTCGCCGATGTTGGTTATTTTTTAGGAAGTCCACTTACTGTATATGGGTTGGGATACCCCTGAAGTATCCCCTTTAATTTTATTTATTCATTGCTGAACAAAAAAAAAAAAAGGTCGAATTGATGGGAACATTGGACTCTATCGAGGTGATGATGGCGTGGAGCTTGGCTATCATTCACCATTTGAAGGACTTGGTGGGTAAGAGTCTGGACATTGTAAATAAGATCTAAGAGTTGGAACACCAAAATCAAAAGTTGTTGAAAAACAAAGTGGAGGTTAACTCTTTTTTGAAGATGTAAACTTTGGCTTTGGTGCAAGGCCAAGGTTAAATTAAAAGGCTAGAGGTTGTGGTCGAGTTGCTGAAAAAAATGTATGACACCAATAAGAGTAATAAGAGGATAAAGGTTGCGGAGGAGGTGACCTTGGTGAAGGTGAAAGAGGCTGAAGATAACCTGAAAGAGGCGATAACTAAACTCCGTGAGAAAAAAGATTGATTGGCAAAGGCTGACGTGTTGCAGAAGATAGAGATTGTTGAGCTTGGTGAGACAAGCTTAAATGGTTATGGTGAAGGGTTTAATAAAGCAATTCGACAAAAGTCTCATTTTGTTTCTAGTTTATATGTTTCTTTATTTAAAATTGAAAAGATGTCGTCAACGGTGAGTTGATCGACGTTTAGATTGTAAATGTCTTCTAATGAAATAGTTTTTTCAATTTGATCGAGTATGTAAACACTAACTGTAACCAAGAAATTTGGAATTCTATTAAATTTCCAAGTGTTAGTCAACTAGTTATGAATGAAAATAATAATCGACCAACTTTGAACTAACTAGTAGCACAAATCAAAATAATTGACTAAGTTTACATCGATTTGTATTAATTTGTAACTGGATAACTTTGAACCAGTTAATACTTAATGAATGGTTAACTTTGAACTGATTAGCACTAAAGATATAGTAATCGGCCAACTTTGAACCAACTAGTATAAGTCATAATTGGTTAACTTCGAATCAAATAACAAGTTATAATCAACTAACTTTGAATCGGTTGAACATGCAACTTTGAACAAATTGTAACACTCACTTTGAACCGATTGAATAATTAGTTAACTTCTAATCGAATAACAAGTTGTAATAAGTTAACTTTGAACCGACTAAACATGCCACTTTTAACAATTTGTAATCGGCTAACTTTAAACTGACTACATATGAGTTATAATTGGTTAACTTTGAATCGATTGATGATCGACAATCTTTTAACCAATTGGTAAACAATCGAATAATTTCATTAGCCTATCCAATATAGTGAAAAATAATTGAATTTTATTTATTCATAGATGTGTCTCATTAAAATCTTACCCAACAAAACTCTCCTTAGGGATAAAATTCGAGTTACGGAAAAAGAGTATATTATCCTTGTTACAAAAATTGATACAATAAAATGTCAAAACTTAACTAAAATAAATCTTAAGATGAATGGCATTCTATGTACGAGGTATCAATTTTCCACTCAATTATTCTAACATGTAGGCCCCATTTTGGAGAGAATCAACAATTTGGTATGAGTCATCCCAATTCGATGCTAACTTTCCTTCTTATTTGTATCTTCGGGCATCACCGACTTTACACCACACTAGATCTCATATTTGGAAATTTTGTTCTCGAACTAAGATGTTATAGTGTCTAGCTGCCCTAGCTTTGGCAGTCTTTTCTCGTACCCGAGCTTCTTCATGTATTTCTTGCACCATATTGAGCTCAACTCTTAGGTTTGCATTGTTGTGGTGCTTATCATAGACTTGTCTTCGCTAAGAATTTCACTGAGTTCGACGGGAATCATTGCATCTACTTTATAAGTCAAACGAAAATGAGTTTCTTTTTGTTGAAGATTGTGGAGTACAAGAGTCTCCCGACAATATGTCTTCGGCCCATAAACCATTTGCTTGGTCGAGCTTCTTTTTCAGCTCATTCAAAATCACTTTATTGGCTACTTTTGCTTGGCCACTTGTTTGTGGGTGCTCTATGGAGAATATGTGGTGCTTGATGCAAAGTTTTTGCAAAATATGCTCAAAATATTTATCGATGAATTTTCAACCTATGACAATAAAATAAGGCAAACCATGTCTGCATATGATGTTCTTCCAAGAGAAATTTAGTACTTGTTGAGTTGTGATGGTCTTAAAAGGCTCTGCTTCTATCCATTTGGTAAAGTAATTGATGACAATGATCAAGAGTTTCACTTGTCCCTTGGCCAAAAGGAAAGGACCGAGAATGTCCATTCCCCAGGTGATGAATGCCCAAGGTGTGATGATGGAACGAAGCTCTTATGGGGTAAGTGAGTGGATAAGCCCAAATTTCTAACATTATTTACACTTTTGTATAAAGGAGTGAACATCTTTTCGAAGGGTTGACTAGTAGTACCTTGCTCATAACACTTTTGATACCATGCACCAAGCTCTAGAGTGTAATCAACATATACCTCGGTGTAACTCTACCATAATGTAGTGTGCTTAATCATCCAAGCACTTCAATAAGGATAGAGAAAATCCTTGTAGAAACAACTCGTCATTATACATGGTGTAAAATGATGCTTGTTGTTGTAGTTTTCTGCCCTCAATTGCATCATTAGGCCATACATCATTGGTTAAATAGTTGATGATCAACGTCATCCAATTAGAACTCTCAACATTGTCATGAAAGATATCATCATGATCCCAAATTGGTGTGTTGAGCATTTATTGTATAAATGTCCTATGTTGACCGACCTTCTTAGTGTTGGCGAGCTTTGAAAGGACACCAAATTGATTGTTCGCGATTCGGGGTACATATATGATGTCAAACTTATCAAAATGTCTGATCAAATTCTTTGCAATATGATAATATTTTTGCAATAAAAGATATTTGACTTGTCTTGTCACAACTGGGAATTGCTATGACACTTGAGTTTCTTCACTCCTAACTCATGCGCTACTTTTAACCTTACTATCAAGGCTTCATACTCAGCCTGATTGTTGGATGTATCGAAATTAAAATGGATGGTTTGCTCGAGTGTGATTTAATCTAGACCTTCAAGTATGATTCCATTTCACTACCTTTTTTGTTGGCAGATCCATCAACGTTAAAATCCACCATTCATGTTTAGCATCGATTTGCGGTAATTCGACGAGGAAATCGATCAAGAACTGAGCTTTCATGGGTCCTTCGCCTTTATTGGTGAGTCTAACTTTAGATAGCTCCACTGACCAAGACTTCATTCTACTAGCAAGCTCAGGCTTTTGTAGTACCTACTTGATAGGGTACATGGTACGAATGATAATGTTGAAGTTTCTAAAATAATGCCTTAGTCTATGGGCTAAAAAGACTAAGGTGAGGATGAGTTTCTCGATAACCTGATACATTTCTTTAGATGATTGTAGAGTTCGGCTAGTAAAGTGGACAAAACTTTATTTTTAACCATACTCGTAAACTAGGACTGAACACACTGTTGAGTATGAAACTGCCAAATATAGAATTAAAGTAGAATGTGGAGGAGGACTTACCAAGGTTGGTAATGAATCAATGTCTCGCTTGATTTGAAAATCATTTTATCGCATTGTTTATTCAAATCAAACGTGTTGGTGCCTTTTAATAACTGAAAAAATGGTTTGGGCTTCTTGGCCAACTTGGGGAGAAATTTGGAAAGTGCAACAAACTTTCTATTAAGCTTTAGAGCAACTTGAGATTACTCAGGCTCTTCATTTTCAAAATAGTTTCGCACTTATTCAGGTTGGCCTTTATTCCTCTATGTGTAATCATGAAGTCGAGGAATTTTTTGTCTCCTACTCCAAAAGAAACATTTTTATGGGTTAAGGCGCATATTATGTGCTCGGATATGAGTAAACACTTTCTCCAAGTCGGTTGGTGATCTTTAGCTGAGGAAAACTTAATTACCATGTCATCAACGTAAACTTCCATGCTGGGTCTAATATCACATTTGAGCCACTGGTTGTTCCTAAGGAAGTATAGCAAGTTTGTGGAACATAAAGTCTGGATCAATGTTGGGCATATCAGCTGGGCTCCATGCAAATAAATCAACATTGTTAAGGAGCACTTGTTCTATCTCATTCCTCAGTGCTTGACAAATAGTTTTCCCAACTCGTGTTGTTTGAGTGGGAAGAGAACCAAGTTGTACAATGATCATTGGTTCATCAAAATTGGGTCGATTTTCTTCGGCCTTGGGGTCCAAGTTGACTTGATCTTTGACTTCTACTTCACTGATAAGATGTATTTCCTCAATATTATGAACTTGTCGAGGAACTTCTTGTTGTTTGAGATCCTCGAGAATAGGCTCTATTTGTGTTGCACTACTTGAAGTTGAGGCCTTTACCAAATAAGGTGTCACCCACAAACTCTGGGTGTAACATTCCCAAACTATCTTGGGATTTGCCTTTATTGTAATGATGATGTCATTTTCTATAGGAAACTTCATGGCCATGTGCGAAGTGGGCACTACCGTGTTGAGCTGATTGAGTTTTTGGTGTCCGATAAGCCCATTATAAGAAGAATATGCCTCAACAAAGATATACCTAACAGTCAGTGTGCGCTATGTTGCATTGGTACGAAAAGTAGTAAGTTGATTTATATATCCCTTGGTGTGTACTCATTCCCCAACGAATACTAAAACCAGATACGAGTAAGACTTGATCATTGAATGGGACAAATCAAGTTTCAAAAAAGTAGGCCAATATAGGAAATCAGTCGAACTACCCTAATCAATAAGAATTTTACATAATTGCCAATTGGTGATAGTAGCTATAACGACCACTAAGTCATCCTGGTCGGGATTGTTAACACAAAAATCTCTATCTGTAAAGGTGATAGGGGTTCATGATTGAGGTGTTAAGGAGTTCATTGAGTTAATACTCTTAAGATGTCTCTTTTGTGTTGCTTTTGAACTTGCCCGCCAGCGAATCCTCCTGCAATGGTATGAATAATTCCACGAACTTCTTCAGGATTTTGAGGTTGTTCCCTTTGTTGCTCTTTTGTGGGTTGAAGGGGAGGAGGAACAGATGTTTTTATTGGGATTGGTGCTCCTCGACCCTTACCTTGATATCCTTCTCAAAAATTGACCTTTACCTTCCTATCCTTCGTCTCATCATCCTCATCTAGATTGGTTGTTCTGTACAAAACGGTTTAAAGCTCCTAATCAGATGAGCTCTTCAATCAGGTCACACACTTTGTTGCATGCCTTGATTTGGTGATAGCTACATCACTTTGTTGGATAAATAAAGAAGGTGTTGGTGCGGGTTGAACTAGTTCCAGTTCAAAGGCTTCTAAAAGCATGAATTCATGATTGTCATTAAAGGGTGTATATGTATTAAATCTACTTACACATCTCTTCTTGTTTTGTTCCTTAGCTCATTTTCTTTCTTCTACATTTTCTTCTATACTAATATACCTGACAACTCGTGCTCTGAGCTCGTCCATGTTGATAGGTGGGTTAGCATATAAGGAGTCTGAGAAAGGTCCTAGTCAAAGTTCAACCTTGATCGAATGCATTGCCATAATTGGGTGCAAATCGGGATATTCAAGGAGGCTTTAGCAAACTAAGTCATATATTGTCACAATGGTTCTATCTCCTTATACGAGGGAGGCCGAATTCGTGACTAAAGGTTTGCAATCCGCAAACCGAGAGGAAAACCTTGTACACAATGTATCAAATTAATCAATGAAATGTGGGGTAAAGAGTAATACCATTCCAAATTTGTTCCTTTAAAGTGGTAGGAAACAATCTTTAATGTATCCGAAGATCATCTAAAACAAGACTAGCCTAAGTAAGGTAAGCCTTTATATGTGTTGTTGGGTTGGATGTGCCTTCATATGTTTCAAAGTTCGGCCATCTCCAAGAATTTGGTAACTGAGTTTGCATAATTTCATCAATGAAAGGATGAAAGGAAGACAATGCTCGTATCCATGCATTCCCCTGTGGAGGCAGGAGTGCCTTGAAAGGGATTCGCTGAAGACAGGGTTGAGGGACATGTGTTTATGATTGAGTACTCGGTGTGACAATGTTTTGGTTATTTGTCTCTGATCCCTTTCTATGACTTGGTAATTGTTGATTGTTTGTAACTCATCTGTGTTTTTCATTTTGGGCTTCATTGATGGTTAGATGTGACTCAACCTCATGTTGAAGTTATGGCGGTGGGTGCTGCTCAGACCTTTAAATAATTCAGTCATGTTGTATTTGTTGGCGAATGGCTTAGATTTCCTCACGATGTTGCTCCTAGAAGGTTTGAATCTCGTCGTGATGTTGAGCCCGTAGTGACTCTATGTCCTTATCTGTTGGTGGCGTATCCCAGTGATAATTTGTTGTACCGTGGTTTCATTCTTTTGCATCATGGAGTCCATGTGGGCTTTTAGAGCTTTGAGGATTGAGGAATCCATTGCAAAGTGGGATATAGTTGATGTTATTTGACTTCTTATGAATACCATACAGATATGTTGTTGTGAGAAAGTTTTACCAGGATCCATGGTGGACACCAAATATTCTTACCAAGAATAGGATGGAGTAGTCCGAGGTGGAGAATCCGGTTTGTGCTAACGAGTTTATCTCTTCCTTCAAAAATTTCCAAACTTTGAGAAGTCGAGTGGAAGTCTACCTGCAACAAAACTGTCCAACATGTAGTCAGTAACTGTATGAAGAATATGTGTAATTATTAAATAAAAATATTGAATGAGTGAAAAGTACTCCTTTATATGTTATTTATGAACTTATGAACCCATAATTTACCTAAGTAGCCACTTTGATTATAAAAATAAAATTATTACTCGTGAACACATTGAGACAATTATTATTCAATATTTAAAAATATATACGATAACCGCAAATGATTGAGTGTCACGTAGTGAGAAAATATAAACTATTTCATAATTTTAGTTACAACTCAATACACAAATGAGTATGTTTTCTTCCATCAAATGTTTTTAATTAAGATTTTTTTTAATAAGATAATGATCCATTCTCAATTACTCTTTGTTCATTTCCTAATAATAATCCTCTTCGTGCAAAAGTGCAATTTATTTTGTACATAAAGTCTTATTGACATGTAATTTTTTAAAATATTAATAAGTTAATTAATCATTAAAAATTACAGGACAAATTGTATTTAAAATATAATTTTTAATAAAATTTATATCTTAAACAAAGCTTTTTTATTATTTTAAGAAAATTCGTTTTCCAAAATACAATTTTTTTCTTCGAAATAATCACTTTAAAAAGCGATTTCAAATTCAAATTATTTTTTCATTTAAATCGTATTTTAGAACACCATTTTTAATTTAGAAAAATAAAATTAAAATCATATTTAAAAAATATTATTTATATTTATATTTTTGAAATATCTGCATTAGGCAGTTTGCAAATTTATCTTAAGAACTAATGGTCACCAAACTAGCAGTTACATGCAAACTTGTTTAGTAAAAAAAGTGCTTTCACTTTCATACAACAATAGCAACTATTTTATAAGTTATAATTCTTAAATTTTGTGATTATTTAATAAAAAAACCATAAATATTGTGCATGAAAATTAAACTTGTGCTCATTTTACTTAATTTCATTGTTAAGTAAAGTTAAACTTTTTGTTACTAAGAAAAGTAGTTATTAATTATTTCTAACGTTAAAAGTTCATAAAAATATTTACTAATTAGTAAATATAAATTGAATAGCAATTATACTAGTTCGGTTGAAGGAAGGGAAAAACAAAACCAACATTTTTATTAAAACAAAATCTGCCGTCTGTGGGAATCGAACCCACGACCACGTGGTTAAAAGCCACGCGCTCTACCAGCTGAGCTAAGACGGCTTGTTATTTAAAGTGTAAATTTAATTAATAACATATAAGTTTAGTAAAAATATTAATATTTTGTGTTCAGTACGTAAAAATAAATATTTTTTATTTTTAAAATTGTTACTGCATACTATTGTATATATTATAATTTGACAGATTATTTGAATTAAACAAGATTATTGGAATAATTCTATACAAGTTTGTATAAGCACTAGGTTGTGTTCGTATTTCCAGAATTTTAAAATAGAACGATATATATGAAGTGGGAATATGAAAATAAAATGCATTTTAAGTTGGAAAATAAAGAATCTGTTATTTTATATGTACATAGAAACTGAGATAGAAAATAATAGGTCAGCATTTAGAAATTCCGAGACTTTAGTCAAATTCTACATTTAAGCTCTAATAAAATAATTCGTCAATTTTTATTTTATTTTTTAATATTTGATTTATAGGTTTGTTGGTTAAAGTTTAATGATAAGACAATTTCAATATTTCACTATATAATAGCTTATTTAATTACTATTTTGTTAAATAATTCATTTCAAATTAAAATTTAAAAACTTATCTACAATTATATATTTTAATATTATATCATAAAAATAAATAATTTATTAATATATTTAATACTTGTAATATTAATTCTTTTGTTAGAACTCTTTTCAGAATTTTTTATTAGGAGTCACCATCAATATTAATATTAAAATAATAATTAGTATAATTTAAGTTATTTATGATGCATTCTAGTTATCCTAGTAAAAAAGTCATAACGAAAAAATTGTACATAAGAAAAATTTGATAATGATTGACTTTTATAACCGTTAGTCAAAGTTTGAAATAAGGGAAATTATGACCGTTTTCTAAACAATCGTCGTTGTATGTTCTATTTCATTATCAAAACCATTACATTTTCATACGTGTTTATTTATTTTTCAAGTTTTTTCACTCTTTTTAATTCTAAGTTCAACAAAACTTGGGATAAGATTTTGATTATGTGTTTAACTAATAAAATATAAAGTATTTCATCTTAATTAATAGATGCAAGCTATATGACTCAAGCTATATGACTCAAGTTATATGACTGGATAAATGCAAATGTTTTTTAATGTGTTTTGTCTAATACACACACAAGTGTTATGCACTTCATTTGTTAAGTTTTTTCTTGAACAAAGATGTAAGCATGTATACTTAGTCAAATAAATTTTTATTTGACCAGACAATAAATATACTTCACCAGACAAACATAATCATTGATCATTTCATGGTATGTATCAAACTTATAAATATTTATTTCATGCTTGTAGGAATTGTATGCTTCTTCATTTTTTTTCAAAAGGATATTGCAATGTTTTGTCAACATCAAGGTCTCTTGAATAACATTTTGAAAGTTGTTCCATGCAAACACATTTTCTGTAAGAGGCAAGATGACAATGTTATAGAGTCAACTAGTTCTATAAGGCCTTATGCTTTGCTACAAAGGTAGAAGGAAACAACCTTCCTAGGCTTATGAAAATCTATCATGTTTAGAGGTGTTGCTAAATAAGGTACATACATTTACCATTAAGTCAAAAACATTGAATGCCTCTTGCAACTTCAAAGAATGCTCAAACACGGGAAGAAGCAGTAGAAGAAGACCCTCACAATGACTAAAAATGATTTGCAACGACCATTTCCTTCCAAGCTAAAGAAGGTCTTTTGTGAAGATTGAAAGTTGAAAAAGGTCTTGCAACGTGAACAAGCTCTTATATTTCCTAAGCAATTATTAGCCTTGTAGTTATCAGATAGAATAATGTTCATGTTCGTTAGCAATCTAGAAGAGTGTAAAATCATTGTATTCATCATAAGACATCACCTCTTTTTCGAGAGAGAAATTTATTGATATGTGATCACTTTTTATTAAACCTTTTGGCTTTATCCAAGAGTGACTCAAGTCCTATTCACAAGTGACTATTGTCCAAACAATACTCGTTCTTAATCCGGAGTGATTGAGTTCTAAACAATACTTAGTGGGTTAGGTATGAGTAGTTATGTTCCAAACAAGACCCAACAAGTTAGCCAAGAGTAGTTGCATTCCAAAATTATATAGTGGGTTAACCAACAGTGACAGTGTCAAAGTGTCCAAAAAATAAAAAACACATCACAACACACACATAAACTTAAAGGGTTAGGATATATCAGACAAAGGTGAATTATCAACAAATTTATTCACAAAGTTCTTTCTCCTTATAATTTCATAAAATGTCGTAAACTTAGTCACCTGATGGATGGTCCCACCTAAAACTAATTTCTTCTATTTATGAATTTTACCTCTCATGCAATAATTCAAATTCACAATTAGTTCATTTTGTGTTGTAATTTGTGAAATAAAATTTTATATTTACATATTTTCTTGAGATACGTAATTGTATTTATGTATGCATGTATATATTTCTTTTCCGTAAATCAATATTATTCATTTGTTAACTATCTTAATCAATAATGAGTAAACTTCGATCATTAGACAATAAAAATTAGTCTTTTAAGATTTTTCTTCAAATGATTATCTTAGGGTGTTTTAATCCATTTCACATCTTCCTTTGCTATGTCTAACAAGTAATGTTAAAAATTCATATTTATGTGCTTTTTTTTAAGAGAATCTTACTTATAAAATACGTCTTCATATTCATGGGATTTATATATAAATTTACAAAATTTAGTTATATTATATTTAACAATGTTGTCTACTAGAATAATATAAAAAGAATTTACATATGGTATGATTTCGGGAACGTTAAAAAAATAGTATGTGGCCCCGTGAGAGAGATATTAGAGCTTCCATCATGTAAGATTAACAACGATGATCTATGTCCTCTAAACGTTATTGTGAGATTCTACATGTCCATATTCCACTGTAATCTTGAAAATGAAGTGGTCACCACCATGAAAAATTGTCCCAAAAATGGAGATGTCATGTATACTTATTTAAAATCTCTCTATCCTTTTTAAAGAGAAAATAGTACACATGAAAGGCAAAGGAATTGAGAATAATTATTAATAATTTGTATGACACATAGTGCACATATATGAATATACAGTCCAACTCGTTATTTGATCTATGTGCATTAATTTAGTCATTCATGTACTGACTAGTTAGCATAAATGAGCTTCACTGTAAATTTCCATTTAATTAAATCCCCAAGGTAAAACCTCCAACTACATATAATTTAAATTTCCACTTTCTCAAAATAAAGTCATATGTAATATGAAACCATGAATACCTTATTCAGGTCAAATTAATATCAATCAAACACACTAATAAGGTTAAAGACACCTCACTTGACTTTAAACGTAGGATAAAACTAAAATTATCTTTATTCAAATCAAATAAATATAAATCAAATAGAATAATGAGGCTACTAGGGACACCTCAATAAGAAGAGTATAAAGTGAATAATACATATAATAATTGTCTCATTTCCTTTCTTGAATACTTTTGCAATGATCTTATGACATTTGTTTCTTCTAAGTTTTTTGTTTCTTTTTCAATAATGTGTGTACCCATATTATGGTAATGTTCTTAATTATAGTGTAATTTGTAATGAGTACACTTTTCTCAATTTATAACTTTATTGTACATTTAAAAACTTTTAATATGCTTTATTTTCAGTTTTTAAACCATTTTCTTTTAATTGTAATAAATTGGTTTCTCAATGTACTTAATTGCTATAATTTTGTATATTATTTAATATGACATTTGCTTATTTTTTTGGCCACAACTTATTTTTTATTAATTCAGTGTGCTGGATTCTACATTTCTAGGGCGTCAAAATGAACATATGGTTTGCTGAATTTCAATTCTTCTACTATTTTATATGGTTTTTGAAAGTTTAGACAAATTTTGTTCTATTTTTTAATATAAACCCATATAAATTTCAGTTGGTTAGTTTTAGCTTGGACTTTTGTAACTGAGCTTATAGGCCTAATTAGAGCTCTTAGAGCTACTTGTACAACTGATTTGAAAGCTTATATAGATAGTAAATGAGATTTAAACAAAGAGACTAAATTCATTTGTTTGGTTTTTCTGTTTTAGAAATTGTTTATTCCTTTCATTTTCTCTTAATTTCAAAATTTCCTTGAGAGGGTTGAATTTTGTATTTAAAACTTTTGAAAACATTTTGCAAAGCTTCATGTCCAAGATGTGAACAAATATAATTTAATGCAAGTTAGATGCATTGTCAAGTAAGTTTTCTAAAAGAATTGTTTTAAGCTCACATCGTTAAATGCAATTTTAAGCTCACAAATTAACTGTTTAAAAAAATTTCTAGAGTTAGTTACAAATTGATAACATGTAATTGTCGAGTCACAACGAGACGGTGAAAAAAGAAACTTTAAAGAATAGAGATGTTGTCACCATAGTTTATTATGGAAAACTATGGAAAAAACCCAAATGAAAGGTCTAAAGATAAAAGGATGTTTTTGAAAAAGTGAACACAACAAGATTTCCAGTTCAAGCTTTCGAACGCAAATGTCTATAAGTGAAATATCAGTTATGGATAACTTTATCCAGAAGTACATTTTGAATTTTGGATATGAATATCCAGAATGGTTATATGTGTTCCAAATTTCTAAATGCATAAGGGTATTTTGAGACTTACGGATTTGTATATCCGGAAGCTAACTGATATGTTTTTTTTTTTCAGCATTGCCAATGGATACAGTGGACTCAAACATGGGAATTTCATGAGAGATTGATGTGTGGGATGGAATAGATGATGTTGATCTAAAACAATCAATAACTTATAACGCGTTAGATAATGAACATAGGGCACATGAGTGTAGTGGGGCGTTTACTACAAATGAGGGGTAAATGTTAGGCGTGTGAACCTTATTGTGTATGAATGATTTTAAAATTTGGCATATGTTATTGTAGGTATTTCGTAATCGATATGAGTTTTTAGAGTGGGCGAGAAGTGTTGGTTATAGTTATGGGTTTTTTATTGTTATATTAAGGTCAGATACATGGATGGGACAATGAGGAATGATGACGTACGTATTATTAGGTTGTGAGAGAGGAGGTAAATACAAACGGTATAAAAAGGATGTAGATATCAGTCGAACGGGAAGTAGGAAGTGTGAGTGTCCTTTCAGATTGAGAGGCAAACCAGTCAAAGATGGTCAAGGGTGGATGGTTGAATTAATTTGTGGTTCTCACAATCATGATTTGGCAGAGACATTGGTGGGTCAATCGTACGCTAGAAGGTTAAGTGTTGAGGAAAAGGCTATGATTGAGGATATGACTAAAACTTCAATGAAGCCAAGAAATATTTTACTAACCATGAAAGAGAGAAATGAGAAAAATGTCACGACGGTAAAACAAGTTTATAATGCAATAAGTGTTCATCAAAGATCATAACGAGGTCACATTATAGAAATGCAACAGTTCATGTTGTTACTGGAGCGAGACATGTATGTGCATTGGTGTAGGTGTGAAGAGGTGTCAAATTCCGTGCAAGATATATTTTGGACACACCCAAATTCAGTAAAGCTAGTGAACTCGTTTAACATTGTCATATTGATGGATAGTACGTACAAAATCAACAAGTATAGGATGTCGTTACTTGAGGTTGTTGGGATTACATCAACTAGTTTCACTTTTTCCGTTGCATTTTGTTTACTAGTAGTAGAAAAGGAAAATAATTTTTTGTGGGCCCTTGACAGACTTAAAAGGTTGTTTTTTAGAGTTGATTCATACCATAGGGTGCTGGTATGTGATAGAGATATTGCCTTAATGAATGCAATCAGAATTGTGTTTCCTAAAGCTTATAATTTGCTTTGTCGATTTCACATTGATAAAAATGTGAAAGCAAAATGTAAAATGTTGGTGCATCCAAGAGAGGCATGGGATCAAGCAATGCAAACTTGTGGATTATGATATTGTTGAGGCCTTTGAAGATCATGTCGATGCTTTTAAATTTGTTTGTTCTCCATGACATATATTTGTTGATTATGTGATGGCTACATGGTTACGTCGACATAAAGAAAAAATTGTGAAGGCGTGGACAGATAAGGTGATGCACTTAGGAAACACAACAAGTAACAGGGTTGAGGCGGCACATTGGAGCATAAATAGATTTCTTCAAAATTCCATGGGGGATTTATGTTTCTGCTGGGATTCGATCAACAAGATGATTATTTTACAACATAATGTAATCAAAGCTTCATTCCAAAAGAGTCTGCATGTGATCGGACATCGGTTTAAGGTTTAAGCTTACAAAAAATTGTTAGATTTTGTGTCTAAATATGCTTTGAACCTTATTGTCAAAGAGTTTGATAGGGTTAAATTTGTGGGGTTTGATAAAAAATAGGTGTGGTGGATGAACTCTTACATGTACTCATGGTCTTCCGTGTGCGTGTCAATTGGTTTCGTTAGGTGTGGGTATATGCCACTTAAATTAGTACATGTCATGTGGACTCGATTAAGCTTTGAAGATATTGCAACTCAACAATGTTCATATGAATTGTCAATTGACAAAGAGTTTGAGGTGATCACGAAGTGCTTCAGAGAGTTGGACGTTGCAGGTAAGGTTAACATCAAAACTAAATTGCAAGAGATCGTTTTTCCATAGAAGACATCTATTTACGCATCACATGATAAGATCAAAACAAAAGGTTTTGTAAAGATGGCTCGTCCTACCAAATTCATGAGATCAACTAAGTGAATCCCTTCTTATTTTGAACATGTGGATTTCTTACACTCACAACATGATAGTTGTTTGAATAAAAAATCTAGTGAAGGACATTTACCACAAATTCTACTAGCACAATCCATTCCTTTGCTTAATCAATTCCCTGTAGGGTATCATCCATACATTCTTGATGTTGTCAATGTTAAGGATGATGTTCATTGTGGGCATGGGAGAGGAGTCATGGGTTGTTGTTCGAATGAATTTGTCAAAAGAACTAAGTGAATGGAGACAAGAATATGTTGAACTGTTTGGTGGTGATGAACGATATGAATACTTGAAGAAGTCGCTTTTAGTTGACCACATGTCTATGATACCAACCACTAACACCCTTTCATTTGTACTTTGCATTTCTTCATTTAACTATGTTCGCCATTTATACTTGCAGGAGGAACATATAAGTGGATGACAATTCCGGACATGGAATACGTTGTTGCTAATCGGTATAATGTCATTTTTGTTTCATTGTCCATGACACAATCATTGAATATTTTTCCTTTAAGAACCAAGCACCAAGTAACTTCACTCATCACTGAATAATTGCAATTGGGTACGTGCACAAAAATCATTTTGTCCAGGTATACCCTAAACAAATAAAAAAGCAAGTCATAGTGCTAACTTAAAAGTTATGTAACTTATATTTATAACTTTTATAGGTGAAGCTGAAATATGGTTGTTTAATTCCACCTACATATATATTGTGGGCATCACATCATTATCCTATGGCCCAATCTTGGTCAACATACTACACTAGTCGGATACATGTTTATACAAAAATAATGTTTATTATACGACATTTCTAATCTTAACATTTGTAATAGATACTTAATGTTTATTTTTTAGGATGTTTAGCCTCTTTTAATACATGTATTCACCTCATTTCTAATGCATATATGCGCTTAGGGAAGTATCGTATACAATTACGGATGGCAAAATCCTGAACACACAATGGTGACTACGGATGACAAAATCCAGAACACAAAATGTTGCCTACGGATGGAAAAATCCAGAACACACAATGGTGCCTAAGGATGGAAAAATCCAGAACACACAATGGTGCCTACGGATGGAAACATCTGAAACACACAATGGTGCATACATATATGTAAGTCCAGAATTGAAATCCTTGCTTACAAATTTGACCATGCGGAAGGCACCATCATGCTTTTGTATATGGTAAACCGAAAGCCAATTGTTATGAGGTTTTTTTTTAAAGTGTTCATGAATTAAAATCCTAAACCAATTTAAATAACATAAGTAAAATCGACATGAAATGGTATTGATAAGGTCAAAAAACATTGTTCATGGATAGAAATATTACATAATCAATAGTCGTAATACATTATCAATCATTGCTACGTGAATGTCTCCTGACATACACAACTCTATCATTCGTCGCTCCACGTGCTAACATGATGGCTGCTTGTATTCCTTCCTACACAGGGGCTACCCTCCACCACATCACCATCATTAAGTAATGGTTGCAATGTCTGTGTAATTCTATGACAAATACAAGCATGAATGTGATAATATTAGAAAAAAAATAACAGAGATGAAAATGTTAATAATGGTTCATACATACCAGAGTAAGATGTTCAGGAAGTGTATCCTTAGGATGAGTTGCCACTATTCCGTGGGCAGGTGATTCTGAGGGTACGAGTATAGGACGCTCATCCTCCACCATGTTAATCACATATAGATGTGATACTGATCAAAAACTGTTGAACGCAAGCGCCAGGATAAAGTGCTACGTCCATATCATGTATGACATAATCATGCAAATGTAGGGGTGACAATGCGAGTTATCCCGCACCGCATTTTTCCCACAAAATGCGGGTTGGGTTGGTCAATCCCGCGCTAGGAGTACGGGCTCATTTCACTAGCCTACCCCGCATAAGAAGTATCCCGCGGGCCTGCCTGCATAAGATTTTTTTTTCAAAAGTTAAAATTTCATTAATTATAAAAAAAACTTATTCCTACTATTGAAAAACTTATTCCTTTTTTTAGTACATTAAATTCAATTTTTTTAAAATTAAATTAAATTAAATAAAGGTCACACTCCAATAGTGGTGAATGGGGTATGACTTTTTTTTTACAAAAAAAAAACTAATTTTTTATTTACGCGGGCCAGCAGGCCAACCCGCCCCGTCCCGTTGTTGGCTCGCATGGGCTGCGGGTTATGCGGAGCAGGCCAAAGCGGGTTAGCGAACTAGATTAGTGAGCTTACCCCGCACTTTTTGGTAGTGGGCTGCGAGCCCATCCTGCATTGTCACCCCTATGCAAATGTAACCATTGTCGGTCCATTTCATCTGTAGTAGGATCTTCATCTCTAACTACATATGGATGCCGAAGGATGAACTGCGCATATCCATACTGACAGAGAACACATTCTAGCATGTGCAATTGTGTCCAATTTCCAAGCCTCAAATAACCAGAGAATAACGATATCCACTCAAATGGACGTTCTTCCCTGTGCTCATCGTATGGGGAAAATTGAATGGAACCTGGTGTCAATGTATCTAGCTACAATCGAACAACAACAATTGAAGTAACTCTTCATGGTTCATACATCCTACACTAAGGTTGGTCTTCAGAATACTGGGCTTGCATACATCTCATCCCTATAAGCGAGAAGTGTTCATAAATTCATCCTTGTAATAATGTCGCATAACCAACTAGTTTCCTAGTCTTTGCATAACTACAATCTCCTAGTTGCTCATACATGTGACTTAATGCAGTTGTCGCCCAAGAATATCCCCCGGTCATCCTCAAATCGACAAAAAAACCAAGATAAATCACACTAACTGAAGTAGCACTCTTGCTGGCGAAGATAGTGCAACCAACAAGGTGAAGTAAATAAGCTCTAGCAACTACAGTCCACTGCCTCTTTGAGCATGCGTCCTCATACACATCTCTTAACCAACTTAGGTGCACATGAGCTTCCCGACAGTGTCTTGTCTCTTCAGATGCAACACGGAGGGATTCTACCAATAAACCATTCCTCGAATCTGCATGTAAGGTCTGGTGCGTGTAAAAATGACCGACAATGGAAAAATGCAACAAATTTGACACATCATCAAGAGTGATGGTCATCTCCCCGATAGGTAAATGAAATGTGTTTGTCTCTGTATGTCACCTCTCTACAAAAGCACAAAGCAATCCTTGGTCTAAATTCTCATAACTAACATGATTCAGACCACCTAAGTCATACATGTCTACAACAGCCTGTATGTGCTCATGAGGTGCTCCTAACTTATTTATCTTTCTCCCGTGAGAAATGACCTTCAGCTCACCACGATCCTACAATAATCAACATATATCATCAATTAATACATACATAACAAAGACACTCAATTGATGTTCATTACTTACCAAATCATCCCATAACTGTCTGGCCACATGATCTTCATAATTAATCACTGGCCCTCCTAGATAGCCTTCATCATCAATTTCAACTTACGACGCGTCTCCTTCTCTGGTGGCTTCTTTGTCTGTCACCGCTGAAGTCCCTCACAAACGCTACCTGAACATTGCTTTCGAGATGTGTGTAAGGTTCTGTCGCTACCTTAGTGACCAAAACAATCAACGTGCTTGGTTGCTAGGTTGGTGTTCGTTTAAGTGTGTAAGCTTCCGCATTGCCTCAATGACCAAAAGAAGGCAGATTCTCCCTACACCATATAACTTTGGAATGGCACCCAACATGTACATGCGAAATGTCTAAAACACCCTTAATGAAGTGGAAATTAGGTTACACTTAAATGCACCCAACACCCAACAACCAAGCACAATGCATGTTTAGGGTTTATTCTTCTAGACATTGAGCCAAACACACACGAAGGTAACATTCAGGCAGCGTTTTTGAAGCACTTCGGTTGCGACAGAAAGGGGAGGCATAGCAAAAAGGCACCAGAGAAGGAGATGCGTGGCAAAACTGTTAGCTTTCTCATTTCTTGTGGGTTCCGGATATTTATATCCATAACTATATTTTGAGTTTCAGATGTGTATATCCGGTTGAGTTCCGGATGCTTATGTCCGGATGAATGTTTTCCTTGGTTAGTTCCGGATGACAATATCCGTAGGCAAACATGACACTTTCAAATACCAATATCCGTAGGCAAAGCTGACACTTCTGAATGTCAATATCCGTATGCAAAGCTCACACTTTCGAATGCCAATATCCATAAGCAAAGCTGACACTTCCATATGCTAATATGTGACTTCTGGGTATTGGCATCCGTAAGCAAATATATGACAAGGGCAAAGTTAGATTTAAAATGTTACGTTGGGTGCATATAGAAAATGATATGGTGCAGGCAGAAATTGCCCTGAAAGAATGAAGGTTGCTTGGCTTGACGGTTGGGTTGTGTAACCTAATTTTCATTTCATTAAGGATGTTTTGGTCTTTTCACTAGGACATATTGGGTGTCAATCTAAAGTGATATGGTGTAGGAAGAATTTGCCAAACAATTAGTAACAAGTAATAAAAATATTGGACGTAACAAGTAGACCCATATTAAAATCAGATGAGATGTCTATGTCAAAAACGTGTGGCAATTCGTAAAATGTTGAGCCAAACGAATACTTTACATCTTTTTCTAAAAGAAAAATAGATTTGGAGGTGTATATATAAAAAACAAGGGGCAAATATAAAGAGGTTGCATCTAATAAATGAGACCAACATTACTATAAAACTGGTTTTGTGTATATGAAAAGGGGGTGGCGAGTAACAGAAAGACTGTTTCTTCATGCACCTCTATATGTTTTTTTGTTACCCCCATACAAAATGTGAAAATACCTTTTCATCCTTCTTGTGTCACCCCCATAAAGTAGCTTCCAGATTATGTAATCTGGACACGCATTTGAAAATAAACTTCCAGATTACATAATCTGGAAGCTAAAAAAGACTTCCAGATTATGTAATCTGAAATATTATAGAGGGATATTTTTGGAAAAACGAAAATGTATGCAGGTGAGAGAAGAACATATGCAGGTGCAGGAAGAAACCGTCTAACAGAAATGTTAGACTCAAAAACGAACTGGCCCATACTTTTGTTTAAAGAAGAAGTAGTGGAAAGGAAGATTGTTTCTTCCTGCACCTCCATAGGTTCTTCTACCACCCCCCTACAAAACATGAAAATATTTTTTTATCCTTTTTGTGTCACCCCCATAGAATAACTTCCGGATTATGTAATCCAAACACACATTTGAAAAAAGACTTTCAGATTATATAATCCGAAAACTAAAAAAGACTTCCAGATTACATAATCCAGAAGACTTTCGGATTATGTAATTCATAAGCTAATTACAAATTTGAAAAAAAAACTTTCAGATTACGTAATCCAAAATATTACAGAGGAGTATTTTTGGAAATAAAAAAATTTATGAAGGTGGGAGAAAAATATATGGAAGTGGAGGAAGAAACCGTCGGAAAGGAAAAAGAGAAAGCCCAAAATCTAAACAAAATAGAAGAAGCAATGCACCCACAAAACTGAAAAGCATCTCTACAGAGTAAGCACTCACTTAAATTAAAAACTAATATGTAGTAATAAAATGGAACTGCAACACTTAGGTCCACCCACATGCCTTTAATGCAAAAAAAATAAAACTCCCTGCACCTATGTAATAAGCATGAAATGCACCAAATTACTCAGAGACCTTGTTGCTCTTGAAGAATTGAAAATTGTGAATAATTTGGCATTCCACAACATTTCATATAATCATTCTTTGTTTTACATCTCAAATCTATTTTCAAGTTTCAAAATTACAAAATCAGAAAGAACTTATTTTTCTCTTAAGATTAAACAGTCTGAATGACTTATGGATTGCAAATTTAAAAAGAACTCCAAATAATTATCTTTGAAAGCAAAAACGAAAATGCTATACACACAATTAACAATATAATGATTTTCAATTTAGTGTGCCAAAATTTTGCTTTCAACACCTTCTCCGTGAAGAAGAAAGAACACAAATGTAGCATAATTGCCATTTAATAGAAGGAGGGCAAAGTAAGAAGTTTAAAATTTGTGGGGTCTAGGAAGAAGTTGGGAGGTACAAAAAGTAATATAGTATGAATTCTAAAACCAGAAAACCGAAAGCATTTTGGGTTGAGCATAAGATTCAAGGTTAAGGCAGTTTCTTCTTGCACCCCACAATATTATACAAAGACAAAAATAATCCTATTATTTTTTAGAAACCCCAAAATGCACATAAGACCCATACTAATTTTTCTTCTTTCATTGCCCACAAATTCCACATACGGATCCCATTTCTCTCTGAACAGCGGCGGCGCAGTTCTATTTCTTAGCACAAGAAGGTGTTTTTTTTTTGTGGTCGGTAGTGTCTCGAATTATCGTTTCTGCAGTTTATATCTAGTATTCCAGATAATGCAGTTCAGTAATCTTACAGAATCTGGAATCCGCATTTGTTTTTTCACATTCTGGATTTGGAAATCCATAAATCTTCTAGATTGGAGAACTCGTAAATCTTCTAAATTGGAGAATCTGGAAATATTTCGGATTGAGGAATCCATAAATCTTCCGGATTGTGGAATCTGTAAATCTTCCAGATCCATCAATCCAAAAGTCAACAATTTATTAACAATTTGCTTCCAAACACTTCCTCTTCTGGAAATCAACATGATTTACTTCCGGATTTATGAATCCGTAGCACACTCCACCACGGTTTCTTTTTCCAAATAAAAGGTCAAGGTCAGTTTTGAGATTTTAAAAATTTAGGGGGTGCGGGAAGAAAAACGTAGGGGTGCAGGAAGAAGAAGCCCAAGGTTAATTCTTCCTGCACACGCTGAACTGTGATCTAGTTTTAAATTTCCAAAATTGTCTTCTATTCTAGAATTAAAAAAATGAAATACAAAAAATACATTTTGGAAAAGCAAAATCCAGAATAAATTTTGTGTTCCAAAAATAAAAATCATATAATTGAAAAATGAAAATCCTATTCTGAAAATAAAATTTGGAAACGTATTCTAGAAAGGAATTTTGAAATCCAGTGTTTCAAAAATCAAAATCCAAAAACATATTTCGAAAAGAAATTTCAAAATTGTTTTGATTAACACCTCTTTTTTTTGTTTAAGGACATCTTTGTCATTTAACGTAAGCAAGGGGTGCAGGTTTAAATTTTCATTGGATGCAGGAAGTAATTGTGAAGATTCAAAATGGTTGAGCCCAGCCCAAAGCGGAGACAAAAATGGCACTGAATAACCACATACGTGACATTTTTGTTTTCTCTTTAGCGAGTTTCGTTGTTGTGTAGAAGAGGTATAATCGCAGGGCGAGAAGCAACGAACGAACGAAAGAGAAGGGTGAAGAAGAAACATGTTGAGGGTTGCAGCAAAGAGGCTTTCGTCTCTCTCCTCCTCTCCATGGAGGGCCAACCACGCCGCCTCCGCGGTTCTCTCTCAGAGCCCCGTCGCGCCGTCCCTTTCCTCAGAGGAACGCAGATCCGACTCGTTTTCGCTCCGACCCGAATTCTTTCTTCCCCTCAGAGGTTAGGGTTCTCCTCTCCTCTACTTCCTTTTATCGATTCATTAGAAGCTTAGAAATGATTCGTTTCGCTCGTAATTTTTTTGGATCGTTCTGTTATTTTAATCTTAGGGTTCTTCTTCTTATGATTATTATCCTTGATTGGATGTTTTTTTTTATGCTTATGCTCATCTCTAAAGCTTAAATTTTTATATGATCGATGTACTTTTGCCCAATTTACATAAGTAGGTTGTAGCATCCGGAGGCATTTCGCGTTTGTAGATTGCAATTTTCTTTGTTCCCTTTGGATGATAGGTTTTGGATTTTTCATGGATATTATGAGAAAATGGCGTGGGATTCGTTCTCGTGTTTTCCTCTTGGAATTGTGAATTTCGATTCCAAGCTAGTTTTTTTGTCTGTTATTTCGTGTCTTGACTTTGTGTAGTACTTTTTTCTTGTTAATTCGTGGGTGAGGTTCGGTTTGAGTTTTCTGTATTCCATTGGTTTGAGGAAGTTTATGCAACCTTGTTGTAGCTGAATGTTTTAAGGTCATATATTCCCTGTCTAAGCAATTTAACTCTTTCTGATGGAAGGTAACTTATTCTGCTTCTATGATGGATGTTTAATTTGATGACTGTTTATCAAAACTAGAAGGGGTACCTATGACAATACAGAATAGTATAGACGGTTTTCTACTCCATCGAATTTTGTTGAAATCAAAGGATGTGGTAAGGGATCCATTTTGGAAATTTAAAGAAAGGTGGTGAAAACAGAAGTCTGTTTTTCCTAGTGGTACGGATGTAATCTAACCAGTCGTAGAAGTTGCTTCCTACCTGTTTTTATTCTTCTATATGTGGGACTACTAATTGGTAAAGTTTCATTGCTATCTTTAAAAATAAAAAGGAAACTATGTAAATAGTTATTAAGTTCTGATTGTTCTATGTGTGTGCCACGTGTATCTATTTGTATTATCACTATAATTTGGCATTCTTCTATGATTTTGTTTGAACAAATTTTTTCAGAAGCATTTATATAGGAAAAGAAAATATGAAGGAAACTGAATAAGCTTCTCCTTTAAGCTAAAATTAGTTTATGCACAAGTTAATTTGTAGTAGTTTCATCATTTCAGCTTCTCCGAGAGTTTATGTTAACTTGTGCATAAAATATATAGGAATTTTTTTTTCTTCTTATTTTTCTTCTCCTATAAGTGTGCTATTCACATATCTATCCTAATAGGGTCTATATTACTGGATCAATGATTTTTGGCAGAATATTTATGATTTCTATTATTTGTTAATTATGCTTATGATTTACCACTCTTTTATGTCGCTGGATGAATACTTAATTGCAAAGTATTTATGAATTTTGTTATTCCTTAACAAGACTTGTGTGTTATGGTGGGCTGAATCTGCAGTTGCATGTTATTTTGGGTTTTTGGTTTTGTAGTTTTAATTGTGATATCTTCATATGTTGATTATTAGGGTTCTGCTTTGTTTAAGGCTTACTTTTTCTTTGATTGATTCATATCATTTTATCTTGTCCAGGTTTTGCTACTGAAGCTCTGATCCACTCTAAAGAAAACAGCCTTATTCCTGAAATTCCTGCAACTGTTGCAGCTGTTAAAAACCCCTCTTCTAAGATTATTTATGATGAACACAACCATGAGCGATTTCCCCCTGGTGACCCAAGCAAAAGGGCATTTGCCTACTTTGTCCTAACTGGTGGCAGGTTTGCTTATGCCTCCTTGGTTCGTCTCCTTGTCCTCAAGTTTGTCCTCAGCATGTCAGCAAGTAAGGATGTTCTTGCCCTGGCTTCACTTGAAGTTGATCTCTCCAGCATTGAGGCAGGGTCTACTGTGACTGTTAAGTGGCGTGGAAAACCAGTATTCATCAGGCGCAGAACAGAAGATGATATTAAGCTGGCAAACAGTGTTGATGTTGCATCTCTTCGTGATCCCCAGGAGGACGCTGACAGGGTAAAAAATCCTGAGTGGCTTATTGTGGTTGGGGTGTGCACACATCTGGGTTGCATTCCCTTGCCAAATGCGGGTGACTTTGGTGGATGGTTTTGCCCATGCCATGGTTCACATTATGATATTTCTGGCAGAATTAGGAAGGGACCGGCACCATACAATCTAGAGGTACCAACTTATACCTTCTTGGAGGAAAACAAGTTGATGATTGGTTGAAAACCTTGGGCTGGTTCGAAGTGGAATGAGTCCACAATTTTTTTGATTTATTGGATAATGTCGAAATGTGCCATGGATATCTTTGGCCTTGGACTTCTCATATTTTATGTTTAGCAAGTGTTATGTAACTCGGAAATTTGAGTATTACTGCTTGACGAGGACTTGTATGAATAATCGCCTGACTTTTTTGCTTCTATGGATGTTTAATATCTGATGCCCTCAGGCATATTGCATTGTATTTTTTGCATATCATCTTCAATAACATTTCTGCTTACCAAATAGGTTGTTTAATACGACATTTTGATGATTGGTTATGCGTTCATTTACAACATTGAGTCTTGTATAGTTGACTTGGTCATATGCTTTTACGTTATGGTATGAAATGGAGTTATCTTTTGAAGGCTCCTTAATCGTAAAACCCCCCTTTTTTTTGGCTTAACTAGTACGTGACCGTTGCACGGTCACGAAGTTTTACAAAAAGTTCAATTTTAAATTATAATATTATAAAAAATCAAAAAATTATAATTTTTTGGTATTATATTGAATCTGGTATTAAAAACACAAATATAAGTACAACAATTATTTAGAATTTAAAATAATTATTAGATGTAAAAAAGATAATTGAAATTAATAAATATGAAATTGACAATTTAAAAAAAATGAAATGAAATATGGTAAATAATAATATTTTGGGATAATTGTTTTGTTTTGAATGTTAACAACATAATAAATATATACATAGTAATAATATGAGTTAGTCATAAATTGGTCCGTGTAAGAATTTTTATTTATTTTAATTTTTTATTACAGTAGAACATTGAACCAATTTAATATTTGTATTGAATAATTTAAAAATTCTATTTATTTTATATTTTTATTGAAATAGTCATTAAATAATTTATGATTTATCTTTCAATTAAATGATCATTTTGGTTTCAATATTTTTTAGAAAAGTACAATTTCGTCATTACATTTCAATATGTTCAGTATGATTTTATAGTTTTTTAAAAAATTTAGTGCAATTCCCCTTATGTTAGAATGTGATTATTATAATAGATTCACCTCAATTCCCTTTTCACTAGTCTTCTTCTCCACGGTTTTTCCTTCTTCTCCCTCTTCTTCTTCTCCTTTCTTCTCTTCCATCTTCTTGTCTTTCTTCTTCTTTTTTTCCTTCTTCTTCTCCTTTCTTCTCTTTCTTCTTCTCCTTCTTCTTATTCTTCTTCTTCTCTTCCTTTTTCTTCTCCTCCTTCTCCTTCTTCTTCTAACATAACATTAAATATGTAGAGAAAAAACACATAGAAGAAAACACATTAATAAAAGCACGGACTAATGACATGATAATAAATTTAAATTCATTTTTCTTTTAAAAATTTAATAAAATATAAAATAAAATCATTTTCAAATTAAAATTCTAATTGTCGTATTTTCTTGCTCTTTCGCTGATCAATCAGCTTTCGTGCAAGTGATGTCAAATTCTTTTTCTTCTTCCTCCTCCTTCTCCTTCTTCTCCTCCTCCTTTTCCTTCTCCTTCTTCTTCTTCTTTTTCTTCTAACATAACATTAAATATGCAGAGAAAAAGCACACACAAGAAAGTACATGAACTAGACACAGATCAGTGACATGGTAATAAATTTAAATTTACTTTACTTTTAAAAATTTAATAAAATATAAAATAATCATTCCCAATTTTAAAACCCTAATTGTCGTTTTTTCTTACTCTTTCGTTGGCCAATCAACTTTCGTCATTGGTGTTGCTAGATTCTCCTGTTGGAATACTTGGAAATTGATATACTTCTCCACGATCTTTTCCACTAAAGCTCGTGTGAGGTTTTCACAGGAAAACCTCAAATCTAGAGGATTTGTCCACATGTCCAACTTGTCTAAATACTTGAGCTTCTGTCGATCGGTGTGCTTCTAGAAATCGACGAAGGTGTGGTTGAGATCGTTTAGGAAAGTTTAAATATCAATTTCAAATATTGACTTCTTACTTCCAATTCTGTAAAACAATAAAACGTAAAACAGTATAAAACATAAAACAAACTAAAATCCACACATGAAACTTCACGATGGAGAAATTATATGAAACTGAAAAGTCCTCACACTGAAAATGTTTAATATTATTATTATAAATATTGTTAATAATAATAAAAATAACACTAATAATAATAATAATAGTAATTTTATTATTAAAATTATTTATATTAATTTTATTATTAATATTCCTATTATTATTAATATTATTATTCTTATTAATATTTCTATTATTATTAATACAATTTTTATTACTATTAATAATATTATCATCATTATTTTATCGTTTTTATAAAAGTTCTAATGTTAGACATCACTGTGAAACTTGACATCTTAGCTAGGTCAACACCTAAAATAACAACAATCATATGTCACCACATGAAAAATATTATTAAAAGAAAAAATAAAGGAAATACAAGTAAATATGGGGGAATTATATCAAAATTCATATATTAACAAAAACAATACATAGGTAGGTTACACCTATTAATAAAGAACTTTAAGAAAATACTAGATGGAAGCCTATTATACCAATGAAATTGTTCTCTATTAATAAATCCTAACTTAGCAAGCTTATCAGCACATGTATTCCCTTAACGAAAAATGTGAGAAACCCTAAATCTGATTTTCCCACAGTAATTAAGACAAGTGTTTCACCTATTACGAAGCATCCAAGGAACATTAGTCCTAGCACCAAATGCAACACAAACCAAGGAAAAATCACATTCAAGTCATACATTAGTAAGATCCATCTTTTGAGCTTCTTTAATAGCATGTATAAATCCATAAAACTCAACAACAAAAGTTGTCTGAACATCAAGAAAAGCATAGAAACAACCAATAAACTCCTCCATACTCCCATAGAAAATACCTCCACAAGTAGCGAGACCAGGAGAACCCCTAACAACACCATCAGTGTTACTTTTAACTCAACCTAGTGAAGGAAACTCTCATCAAGCAGGAAGAGGATGTAGAACTTTACCACTACGAGTATTAATACCAAAAAACTTAAGCACATTGAAATCAAACATATCATTTCTCATAGAACTTTTAGACAAATTTCCCACTAGATAAGTGAGATCTTTAATGAACGAAATAGCCTTAGAATATTTGATAGAGTAAGTTCATTTTTGTTTATTTTTTTCTTTCCTCTTTTTTCTCTCTAAGATTTTGACCTCCTCGCTTATCAATTTGACGATTGGAGTCTGCCATTGGATTTCTGATAGTGAACTCTACAAGATTACCCAATCAAAATCTTGTATAGGGTAAGTTCATTCTTAACTCATTTTTGTTTGAGTTAGTTTTGATTTGGTTAGGTTTGTCTTTAGTTTAAGCTTGCATGTGATGATTTTATCTTCAAATGTAGTCTCTGTTAGATCAGGGTCCTAGTGGTATAGTTAGATTTTTTATCAGAACTCTATGGTGTAGGTTAGGCTACCCTTAAGCTTTTGGTAGTTTGGAGTTCTTAGGGAGCATCTATTCAAGTTCAGGTAAGGGAAGCTAGTTTAAATTGTCAAAAGAATCCTAGGCTAGAAGATCTGGATGTGGGGGTGACGTGGCCACCAATCTCAAATTTTCTTGCAGGATTTCTTGTTTTTTAGTAGATTGGGATTTGTTTGAGATTGAAATCTGAAAGTGTAGATGTAATAGATGTTGTAGAATGTATATGAGTTTGGAATTGAATGAGTTATTGAATGTATTTGAATAGTTTGTTGAGTTAATTCAAATGAAATGTTTGTGAAAATTGGTTGTTTGATTTTAAATGACTTTGATTTAGAAATCAGATATATATATATATATATATAAGTATGTATAGATTGACATAATAGTTAATTGTTGTTAGGGTGTATTGATTTGTCAAACCCGTAATGAGACATCTTGATTCTACTAATATAATGGAATCAAATAGATGAAATTATTCAATTGGTGAGAGTCGATGGAGGTTCATATGACTTTGTCTGCGGTTTGAAATATAATTTGGTCTTTCAGGTCATATGAATTTACCCTGTCATACTAGATGATGAGATATTGAGATGTTATGTGCATGGTTGTGTGGATTTCACATCAAGTAGTATGACATGTGCAGATCTCAGGATGGTAATTTCAATACACGAGTCTTCCAGAAGTAGAGTCAAGTGTCTATGTGTTGTGAGATAGTAGAAGTCTGACATGTGAAAAATGAATTGTGAATTTTAATAGACACTTGATGGTTTGAGAAATTGTATGAGACTTGATGAATTATGTTTATTAATTTGAAATTGAAATTATTTAGAAATATTTATATAGCTAGTTTACCCTGTTCTTTGTTTGTGTTTGTTTCTTTATTTGTGATAATCGTGTTTTACACGGGAGCATATGAGGTTGCAGATAATAGAGCTCCTCAGTGAACAACTAGAGGATGAGATAGCTTTCATTTGAATGCTTTGTTTTGTTTTGAAAACTTGTTGTGTATATATTAAAATCCCTAAAAAAAGGGATATCTTTTTGAGATAGTTGTACATATTCATATGTTAATTACATATTGCTTGTTTTACTTTTATTTTATTATATATGGGTAAAAAAAATTAAGGGCATGAGCTGGTTTCACTAAGTTCATTATCATTTTATCTTTATATCTTTTTGTTGTTTTAGTTGTTCTTAATCACTAAATTAGTTTTATATAGTTTACATAGTAATATTAGTGATTGATAAATTAAGGATGAAGGAACGGGTGTATAGTCTATTCTATAGTTAGCATGGATGAAGCATTTGCTTGATATATGGTTAATACTTAATTTAACGTTCTTGGTAAATTTGAAATTGGTTGATAGGAGGCATGAGTTTAATTAAATTAATTTAATCCTATCAATTGATTAGCATACCTAGAAAGTAAAGTATATATCTAGAAAGTAAAGTATTTAGTACAAATGGTTCTTCTTTATTATTCAAATTAAGGTGCTTATCCTTTGTAGAAAGTAAAGTATTTAGTATAAATGGTTCTTCTTTATTATTTAAATTTATGTGCTTATCCTTTGTATGTAGCTTGTAGCATTGACCTTCTATATAAACAACTATCTGAATTAGCCCATAAACAATGCATTTCGTGACTAAAATGTTCTAGTTCAAGAATAATAACTTTGTTTTCAATTTATGAGATTTTATTCTAAGTGGATAGATGTTAGTAGTATATATTGTAAATTCACTTCTTCTTCTAATTATAATATTTATTGTTTTTGCATAAAAGAAATTGAGAGAACTCCTACCGACTGAACAGTTGACTTCTTTGCTTTAGTCGGTACTGTCTTTCTTCACTCCTTCTCCTCTAACTCCTTAGGTTCGGCCAAAATCTACTTCTTTCTCTCCCGTTCACCACCTTCAGTCAAGTTTTGTTTCCTTTCTTTACTCTCAGTCGAGAAGACACCTGCAAAAGGTGTTTTGACGTTCAAGTAAGTGTTCAGTATTTGGTGCATTAAATACTTAATAATTACGTACCTTTTCCTTGGAAGTTGTGCTTATTTAAATGGTTTTGATGGACCCTATTATTGTTGGACCGAGATTAGTATATGAATCATGATTAAGAGCGTATTACCTAGTTCTCCATACGTTTTACACATGTTAATCATCTTTTGATCTAATGCATTTTAAACATGTCGGTTGGTCGATACCGAGTATTGAGACATCTGGGACTCATCTGGTCCTGACTAGTACACTTGCCCCCCAAGCTCGAGAGATGTTTCTCAAATAGTCTAGATATGACCATTGTGTTTCTCAAGGTTAGGTATGACTGGACGTGTTGCAGCATCGGCATTAAAGGGACGTGTCTCATGATTACTTAGGGCTTTTTAGGTGGGAAACCGTACGTTCAAAATAAAAACCATTATATGTGAAGCGATCTAACGAATCGAAATAGAACAACGTTTCATCACCCTTGGCGGTTGAGTCCCCAGTGGTCCCCTACCCCACGTTCTTCACTTCTTCTGCTCCGACTTCTGAATTCTTCATTGTGGCGAGGTGTTTTTCATTTTCTCCTAGAGGTTAGTGATGTCTTCTTCTAGCTCTTTCGAGTCTTTTTTTTTTCTTCTACTACTTCTAATTTGTCCTCCTCCAAAACTCTATCGGTCAGAGTGATCGAGGGTGTGCCACTAGGTGTTGGCCCAGTTTATGTTGACAACCTGGTGGGGGCGACTGATCATTCATCAGACCTTAGCAATGGTATGCGTTGAAATGAGATAATGATTCGGCAGTGGTCGTCGATCGATATACCCATGTTGTTGTAAGTGAGTCGACCCATCGAGAGGGATTTGGTTGAGTTGATCACAAAGTCACTGAGTATTTCACTCTATTTCGCGACTCTTCCTTGATCTTTACCTTTGTGGAGAGTGTATGCTAGCTAAAACCGGATGTCGTGGATGGTATTTTAGTTGTTCACTATTTTCATCCGACCGATACGTTTGCCACGGTCGGTCTGAATCTGAAGCCCCTTTCTTCTTTTCTTATTCCTGCATTTTTTCCAACCTTCACTCAATATCGCCCTACCCAGCTTCATCCCAATTCATGGGCCTCACTACAAGTCTTTCGGCTTGTATGTGACATGTTTCGTCTCCGTCCATCTACTCAGACTTTTTTACATTGTTATAGTTCTCACTCGATCAACGCTATAAGTTGGTTATCACTTACTAGTCAATCGAACAACATTCTTCTTGCACCTTATGCCTCGTCATACAAATATTTTAAAGGAAAAATATTTAAGGTTTATATTGAGCCGGAGGGTAAGGAATTCTTCTTCGACTCAGAGGGTCAATCCAAATTTCCCTTTCACTGGACCAAATCTCCAATCCAGTATAAGTAATGGCCTTGTTCGTCTTCGAGCGTCGAAGACTTGGAGGTCCCTGGCGTTTTTGATAAATTTTCGAGAAAACTTCCTACCCGAAAGCTCTTAGTCGTGTATAGGTCGTCCCATCAGTTGCGTCGAGAGGCAACTGCCCTTTGGTTGAGGAATAGCCTTGAGACGGTGGCCAAGAACCCCCCATCTATAGGGGCGGTTAACTTGGCACAACCTTCAGGCGGTAGCAACTGAAATAACAAGAAGAGGAAGATGGCAGCCACCACTCGGTCTAGTACCCCAAGGTGCCCGCCTCCACCTCTTGCATCTCTAATCCATTTTAGCCCCATATTGTAGGTCGCCACTGCTAAAGACTTCACTATGTTACTTGGTGGAGGTCTTCACTTTGTCGAATGAAGAGCATGTGGTGTGGTCGACACCATGTCGGTCAATCAATACTAATACCAAGACATTTGAGACTGATCCGATCTCGACTGACTTATTATAAAAAAATTGATGAATTAATCATTACTAAGTAGAGGATGCTCAAGCCCATGAAGCCCAAGCCCAACAAGGGGTCCAAGCCCAACAAGGGGCCCAAACCCAACGATTCACTAGGAGCATGGCAAGAGCTTTGGAACAGGAGTATAATAAGATGCCTCTTCTTATTTTTTTTATAGAATAGGGGTGCGGATGTAATAAATAGGTGTAAGTAGTAAGGGAGGCTAGGGGGGAGTGTAGATAGGAGTTAGGAGGTACCAAACTAGGAAGGAAAGTCACACTTCCTTCATGCACTAGTTGGCGCCGAATTTGACTCTCATTTGAGGCACATTTGGCTTTGCATTTCAGCACCTTATAGGCTATAAATAAAGGTGTTGCCCTTGTACAATTCATATTTGGATTTTGAATTAGAGAGACTATACTCAAATTTAGAGAGAAATTGTGAGTTTTGAGTCTTCTTCTTCCTTTGCCTTATCTTGTGAGCAATGGTGAGCTTCAAGTGGCGGCACTCCTTCACTTATCTTGGAACAAGGCTCCAAGTGGCGTGAATAGCTTCTCCAAGTCTCAAAATCCAGCAAGCTCCATTTCTATAAGTGTTCTTCTTTCATTTCTTTAATTTTCATTCGGTAGCTTCTTAGTTTCTAGTGTTTCCTTTCATTTGTACCGTTTGAAATTGTGTTTCCAGCTTTGTTTCTTTTGTTCGGTTCAATTCAGTAGCTTATTCTTACATTTTTGTTCGGTTTTCCTTTCTTGTTCTTCATCATTGTTGTTTGATTCCATTTGACAATATATGGACTTCCATATGAGCTTTGGTTTGGTGCAAAGTCTTGGTGAGTTCTTGAATTAGAACATTGATCCAATTCTAAGTAAAGTGTCATTTCATGACCAACTCAAGTTGTTCCTAAGAATGTCAAAGAATCATGTATTCTTGTTGTTGCATTCACATCATGTGGTATCTAGAGTTTAGGCTTGTTTCTTGCTTAAATTTTGAGTTGTATTGCACTTTAGTTTCAAGAGCTCTTTAATTCAAGTTGTTTACCATTCTGTTTTAGGATTTATTTTGAGTTTTCTTGCTGTTTTTCTTTTGTTACACCAAGTGTTTGTGAAAAGGATTATGGCACTCATTGTTCATATGAGTATGGCTGCTCTTTTGGAATGGCTTTCTCCTTCCTAGAGCTGACCTTAAGCTTCCTTTCACTTGTTGCTATATCTTGCTATATGTCTTTTAATTTTGTATTCATGTCAAGTTTTGTCTTAGTCATGTTATTCCATAATTGTCATTACTTCTTGTAGTACTTTTATTGCTTTGATTGTTTCTTGCTTTGGTTTACTTTCTGTTTTTGAGTTTTTTGCTTGATCCTTTGTGCATTTTCAATTTTAGATTTGAGTTCATGCTTGTATTCTCATTCTATACAAGTTCCTTTACATACTTTCCATTATGTCTTTGTTAGTTCATCTTACTGTTTTTCATTCCTAAATAGGCTCTTCTGTTTTCTTACAAACGTGCTACTGTTTTCAATTTACTGCAATTAATTGGCTCATGGGAAATTTGTGAAAATTTGGATTTACATTCTTCAAAGTGTTACAAAAGCATAGAAAAAAGAATTACTCAAAAATTCAAAGTACACAAAAAATGATAAATAAAATACGAAGAGTGTACAATACTGCCGAAAAGAATACGGTAATTGGGCAGCAATTTTAAAAATTTATTTCTCTCAATTGGCTTACTGTTTTTACCTCATTCCAGTGTCATTATTGAGTTAAGACATTGAAGTTTCTGTGGTTAAATTTTCACATGCCAGTTCGCTTTCAATCATTCCAGTTAAATCTGTAAACATAACACAGTTTGCATTTAAAAAAAAAAATTCCAGTAGCTGTTTTCTGTTTTCTTCAATCTACTCTAGCACTTTTCTTTAGGACTCTTTTTGTGTGCCTTCTTTATTCATTGAGTTCCTTATTTTCTTGTTTGTCTTTCATTCATATTCTTTCTAGTTTGTCATACATTGCTCTCTGTTTTTGGTTTAGCTTTTCTTGTTTATACCTTTTCTTGTTTGTCTTTTTTGTTCTTCTTAAAGTTGTGTGGAGACTTGTTCTTAAGTAAGTTGGTTTGCTGTGACATTATTTCATTTGAAGCTCCTCCATTCTACAAGAAAGGCTTGGTTGAGGACAGCATACTTTCTTGGAGTGGATTGAGTACTTTCTTGGGCATTTTCCAGCAACCTATATCTCACTTTTATTTGTCTAACAAGTTTCTTTCACTGTTTGTTTTCTGTTTTTTGTATTTTCTGCTCATGACTCATTTTTCTAGTGGAGAGTCTTCCAAACCGTGCTCACCCCAAAAGGCAGCCCTTTATGAAGAGTTAAAGAATGTCAAGCAATCCAATGCTCACTATCTTGAGGTGATACGGCAAATGGAGGCAAGGCTCCAAAGTTTGGAGTTAAACCGTGAAGAACTACATCAAAACCGTGAGAGAAGACCTCCTCCTCTTCGGCATTCTTCAAGGCACTCTCATTCTTCTCATGGTTATTATGAAGACAATGCAAGGCCAAGACATCATCACCATGAAGAGAGGCGCCAACATGTGGCTGGCCTTTGTTCTCCTAATGTAAAACTTCCTAGTTTTAGTGGTGAAAGTGATCCCAATGCATACTTAGGATGGGAGGCTAAGGTTGACCAAATTTTTGATGTAAATGGGGTTAGGGATGAGCATAAGGTTAGATTAGCTTCTTTAGAATTTTTGGACTATGCCATGCAATGGTGGCATCAATACCTCATGGACATTGACCTACACAAGAGGCCGCTCGTGGTCTCTTGGAACGATTTGAAAGCATGTTTACGCGCTAGATTCATACCCTCACACTTTATGAAAGACCTTATGTTGAAACTCCAACGGTTTCATCAAGGCACGCTAAGTGTGGATGATTACTTTAAACAACTAGACACGCTTTTAATTCGAGTTAATATGGATGAGAGTGAGGAAGCTAAGATAGCTAGGTTTGTGAGTAGTCTTCGAAGGGACATTCAAGACGTGGTAGAGTTACAAGAATATTCTTCTTTGGAAAATGTGGTGCACCTTGCTAGTAAAATTGAAAATCAACTTGCAAGGAAAAATGCTTTCAAAAATTCTTCTAAGGATAACTACTACCACTCTTCTTGGAAAAATAAAAATAACTCTTTTTCAAATATTCCTTCTAAGGACTCTACTTTCAAACCTAGGGAGTCTAAGCCTTCCACTTCCAATTCTAGGCCTAAATCACCACAAAAATCATCTAGTAAGAAATGTTTTAAATGCTTAAGCTATGGACATATTGCTTCTAATTGCCCTTCTAAACGAGCTATGTATATGCATGATGGGGTAGATAGTAGTGAGCATGGGTCCGAATCTTCTAGACATTCCTCACCTTCTAGATCCCCAAGTGAGAGTGAGAGTGAAAACCCACATGAGGGTGACCTATTAGTAATAAGACGCATGCTTGGACAAGTTTTAAAACCTTTTGATGAAACTCAAAGAGAAAATATTTTTCATTCAAGGTGTCTTATTAATGATAGGGTATGCTCTTTGATTGTGGATAGGGGGAGTTGTGCTAATGTGGCAAGCACAAGAGTGGTAGACAAACTTGGATTGCCTACCATCTCTCATGCCAAGCCCTACAAGTTACAATGGTTGAGTGAGGTGGGTGAGTTAGTGGTGAACAAGCAAGTCCTCATTACTTTTTCCATTGGTAAATATAAAGATGAGGTCTTGTGTGATGTTGTTCCAATGGAAGCTACTCATATACTTTTAGGTAGGCCATGGCAATTTGATCGAAAAGTTTTTCATGATGGCTTTACCAACAAAATTTCTTTTAACTTCCATGGGCACAAAGTCATTCTTAAGTCTTTCTCTCCAAAGGAAGTCCATGAGGACCAAGTCAAAATG
The DNA here is from genome assembly GCF_000499845.2 of Phaseolus vulgaris. NCBI lineage: Eukaryota > Viridiplantae > Streptophyta > Magnoliopsida > Fabales > Fabaceae > Phaseolus > Phaseolus vulgaris. The sequence continues at coordinate 12,821,463 of NC_023759.2, read as the reverse complement.
AGAGAAAAGAGAGAGAAAGAAAAAGATATAAAAAATTCCAAGAGAAGCCTTTTCATATCTTCCCAACAAGTTAAAAAGGTAATAGTTACTCACAAGCCTATTTTTTTAGCTATTCCTAGACCTATTGAATATGAGTCGACTAAGGATAGTCCCACATGTTTGGACCATTTGGTAAAGGAATATGAAGATGTGTTTCAAGATCCTCCTAAAGGCTTACCACCTCTAAGAGGGATTGAACACCAAATAGACTTCATGCCCGGGGTTTCTTTACCAAATCGCCCTGCATATAGGACCAATCCCCAAGAGACCAAAGAAATTCAAAGACAAGTTGAGGATTTATTAGCTAAGGGGTGGGTACAAGATAGCATGAGCCCATGTGCTATGCCTGTCATACTTGTCCCAAAAAAGGATGGGACATGGAGGATGTGTACGGATTGTCGCGCTATAAATAACATTACCATCAAATATAGGCATCCCATTCCTAGGTTAGATGACTTGTTGGATGAATTACATGGGTCTAAAATATTTTCCAAAATTGATCTTAAGAGTGGTTTACAATCAAATTCGAATTAAACATGGTGATGAATGGAAAATCGTTTTTAAGACCAAATTTGGTTTATATGAGTGGTTGGTCATGCCTTTTGGCTTGACTAATGCTCCTAGTACCTTCATGCGACTCATGCATCATGTTTTAAGAGCATTCATTGACAAGTTTGTTGTGGTTTACTTTGATGATATTCTTATATATAGCTTGTCTTTAGAAGATCATGAGTCACATGTTAGACAAGTTTTAGAAACTCTTAGGAAGGCAAAATTGTATGCTAATCATGCTAAATGTTTTTTTGCATTAGATCATATAGACTTCCTAGGGTTTGTGGTTAGTCATAGAGGGGTGCATGTAGATAAAACAAAAGTTGTAGCAATTCAACATTGGCCTACACCCACCAATGTCAATGAAGTACGAAGTTTTCATGGACTTGCTAGTTTTTATAGGCAGTTTGTGAAAGACTTTAGTACAATTGCCGCACCTTTAAATGCCATAGTAAAGAAGGATGTGGTTTTTAAGTGGGGACAAGAGCAAGAAAACGCTTTTCAAACTTTAAAAGATAAATTAACTAAAGCCCCCATTTTAGCTCTTCCTAACTTTGCTAAGACATTTGAAATAGAGTGTGATGCCTCTAATATAGGCATTGGGGCCATCCTCCTTCAAGAAGGACACCCCATAGCTTATTTTAGTGAGAAACTCAAAGGGAGTCATCTCAATTACTCCACTTATGATAAAGAACTTTATGCTCTTGTTAGAGCTTTGCAAAATTGGCAACATTATCTTTTTCCAAAGGAATTTGTGATCCATAGTGATCATGAGTCCCTTAAATATTTGAAAAGCCAAAGCAAGCTTAATAAGAGACCTGCTAAGTGGGTGGAGTTTATTGAGCAATTTCCTTATGTGATCAAACATAAACAAGGTAAAATTAATGTGGTTGCCGATGCTCTTTCAAGAAGATATAACTTGTTAAATGTTTTGAATGTTCAATATTTAGGATTTGATCACATAAAGGAACTTTATCATGATGACTTAGATTTCTCTCTAATCTATCAAGAGTGTTCCAAGGGCGGTCACAAAGACTTTTTTTTACATAATGGCTTTCTTTTCAAAGGCAAAAGACTTTGTGTTCCCCAAGGATCCATAAGACAATCTCTTGTTAGAGAGGCTCATGAGGGTGGGCTTATGGGACATTTTGGGGTAGCTAAGACCTTAGAAACATTGCATGAACATTTCTTTTGGCCTCACATGCGCAAATCCGTACATACCTTCTGTGATAGATGTATAGCATGTAGGAAGGCTAATCTAAGGTCCAACCCCATGGTTTATATACCCCTCTTCCTATCCCTACAATGCCTTGGGTTGATATTTCTATGGATTTTATCTTAGGACTGCCCAAGACATCGAAGGGTAAGGATTCCATCTTTGTGATAGTGGACCGTTTTTCTAAAATGGCTCATTTTATTCCATGCCACAAAGTGGATGATGCATGCCATATTGAAAATCTCTTCTTCAAGGAAGTTGTTCGTTTACGTGGACTTCCTAGAAGTATAGTATCCGATAGGGATTTTAAGTTCTTAAGTCACTTTTGGAGGACCTTATGGGGGAAACTTGGCACAAAACTTCTGTTTTCTACTACTTGCCACCCCCAAACTGATGGTCAAACCGAAGTGGTTAATAGAACTTTGGGTCAATTATTGAGATGCTTTATTTCCGGGAATCCAAGGGCTTGGGAGGATTTACTACCTTGTGTTGAATTTGCTTATAATAGGGTAGTAAATTCCACCACTAACCATTCTCCTTTTGAGGTTGTTTATGGGTTTAATCCCCTCACACCTCTAGATCTTCTTCCCATTCCTGTACTTGATGAGGTTCTATGCAAAGACGGTTTTGAAAAGGCTTCTTTTGTTAAGGATTTGCATAACCGCATCAAGTTACAAATTGAGAAGAAAGTTGGTAAGTATGCTGACACTGCCAACCAAAGGAGAAAGGCATTAATCTTTGAGCCCGGTGATTGGGTTTGGCTTCATTTGAGAAAGGATAGATTTCCTTCTCTAAGGAAGTCCAAACTTATGCCTCGTGGTGATGGGCCTTTCCAAGTTATCAAGAGGATTAATGATAATGCCTATGAGTTAGATATGCCCACTACTTATCTTGGTAGTAATTCTTTCAATATTACTGATCTCACTCCTTTTGCTGCAGGTTTCCCAAATTCGTGGACGAATTCTCTCCAACCCGGGGAGTATGATGGAAACCAAGTAGAGGATGCTCAAGCCCATGAAGCCCAAGCCCAACAAGGGGCCCAAGCCCAACAAGGGGTCCAAGCCCAACAAGGGGCCCAAACCCAACAAATCACTAGGAGCATGGCAAGAGCTTTGGGACAAGAGTATAATAAGATGGCTCTTCTTATTTCTTTTATAGAATAAGGGTGCGGATGTAATAAATAGGTGTAAGTAGTAAGGGAGGCTAGGGGGAGTGTAGATAGGAGTTAGGAGGTGCCAAACTAGGAAGGAAAGTCACACTTCCTTCATGCACTAGTTGGCGCCGAATTTGACTCTCATTTGAGGCACATTTGGCTTTGCATTTCAGCACCTTATAGGCTATAAATAAAGGTGTTGCCCTTGTACAATTCATATTTGGATTTTGAAGTAGAGAGACTATACTCAAATTTAGAGAGAAATTGTGAGTTTTGAGTCTTCTTCTTCCTTTGCCTTATCTTGTGAGCAATGGTGAGCTTCAAGTGGCGGCACTCCTTCACTTATCTTGGAACAAGGCTCCAAGTGGCGTGAATAGCTTCTCCAAGTCTCAAAATCCAGCAAGCTCCATTTCTATAAGTGTTCTTCTTTCATTTCTTTAATTTTCATTCGGTAGCTTCTTAGTTTCTAGTGTTTCCTTTCATTTGTACCGTTTGAAATTGTGTTTCCAGCTTTGTTTCTTTTGTTCGGTTCAATTCAGTAGCTTATTCTTACATTTTTGTTCGATTTTCCTTTCTTGTTCTTCATCATTGTTGTTTGATTCCATTTGACAATATATGGACTTCCATATGAGCTTTGGTTTGGTGCAAAGTCTTGGTGAGTTCTTGAATTAGAACATTGATCCAATTCTAAGTAAAGTGCTATTTCATGACCAACTCAAGTTGTTCCTAAGAATGTCAAAGAATCATGTATTCTTGTTGTTGCATTCACATCAACTGACTTATTATAAAAAAATTGATGAATTAATCATTACTATTTTTAATTGTGAAAATATGGATTCTTCTTGTAATAATATTAGAGTTTATAAATTTTTGGAAGTTATTTACATTAATTGATTAAAAAATTAAAATTATAAAATTGACAACAAAATTTCAATGAATCATGTTTCTCACACGGAAGAACTTATAAGAAAAAGAAAAAAAAAGATATATATATATATATGTTAAGTTTTTTAAAAAATATTTTTTACTTTCAGTTCTTATAAATAGGTTTGTTCAAAATGTGTTAACATTCAACAATCAAAGTATATCGTTCAAATAAATTTGGAGAAATTTAATTATTTAGCAGGGTGTTTTTTTTCTTTAAAAATCAATGTAGTAGTTTGTTAGATCGTGTTAAGAAATAATTTTTAATTCTAATTCAAATTACTATTATAGATTCTATATAACTATTATTATACTATAGTAGAAAGTACATTTTAAATTTAATTTTATAAAATTAAATTAAAAATAAAATTTACATCCCTTTATATATTATAAAATATTTTTATATTTAAAAATACATCTCATCTCAACCAATCTTGTTCGTATAATAAAATAGTAAATTAAAACATGTGACTGCCCCAGAACAAACCTATGATAAATGTTATGTCATTGAACTTATCTATTCCAAGCTGGTTGGTTGGAGAAGACGGGTAGAATCAGAACACTATATTATATGAGACTTTGTTCCCTCCATTACTGCCACTCCTCACCATTGGATACAAACTTTGTCCTTTATTTTAGGGGATCAAATTAGGAGGTCCTAGTGGGATTAATTAAAACGATAGTCTAGTCAAAATTCACTCAATACTTTTGGTAGCTTTTGAAACGTAAACTGATCAAATAAAATAAATTATGACTTAAAGTAAATTAGGTTTTTTTAAGGCATGTTCAATCCATCTTTTAAATCTACTTAAATTGCATTGAGTTATTTTTTGTTTAATTCACTTAATCCGTATTCTAAAAGGCTTTAGACTAAATTATTATATTGCTGAGTTTTGAAATATTGGCTGCAATTTAAGAGAGATAGTAGAAAAATGACAGAAGAATAGCACTAGTTAAAATAAATTAGCATGAGGATTGGTCTCGAATAGATACGATGAATATGATCTTACATCATATCCTTATCTGCTTTCTTTCTTTATATTAGAGCCATGTCGATCACGTTTTTGGGTTTTTACTTTTGAAAAATAATTTGTTTTTTTCAATTACAGTTAAAGAATTTAAGCATGCCAAAAAAAAAATTATAAATCATTTGACAATGACACGAATACACTGATATGATACGGATACAAACACAGAAATACGTATTATTTCTAAAATATAGGATACGAGAACACGAATCTATATATTATATAACTATAAATTATATAAATTGACAATAATGATTTATATGTATTAAGTATGTTTCAAAAAAATTTAGCAGAAAGATTTTTTTTTATGGCTGGTTTGAAAAGATTTGTTCATTATTTTTATAATCATAATAAAAAATTATATAATAAATTTGAGTTTTTAGAAAATTAAAGTATTTTTTTTTTAAATTGTGTTAGACCCGTGTTTGAATTATCTTAAATCTAATAAATATTTTTTTAAATTAAACACTTAACATATAAGTGTCCTACGAGTATCGTGTCCGATACGTGTGTCCGACACGGACACATCATTTAAGAAAAATGTCCGAGCTTCTGTCATGGCACTTTCATTCTAAATTATTATCTTTTTTGCTAAGATTAGTTTAATAAAAATAAAAAAATTACAAGTTAAGGAAAAGGTAAAATTATGTAGAAACGTTAATAAATTGTGAAAAACAATTATAGTAATATTAGTTTTGAGGAAGTGGAGAAAGAGATAAGCAAGTAGTAGCAAAGGACAATAGTGTAATTTGAAGAGAATAGCTTATTGGACTTAAATACTTAGATTCAGAGGATATTCTGATTCAGTTTCATTGGGTTCTTCTTCCTCATGTGTTTTCCTGTAAGTTAAAGAAGAGGTTGTGGCTTTGAAATTGAAGCCAACCAAGATCTCTTAACCTAATCTTCAGGTAATTTTTTCTTGTTAATTCTTCATACCCTTTTTCTTCTCTCAGTTATCTTATAGAAACTTCTAGTTTTTCACCCTTTTCTGTTATTCAATATTTAGCTATATCATAGAGACTGGAATTGTATCTTTGTTGTCAACATGTAACTTTTCTTTTCTTTTTTTCATTCTACAGAGAAGAAGGAGAAGAAGAAGTAACTAATAGTTATACATGTTGATGAAATAAATATTAAAAATTGAATTCAGTATATATAATTGATGTTGAGTATTTGATGCTATGCAGAGTGCAAAATAGGTGAGAAGATGAACATTCTTCGTTCTTTTTGGAATAGTCCCACAGGCCTCAAAACAACTCATTTTTGGGGTCCTGCCTTCAACTGGTCCCTTCCTCTTGCGGTACATTCTCTTTCCCTCCCTCTAAATATGAGAGTTTATTCTTGCACCTCCATATGTTTTTTTACATCTCTATATAAAATATGAAAATATTTTTTTATATTTCTTCTGTCACCTTCATATTTTGGATATAATTCAAACTCGAAAAAAACTTCTAAATTACATAATCCAGAAGTTAGAAAAAAACTTTTAAATTACATAATCCACAAGTTAGAAAAGACTTTCAGATTATATAATCCATAAGCTAACATAAAAAAATGACTTTCAAATTACGTAATCTAAAAAATATTATAATGAAACATTTTTAGAAATACAAAAATTTATTGAGGTGGAAAAATAACATATAGAGATGCACGAAAAAACAAGCATATTTTTAATCTCACTCTAACTTATCTATTAGTTTTAATTAAATTTAAAGCAAACAATTTGTAAATTTGTTTTTATTAAAAAAATATTTTATTGAATATTTACAATATTTTTATTTTCATATAAATAATTTGTCGTCTGACAACGTCAATAGCATCATATAATTTGCTTTCCTCTTTTGATTTTTTACTCTTTGATCAATTTACACCTTTTCTAATCTTGATCAATTCATTCTTAAATCTGTAAAATAGTTAGACAAAAATTAAAAAATAGTTTGAATAGTCAATAAATCGAATTTTTTAATAAAAATTTAATTAAAAATATTAAAATTTAAACTAAACCTATGGATTGTATATTATCATTTATTTCTAATTAAATTTTATTTTCTTCATATTCAAACCAATCTATTGTTACTCTTGATTAACACCAATTTGAAGCAGAGTTTGTGAGTATTATTTATCAGGCAGCAATGGACACAAAGAAACCACCGGAAACCATATCTGTGAATATGACTGGAGGTTAATTACTTTCACAAACATTCATTTGCAATTCAATCTATTGTCTTTATTTCCTATTTGTATAACGTTTCTTTTCTTCTTCAAATTTCTAAAATATTAAATACTTTTTTACAAAATTAATATTATTTACGTTTCAGTATTAATACTATAATATAATTACACCAGTATGTGTTAATATTTCTTGTTAAGTTATCTTCTAATTTTCACTAAAAATAAAAAATTAAATTTAGAAATAAAAAATAGTTAATCACGGTATTAACTAAAATAGATATTATTTTATAAATTAAAAAAAATATTAATATCTAAATTAATTTTTATTATTAATAAAAATTTGTATATTAATTTTTAAATTAATATATAATATTAACTATCAATTTTTATTTACTAATTATTTTAAATTCTAAATTACTCAGATTAACAACTAATTATATTTTTTTTTTAAATTAATTGTCATTTAATATTTTTTAAAAAAAATTCTCATATATAAAAATATATATTATTTATTTTATTTTATATAATTTAACTTATTGTAAAAATTATAATTATTCTTATAATTATATATGTATCATTACTTTAACATATTATTAGGTTTACATAATTTTGTTTATTATCTAAAAAAATTAAATATTTTAGTTGTTATACATTTATCGAAGTTATGCTATAAAAAAACTATTATATAAAAATCAAACATTTTAAACATTTAGAGTTAATTTTACGCAAAATGCGGTAGTTTTGTTTTAATTTATTTTCTAATTTTGTTATGTTTTAAATTTTTTATATTGATGTTATTTTGAATTTTAAATTGTAACTTAAAATAATGACTTAAAATAAAATATAAAAAAAAAGAATTTGAAACAAATGAGAGAATTTCCATTGTATAATAATATAGATGAAATTTATGTGGTGAATAGTTAGAGAGAGCTGAAAAATATGTTTCAAGGGAGGAAAATAATTAAAAAAATATTAGAAGAGTTTATTTAATATATTTAAAATAAATGAATTGTTTTAGTGCAGTTATGTGTGTTTATTCAGCATCATTCATGAGGTTTGCTTGGGTGGTGCGACCACGTAACCTTCATCTTCTGGTATGTCATATGACCAATGAGACTATGCAGTTATATCAACTCTCAAGGTGGTTCAGAGCTCAAAGGTACTTAAATTCAAATATTTTTCTCACAATTTCAATTTCACAATAATATATATTATAAAGTTTACACTTTAGAGATTAATCAAATGGGTATATTTTTTTTAATTTATGAAAATGAGTAAACTTTTAACATATTATACAAATAAATTGGCAGTACTTTTAACATATATTTTCCAAAATATTCATATATATGTAATAAATAAGAATCACATTAATAAAAAATATTTATTTAAAAAAGTTAGAAGAAGCAAAAGAAACTTCAAAAATATTAGATATTTTTAATATAAATTATTAAAAAATATCTCAAAATAAAAATGTTTACATAAAATAATTAATCAAATTATTAAATAAAAGATTTGAAAATAAAAAAGATGTACATAAAAGTTGAAAAACATAAAAATTGAAAAAATTAAAATGGAGATGTATTATGTGTAGAGCTTTATAAAATTTAAAAACTAAAAAAGTTGACTTGTGAGGACTCTTTTAAAAAATATAAAGATCGTGTTTTTTTAACAGTTTATTTATTTTAAAATCGTGTTTCTAAGCCAGGACTTACTTATTACATTTTTTAAATTTATTTATTCTAATATATTTGAAAAACCTTACTTGTTTAGTGAATATATAACTAAAAAATGCACTAACTCGATTTTCATTTTAGGATTAACTCTCCAAAATATTAAAGGATTGTATAAACAAATATTTTAATGTATACTTTTCTACTAGACCACATACATAATGTCTTATTTTTAAAAAAAAATATGTATATTACAATACATATATGATATAATATTTATAAAAACTATCAGTTAACATAATTTGAAAATGATTGCTAATTAACCTTATAACCTTATCCATTTATATAGAGACAAATACATACACACTAATATTATTTATTTGTTTGTTTGATATACAGGGTGGAACAGAACAAAGAGGAAATAAATGTAGAATGAAATAAAATTGTTTGAGCTTTGAAGTTGAAATAAAAATGTCTTATAGCTTCAAAAACAAGTCCTTCTATCATTCCTCATTTACCTTTAATGTTTTAATATGCTTTGTAATCTTCTCATACCATAACTTCTTTTATAATAATAATAATACTAGACTTTTTTTATGTTTTTAATGTAGTTAGCAACCTAATTTTAATTTATCGTTAAAATTTGGTAATCAATTTTGAAATAATAATTTTTCAATAAATTTAAAAATATTATTTGAATATAGTAATTAGTATAAAAAAATGATTGAAAGGTAAAATATTCAAAATTTAATCCTCTGAAAAAAATAAGGGTGAAAATATTGAAGGAGAGTCTGTCAGAAAACTCTGCACATCTAACCATTAATCACACTCTGATCACAGGGTCATGGTTCATCCACCAGACTTCAGTTCCTGTCTCCTTAGAACTCAAGGATACAGAGGTACGAGCCTATAGAACAAATCCTGTTCAAGTAAGGTCGTGACCAAATGCATTAGGTTTGCCTTTATAAACTTGTTCTCATTTTTAAACTTTTTCAATGTGGGACTATGTTATCTATGGCGAACACTTCCTTTTTTAGAAAAAAATCTGCTATGCTATTCTCAGTAAACTACAGTGATCATTAGGACGGGTGAGTTTAAAAAAACTGAAATCAACTGAAAAACTTTGAAAGAAAACAGAAAACTAGACTAGTAAAGAAAGTCAGCATATTGTTCCTCGTAGCTTCTTGAAGTTCCATTATGGCAAATATGGCATGTGTGGAACACTATCTCTGAATACTACAATTATCATCAACAATAATAAACTTCAAACTCAAAATATAAAACATTCAAAAATTACACACAAACTCACCTCAACCTCCATAAGCATCCAATGCAAGCTCTTTCATTACCACCAACACCACTGCTTAAGAAAAAAAATGAAAAAAAATTTGGACCATTTCTCGATTTGTGCGTGTCATCCTTGCGCAGGGGCCATGCTAATCTTCTCTGTATCGTTCCAATTTTATCGGATGTCCCCGAAGGGACAAGCATAAGTGTAGTTGGCATCAATATAAACGTTAATGTTATGGTAACATTATACGGTGTGGGACTTCAATGGGGGAACTAAATATCTTGCAACACAGTGGAAGGAAAGTAGAGTATGTAGAGGAACATGATGGACTGGAAATAGAGAAAAATATGTAAAGGGTGTGTGTAGTTCTTTCCTAACCTCTAAGATGAGCAGAGAAACATATAAGAAGAATATATTGTAATATCTATCCTTCTGTTCCTATTTTTTTCACTTAATGTATTAAAAAAATAAGATGTTATCAGAAAATGATTACACATTGCACACTGAACAAAATGAAAAGATTGAAGTCTGACGTTACAAGAAAACGTTACAGAGGTCTATCAGGCTACCTATAGGTGTTTAATTATATATGCATAACAACTGTCATTTTATTTTCTCAAAAATTATTTCAAAACCAATTTATTTTATAAAAATAACTTCATTTTTATTCATGCTTATGTTTCAAGTAGAAAACTAGTATATGAAATCGTGCCCACGTTGAATTTTGTTTTTGTTTTTTATTTAAATTTTCATTTGGATTTAGTCGTGAACCAGAATTTATATAATCCACTAAGGAATAATACATCAAAATGAATTTTTAAATTTATACCAAATTTTTATTGAACTATAAACTTTAATTTATTTAATAAATATTAAAAACCTTCTTAATCTTAAAATAAAAAATACTTTGTATTTTCTCTATTTAATATGTAAATAAATAAAGAATAGTATTCTATTAATCTATTCTTTTTCATAAGCTTTTGAATTAAAAAATAAACATTGCTATAGCACATTTTGGGAGTCAACTACAATTTTAAGATTTCAAATATAAGATATTAAATATAATAAAGTTTTTAACTAGAAACAATAAAAGCAACAAAAATTGTAAGAAGTTAAAACCTTACATATAGAAATAAATGTCTTTTTATTTGGAGTTTAATTGTTCAGCTAAACTTAGTTTAGTGATATTTAAAATATGCAGTATTTAGATGTTTAATACTAGGATGGTTTTATTTAAACTTGGTAGTTTTCTTCTAATAAAATAGGTTAGAGACATTCCGTTAAAGTCATTTTAAAATACTTTACACAAAATAACTTAATAAAAAATTATACTGTAAAGACTTCGAGAATTCTTTTAATAATGGAAGTAATACGATTAAAATGGAATATGGATATTTTAATATTAAAGTAAAAAAATTATAAATAAAAAATGTTATTATTTAAGTTTCATTTAAAAAAAATCTTACCCTAACTGCACTACTAGCAACCAATACAACACATATACATATCTCCCAAGATATTAAAACACCCCCTCACATAACATAACATAATGTAGCAATGAAAAGCATCAAAATCATAGCTAGTGTGTTGCCTCTACTATTGGTTGTGCGATTGTTTAGTGTATATGATTTTGCCAATTTTGGATGAGTATAAAAGAAAGAGAAAGAGTTGTGTTTTCTTCAAAGTTGACTATGAGAAGGCGTACGACTCGGTCAGTTGGGAGTTCATTTATTACATGCTTTGGAGGTTGTGTTTTTGCGATAGGTGGATTCGTTGGATAAAGGGATGTTTAGAATCAGCATCTGTTTCAGTTCTTGTGAACGATAATCCTACCAAGGAGTTTCTCCCTATGAAGGGTCTCCGTCAAGATGATCCGCTAGCTCCATTTTTTTTTTCTTATTGTGGCAGAGAGATTGGCTGGGGTGTCAAGGATGGCTGAAGAAAAATCTTTGATTAACAACTTGGAGGTTGGCAGGGATAAAGTGAAGGTTAGTATGTTACAGTACGAAGACGATACTTTGTTTTTCTGTGAGGCTAACACCAAAAGTATTTTCAATATTAAGGCGATTTTGCAATGCTTTGAGTTTTCCTTTGGGCTTAAGGTTAATTTTGTGAAGAGCAAAATTGGCGAAATGGGGATGAGCCAACTTTCGCTTCGCCGCTTCACAGCTATCCTTAATTGCGACGTGATGGTTTCTCCCTTTGTTTACTTGGGGCTGCCGGTTGGTGGGTGCCATAAGTGTAGTAACTTTTAGAATGGGGTGATAAAGAAAGTTCAGGTCAGGCTAAGCAAGTGGAAAGGGAAGTGCTTGTCGTTGGCAGAGAGGATTTTTTTTATCAAATCGGTCATTTCTGCTATCCCATTATTCTTTTTGTCTCTTTTTAAAATGTCTTTCGGGGTAGCAGATAAGTTGGTAAAAATTCAAAGAAATTTTCTCTGGGGGTGGGGCGCTAAAGGAAGGAAGATTGTCTGGCCTCTTGGAATAAGGTTTGTAAGCCTCATGAATTCGGGGATCTGGGCATCATTGATTTAAAGGTGTTTAATCTGGCACTGCTGGGTAAGTGGATCTGGAGGTTGGGTTCGGATAAAGGTGGCTTATGGAAGGAAATTCTCGTTTCTAAATATGGCAGTTGGAGAAGTTTGAGAGAGGATGGGAAAAGTCGTAAGATCTCTCTTTGGTGGAAAGATCTAAAAGAGGTGTGGGCTTCGGAGGGGTGGGGTAGAAACTTTGAAGATAGGGTCGAGTGGAAAGTTGGGGATGGAAAGGATATTTATTTCTGGGAGGACAATTGGCTTGGGAGCGACGCGTTGAAGAAAGAATTCCCGAGACTGTTTTCTCTGATTTTAGTCAAAGATGCAAAGGTGGCTGAGCTTGGGTCCTGGTCAGATGGCATGTGGGTTTGGCATTTAGCTTGGCGTAGACTTTTGTTCGTCTGGGAGAAGCCTTTGGTGGAACAACTGCGTCAGGCTTTACTTTTGGTTAGGATGGTTTCGAGAGAGGAGGATAGGTGGGTGTGGAAAGGTGAGGGTCTCCAATCGTTTTCTGCCAGCTCTGCTTACTCTCTTGTAAGGAGAGATTGTGTGGTGGATTCCTCTTCGCGTTTCGGTAAGTTATGGAGTTGTAAAGTCGTACCCTCTGCCTTATTTACTGCTTGGAGGGTGTTGGAGAATAAGATCGCTACTAAGGCCAATTTGGTAAGGCGTGGGGCGGTGGTGGATAGCTCTCTGTGTTGCTTGTGTGGGAAGGAGGAAAATCATTACCGTCACTTGTTTTTCGAGTGCAGTTTTGCTTTGCGGGTTTGGTGCTTGTGCTTTAAGTGGCTAGATGTGTCGTTTGTGTACCACATAGATCCTATTTCAATCTTTGTTCAGTTCAGGATGAGCCAGTCTTCAAAGTTGATTAATGATGTGTGGAGCTCTATCTGGGTTGGGGTAGTGGGGGAAATTTGGAATCACATGAATTTTATAGCTTTCAACAGGGGGTGGCCGACACGTTTGAAGTGTGCGCTTTGATGCAAGCTAAGGTTTAGTCTTGGATTTCTGCAAATTCACGTTCTGCTCCGTTTCCCTTTTCCAATTGGTGTTTAGAACCTTTGGAATGTATGAGTTTGGTCGTTTGATGTGTTGTTAGGTTTTTCTTGTATGGTTAGCGATAAGGGTGCTAGGTCGGTGTTTTGTGCTAGTCTCTGGTTATTGTTTTCTGTATAAGGGTTGAATCACCCCTGAAGTGGTTCGCATTTTATATTTAATTATTATTGCCGATAAAAAAAAGGTTAATTTTTTTTTCTATCTTAACGTTTAAATCTTAATTGGTATAATGTGTTATCGATTAGTCTATAGAGTGAGAGATTATATGGATTTCATGTTAGTGATGTATGATTTGAGATGAAAGTAAATGAATAATTGTATATGATATAATGTATGATGTAGACAGAGTTATTCTCGGGAAAGAGAATATACGCTAAGATATATAAGATATGTATTGAATTCGAGATTCGTCTAAAAGGAAATATCCTGGCACTACTGATATATAGATGAAAATTATTAGGGGGAGAGTCGATGGAGGTCCATATAACTGAGTATGTAGTTTGAAAAGTAGTTCGTCTGACTAATCATATGAATTTACCCTGTCATATGTCATATGGGAGAATTTAGTTCCTATTTAATGTAGTTATTTTGAAGAGATACATAGTGAAGGTAGAATGACGAACTCTGAATCAAATTCAACATATGTCTCTGAAAAAAGTAGAGTAAATGTTATTTTGTGTGTCAGTAGCATTCTAGCATGATTTGTAAATCATATATGTTATGAAATACACTTGATTATGTGAAATATTTGAATAAGTTACAATAAATTTGAAGAGATACTTATTATATTTCATTAACATTATATAATAAAACAAAATTTAATTAAGTTTCAAATTTCTTATCAAGTTAAAATATTTTGGATTAAATTTTTCACTAATTTTTATTTATTTAATTGAATTTTTAAATTTTTAATTAAATTTTTGCTATATAATTTTTTATTAATTAAGTAATTCAAATTTTATCTTGTCAAATTATTTTTCTTATTTTCAAATTTGTTTAAACACTTAAAATTTTGTTATTAGTATAAAATACTATTATAATTAATATAAAACAACAAATATTTTTTATGAAAAAATATCAATATCACCTAGTTAAGAAAAACAAAAATATTATAAACTTGATTAAAAAATATACAAAATTAAAATTCAGTTAAAAATACTTAAATTTATAAAAGATTAGGGCATTTCTTGGTAATCTTAACCTGCACATGTTAAACTGCAATCGTAAAGCGCACCTGACGAAACAGAGGCCAATGAAATTATAAAAAACATAAAAGAAAATTTGGACCACGATTTGTGCGTGTCATCCTTGCGCAAGGCCATGCTAATCTTCTCTGTATAGATCCAATTTATTGGATGTTCCCGAAAAGCAACAACTTTCCTCCTTTCGCGGTATATAAAGTTCCTAACATGTATATATTTAGACAATGTGGGACTTTGGGGATAAACTACTACACTACCAAAAGCTTGCCGTACACAAAGAGAGCTAAAAATCTTAAAATACTGTTACAGAAAAGCTTAAATGGTGAGCATTGAGTAACAGTTTGAGCATAGAAGGTACAAAGGATAGCAATAAATTGTTCTCTTGCATTTCTTTTTAACTGTTCTTGCTTTTATTTCGTTTGCCATTTAACTTTATTTTTTCAATTTTTCTATTTCTTCTTTCTGTTTCTGTTTGTTTGTTTAGTGCTGATTTTAAATTAGAAGAGAAAAAATAAAAATTTAAAGTTGTTTGGTTAGTGTAAAATAGAATCAAAAAGTGATGAAAATACAAGAGTGTATGTATCTTATTTTAAAGGAATACAAATTATATCTTTTACCATTCATCTTTTTTTCCTATGCTTTTTTTGTCTTCATAAATTTTATTTAGGTGTCAATATATTTGTTTTGACACACTATAGTTAAGATAAATTGATAGGTTAATCTACTATTTTTTTTACTTTTTTGAAAAAAAATTATTAATATGTCTAAGACATTAAAAAAATCATTTAGTTATATAAGTTTTGCCCAGTTAATTTATGTTTTTAATGGGATAAATTGATAAGATTTTTACTTTAACATATTAAATTAGTTAATTATTATTAATAAAAATAATAATTTGTAAGTATCAATAGTTTAAATTATTATACAGTGTTTATAATTATTTAAATAATATAATATAAAAAGTAGAATTATTTAAATTATAGTATTTATATTTTGATAAATTTAAAAAATGGTTGATTTGATATAACTTATCCTATCAAATTGGTGATGTGGTGATGGGTTGTCTATTAAACCCAATTCACTTTGTTATCTATAATTTTATTATTATTATTATTATTATTATATTATATTGTTCATATATCATACACATGAAATCCCTTTTAAATAAAATGCAGGAAATACTTTTAATAAAACTTGTATCAAACATTTAATTAGAAATTAACAATACTTTAGTCGTGAAAAAATTATCTATAAAAACCTCAATATCTTATGTTAAGGTTATTATTTATATTTGATGTAAAAAAATGGTGATACAAGAGTTTTTTTTTTAATTTATCACCACTTGAAGTCTTATCATAATATGCTATTTAACAAAACTTATTCTTTTTTACTGCACCTATTCAAGCTATACTTGTAAAAAAAATAAAAGTTTTTAAAAGACAATTTAATCTTTCATTCTTATTTTTTTTTTCTTGTTTTTCATAAAAAAAACTACACTAAGTCAATAAAATTCAAAGAAGGTAACTAAGAAAAGAGTTTTACAACTAATACTCCTTAACATTTACTTAAATAAGTAAAAAGATATGAAGAGTTTTTTCCTTAAACCATCCAAACTCTTATACTTTGTGTTATTTTCATTGAGAAAAATTGAGTGAAAAAATTGCAATGGAATTGATTGATGTGATGAAAAAAATTAAATTAATTGGATAATATAATAAGTTATAAAAATTTGTTTGGTTTAATTTTAACAAGAATATTACAACACACCACCAAGAAACTCAGAACCACAACAAATAAAAACATAATGCATGTTTTGAGATTCTAATTAGTTTTCAATAATTTATGGTTACTGTTGTACTTGTTTGTAATTATGTAATTTTATAAGCATTATTAATGAGCCTAATGTTACTCATCTTATTGTGATTGTTACTTTTTTTTTTTCCTATTTGAATAAAATCGGCAGCAACTTTATTTTAGAAATTATTTTTTTCATTTCAAACAAAATAAAAGCATAACATTTCTACATGAGTACTCAATATTAGTCTTTTAAAATCAATATGTTTTTTAGAATATTCAAAGTTGTTATTTCTAAATATTACGTTTCTAAATAAAAATATAATAAATATATTATAAAATTTAGTTTATATCGTGACTTACCAGATAATTAAAATCTTCATCTACATAATACGTTAAAAATTATTGATTACATGTTGAGTTTGATAATTAAAAATTTTATTTACATCAAATTTAAAAAAAGTACTAACTTATTAATTATTATATTGAGTCTTTGGAAATTTTTTTCATTCACATGAAAAATATTATTATCATTTTAAGTCTTAAACTTACTTAATAATTAAAATTTTCATCCATAAAATGATTGATTATCACGTTGAATTTATTAATTACCATATTAATTTTTGGATTTACTTGGTAATTAAAATTTTCATAATAATTTTAAAAATAATTTATTATCATGTTAAGTGTGAAAATTATTTGATAATTACAAATTGTAATACAAAAATACGGTAAGGATTAAGAAAAATAGTCTTAGGGTAGAAGTGGTACAATTAAGATGACACTAGAATATTTTATTATTAAATTTAAAAGAGCATATAAATAGAAATTCAGTTATTCAGGTTTCATTTTAAAAAGAACCTACATCTCTCTAAAAAGGTTTTTTTTCCTTTCCTCTCTCTTCTTTCTAAGATTCTGACCTCCTCGTTCATCAGTTCAACGATCAGAGTCCACCATCAAACTCTTGGCAGTGAATACTACAAGATTGCCCCATCAGATTTTTTAGCTCAGGGTCCCAATGATATAGTTAGATTTTTTATTAGGACTCTGTGGTGTAGGTTAAGTTACCTTTAAGTTCTTAGTGGATTTGGAGCACTTAGTGAATATATGCTAAATTTCAGGTAAGGGAAGCTAGCTTTAATTTCCAATAGAACATTAGGCTAGAAGATTTGGATGTGGGGGGTGACGTGGTCACCAGTCTTAAAACTTTATTTCAGGATTGTTTGTTTTAAGTATATTAGAAGTTGATTGAGATTTGAATGTGAATTTTGATATATGGTAGATGTTATAAAATTATAATGTTGTTGAGTATTGGTTGTTTGATGTTGATTTAGAGTAATTATTAGCAGGGACTTTGTTATTTTGGGTGCACTCTGGTGTGTTTTAGCTCACTCTCAAATCTTTTCGTTCAAGCCAAAAGTCCTGGGTGCACTCTGGTGCGTTTTAGCTCACACTAAAATCTTTTCGTTCAAGCCAAAAGTCTTGGGTGCACTCTGGTGTGTTTTAGCTCACACTAAAATCTTTTCGTTCAAGCCAAAAGTCCCGGGTGCACTCTGGTGTGTTTTAGCTCACACTAAAAATTTTCGTTCAAGCCAAAAGTCCTGGGTGCACTCTGTGATATTTTAGCTCACACTAAAATATTTCGTTCAAGCCAAAAGTCCTAGATGCACTCTGGTGGATTTTAGCTCACACTAAAATTTTTAGCTCAAGCCAATTAAATATATATTTTACTATTATTATTTTAGCATAGTTTATTTTGGATTTTTATATTTAAATGATTTTTTGGATATATTTGGATTGTTTAGAAAGTTTTAAAATAGATGTTATGGTTGAATGGTGTATTGATGAGTTAAATGAAGTGTGCAATGATGTGAAAGTAAGATCAAGATATAGTATTTTCAGGAAAGAAAATATCGTGTGAAGATTGTTTAGAATGTGCATTGACTAGAGATTCGTCTAGAAGGAGATATCCTGACTCTACTAAGATAATGAAATCATATAGATGAAGTTATTGAGGTGGTGAGAGTCGAAGGAGGTTCATATGAATGGGTAAGTTGTTTGAAAGATAACTAACTTGACCTGTTACATGAGTTAACTTTATCATACTAGGAGATATATGATATTGAGATTATTTATGCGCATAGCTGTGTGGATTTCACAGTGATATAGTATGACAAGTGCAAATCTCTGAGTCTAAGTCAACGCACGAGTCTTTCGGAAGTAGAGTAAAGTGTTTATGTGATATGAGTCAGTGGAAGTCTGACATGTGAAAGATGAATATTGAATTTTAATAGACACTTGATGATTTGAGAATTTGTATGGGACTTGATGATTTATGTTTATTAATTTCAAATCGAAATCTAGCTTACCATGTTATTTGTTTGTGTTGTTTCTTTATCTGTGATGATCGTGTATTTACACAGGAGCATATGATGTTACAGGTGATAGAGCTCCTTAATGAGAAGCTGGATGATGAAAATATTTTATTTTCTTTTGATTTTATGTAAATATTTAAAGTCTTATAAAGAGAGATATATTTTGAAACATTTTAAGAAAGAGTTGTGGACATATTTGTATTTTGTTTATATATTTATTTTAATATTTTATACAGATTATAGATTTTAGATGTGGAAAAAATTAAGGATATTATAAATACTCATTAAAACAATTAAAGATTAGGGATATTATAAATACTCATTAAAACAATTAAAAATCTCAACTAACAAAGTCTTCTTAAAACAATCATGTAATTAACATTGTCAAATAGATAAGTTCATGAACATTTTCTTGGTTAGATGTTGTAACGTGCTAATATTTTGGATCTCATTTTTCCAACATTTTTAATAACAATAATTTGATTAATTCCTTTAAATTCTAAATTTAATTCAAAGGTACTGAGTTTAAATAGTAAAGTAAAACAATTCACTATTACAATTAAAAGATTTTAACTCAATTTTTGTATAGAAACTTATTTATTTATTTATTACTTTTTAATTTTAAGAAAATAATATTTATTTATTAATTTATAGTGGTTACATAAAAAATTTACAAGACCCCAACAACTAATAATGGTTAAATAAGTGGCAAAATTTTACCCCAATGAAAAATTGGAATAGTTTCATAAACAAATTGACGTTACAAGCTTTAAATTGATGTAATAAATAATTTAATTTATATAATTTTAACTTTAACAAGTCTTTAAATTGTTATAAATAAAAATTAATTGTAATAAATAATAAAATTACATCACTAATTGAAAGGGGTGTGCATAATTCATTATGTCTAATTAATTATGTCTATTGGGTTTCAAATGTACCATTTATATCATCATATCCTTTGAGATTCTCTATGGGACATATCTATCTCACTCTTTCATTTCTACAATGGGAGAATAATTTCCTTGAAACAAACTATAGGTACTCTTAAAATCAAATAAGAAAAAAAAAGATAGAAATGAAAAAAAAAAGTATAAAAATGAGAATAAGTAGTTTTAAATTATAAGGTACTTTTTCATAAAGATTTAAATTGATCACAACTAGTTTATTTGAAGGAGTATATAAAATTGATAAAAGTACATGATGAATTTAAAGTGAATTATGAAAGTTCTCTATTGCCCATTTATTATGATTTGAATTTGGAGGAAGTGTGGTGGGTTGGATCTTCTCATGCTTCCTCTCATAGTATCATTAACTTCATTCATTGCTGAAGTGGTGGTAAGTGGTGGTGGTGTGGATCTGGACCTCCTGGACTGGTTCTTGCTATTTGATGAGCACCATCAGATTTCAAGAATTTGGAACTTTCCAGAATCTTCTTTAGATTTGGAGCAACCTTCATTTGTTGCAAGGAGTAATAGTGAATTGCATCTGGACCAACTATACTTTCTTTTCTCATATGAGTTGCAATTGATATCACATTATCACTGAATAATGCCAAAACAACAATTATTATAATTGTTTTTGAAGAAATCATATGCAAATTTGCCATTTCTTAAAAACTATGAAAGAAATGATAGACAAGTTTAAAGCAAGATAAGTTAGTCATATATATATATATATATATATATATATATATATATATATATATATATATATATATATATAATCAATTCAATTCTAACTTATTAAAATCATATTTCCTTTTTTGGAGTTACACGCCATTTCCTTTGTTGAAAACAATATCTTGTTTTCAAACTTAAAAAAAAATACCACATTCTGTTTTGGAATTCAGTATACAATTTGACTTGTTTTAGATGCTTTCTAATACCACATATTGTTTTATATATTTACTAAAGTGGTGATAGCATTTATTAGAGTGATGATAAAAATACCAAATTCAATTTTGGAATATTTTCTAACTTCATAAAAATACCACCCTCTATTTTGAAATTCAGTGTACAATTTTACTTGTTTTAGATTTATTTTCAATGCCACATCTTGTTTTAGAAATTTATTAAAGTGATGGTAAAATTATCACATTCAACTTTGGAATATTTTGAAAACTACATATTGTTTTGAAACTTTAAAAATAATATCATATTCTATTTTGAAATTTAATATACAATTTGACTTGTTTTAGATTGTTTTCCAATACCATATACTCTTTTAGATTTTTATAAGAGCACAATCATTATTATACTTGTTTTAGAGGTCTTGCCAAGCCCAAAATTCCTTCTTAGGTCGTCAACAATAAAAATTATGAGAATATATTTACATAAATAATAAACTAATATATTTTTAACAATTTTTCAGTGTCACATCTTGTTTTAGAAATATATTAAAGTAATTATAAAATTTACTTGTAATGACAAAAATAGAACATTTAATTTTGAAATATTTTGAAAACCACTTCTCGTTTTCAAACTTAAAAAAAGTCATCACTACTAAAAATATATTAAATAAAAATTAATTTTAAAAATAAAATAATTAATTACTATATTAACTATGAATTATATATTATCTTATAAATTACTTTAAATATTGATAACTTTTTTTAATATTTAAAATAATATCTAATTTAATAAATAACTAATTAATTTTTATTTTAAAAATTAATTTTTAATTAATTCATATTTAATAATTTTCTTATGTTATACATCCTAATTTGAAATTCAATATATTTAACTTTTTTTTCAATACCAGATTTTGTTTTTCTTCTACAAATAATCATTATAATTGTTTTAGAAGTGTAAGTAATACCAAAAACATAAAATCTGAGGTCGTCAATGATAAAATTTATGGAAACGTATTCGAAATGGTATATATATTTATTCAAAATGTTTATGAATTCTAATTAGAATTAATGATATATTAACTAAAGTATCTGTTTACTCAAAGACTAAATGAAAAGAAAAATATGCTTTATTAGTGTGCGAGTATTACAATTCTTTCTTCTCTTCATTAATATAAATTGAGTAATGTTTTCTTATAATGTCTTCTCCTCATTAAATACTAATATAATGAATGGTATGAAAAAATTTCTTATAGAAAAATATATTTATTTAAAAGATCTTTATTATAAAAAAACTAGCGGAAACACAACACATGTGTAATCCGCATTTTTCTTTTCTATTCAACTCCCACGATGATAGAAATCTAACATGCATAAATAATGTTGGATGAGTTGAAATTGAAAAGTAAAAAATAACATGTAAAAGAAACATAATGAATTGCTTAATCAACATTTTTTTTCCTCTGGTTTGAATTTCTCTTCTTCTCCAAATTTTTTTCACTTCTTCCATTGGTGATTTTGGGATCGAAGAGATGTTCACGTTGAGGTTAAAATTTATTTGATGGTAGATATAAAAGAATGATGGTTTTACCAAAAAATAGAGTTGCTTGAAATTGAGTGGAGAGAGTGATTAAGAATTAAAAGTTATTTTATTTGATATGTGAGATTTGGTGTGATAATCGAATGAGGGTATGTTTTCTCTTTCTTTCTTTTGTTGTCTTAAAATAAGAAATTAAGGAAAGGGGGGAAGTTAGTTTGCATATAAAAGTTGTCCCTTAACATTAATTTAAAAATTAAAAATAAATTTATTTTTTAAGAAATTCATATGAAATGACAAAATACTCTATTGTACTAATAAAATGAGATATATTAAATAAGAGTATGAACATACAAAAAATTATATACACCGAAAAAACGGTTATGAAGAATTTTTTTATATGTATATATAGGTATAGATATATGCATTATTTTAATTGGATATAGTTTTTTTGTGATTATCTTAAGATTTAATTATGATAATATTAGAATTAAATACACTTGAATATACTTATTTATAAAATTAATATTATAATTTATATTATTTACAATAGTTAAATATGAACAAATTATATGAAGTAATAAATTTATTAAAATGATTAACCTCGTGATCTCTATTTACAGAAACTATGAATAAAATATTACATTTATTAATTATTAAAGATAATATTATTTTATATTTTCAATTAGAATAAATAAAACTTAAATATAGTTTTATTATAATTTTGATCTTATATATATAACAATGAAAATGAAAGAGAATATTATTGTACATCTCACAGTTAAGATGTTATTATTTTTATGACAGACTATTAAAACAATCATATAATATAATTTACGAGCAGTTCATTAAAATAAAATAATTTTTAGATTTATTTGATTAACTATTAATAATATAATAAAGGTATAATTACCTTATTTATTTTTATTTTTTTGGGGAAATAGTCAATTTATTATAGGAAGAGCAGAAGGATGCCATAGATCCGAAGTCGATGACGATGAGGGCATGATCTGTCAGGCCATTAGTAAGTAGGGGTGGCAATGCGGGCTGACCTGCCCCACATAGGTCCGTCCCGCATGTCCTGCATAAGAGTTGGTCCACATAAGAAATATTTATTAAAAAAAATATTTTTTTAAATAAAAATTTTGAATTTTTTTTATTTAGATGCATTAAATAAATGGTCTCATAATATTATTTTCATGAAACATGTGTAGTAAGATGTTATTAAAATTTTCATAATGTAAAATATGAGACTACATGAAGAAAATATGGGGGTGTAGAAAAAAAAATTATACATTTTAAAGTTATGCGAACCAACCCGTTCCGCCCCGCACTTGGCCCATGCGGGCTGCGAGTTATGCGGGACGGACCTAAGCGGGTTGAAATAAGCAACCCGCCCTGCATTTTTTTGCAGCGGACCGCGAGCCGGCCCATTCCACTTTACCACCCCTGTTAGTAAGAGCTCCTTCATGGACGACGATGACGAAAAGTCCTTTGTGGGCCCGAAGGATGTCAGCATGACCGTGTTTGGTTTCAATGACGTGGTGGTGGTGGAGGAGAAGGTGAAGTCGAAGGTGAAGAGCGTTGAGGACGCGCTTTTGTTGAAGAGCATGGGAAGAAGGATTTCGCTTTTAAGAAAAGGTTGGGCCGATTGGTTTGATAAAAAAAGTGATTTTTGGAGGAAGGAGAAGATGTTGAGGTCTGGTTTGGAGGGATTGAATCCTCTGCATAATCCCATTATCCAAGACCCTGATGATTTTGGTGTCACTAGAATCACCAAGGCTGATAAAATCATCAAAAATTCCATCTTACTCACTCTTCCAATTTCTAACTCTTTTCTCTTATAGGAAAATCATCTTTCTTAGTCCTTACTTTCAAGCTTCTTGCTTTAATTTCCAATTGTCATATTGCATGCTTCAAAACACTCATTCCAGATTCCAGTTGAATCAATTAATATGATCATTGATGTAAAAATTAAGATTTCAATTTATCAGCTATCTGGGTTTTGTTGGAATGTGGAGGTTGCATATAGGTCAAAAAATTGGCTGTGTTCACAGAGAAGAAGTTGTGGAGAACTAGAAATAACATGTTGTTAGGTATAAGGTAAATGAGCTCAAACCTATCCATGTCTTAGATATTCACGCAGATATATTATTCCATCACACCATTATGTAGTCACTGTGCTATTGGTCATATTTAAGACGAATTAACGCCATACTCTAGCTATCTTCAAATGCTACCAAAAGATCTATAAATACCATTTTATTACCAGTTTCAATCACATGCACCCTTATAAGGGTGACTTTATATGCTTGGGGAAAAAGTAGTTTCTAGAAATATTTCTTCTTGAAACCCAGGACACATGTAATTCACATGTAGTTGTTAAAAATATATTCAGTTATGGTCCAACTTAGCGTATTGAACAGTCGGTTTAGAAATGAAAAAAAAAAATCCTTCATCACTTATGCAAGTTTCTCTTAGCAATCTCTGCATTGCATCAAGAGTAAGGGGGGAAACTTTATGCTGACCTACCCACATTGTGCACTGAACTCCGATCACTGAGTACTTTGTCTAGTACAATTAATAAGTATATATTTTTGTATTAAAATTTTATTTTATTATTAATTATTATTATTTTATTTTATTGTAATATTTGTGTTAGATAAATTTATTTCATAAGAGTAAATTCAGAAATAATTCCATGTTGAGGTGACTTTCCCTTTGTTTCTCTTCATTTTAAGGGGAGCAGATACTTACTGTTCACACTTATATCTTTTCTTTCTCTTTCCCACAAAAATCATGGATCCAAATGACTGTTATCCTCTCATATATATGCTTATTAACAGTACATCCACAGAAGCAAACAAACCCTTATGCTGTGTTTGGATTGAGGAGTGGAAGTGTGAGGATTTGAGGAAGTGGATGTGTGAGGATTTGAGAAGAAAGTGTGAAGAAAGTGAGTGTGTTTGGATTGAGGTATGTTAGAATGCATTTATGAAGAAAGTTTATTGAAGTTTGTGAGTGATGTGATGGTTTTGAGAATATTTTTATTTTTTTAAAGGTGTAAAATGTAAGATTATAAATTCACCATTTTCGTTAAAATAATAGAATAATTATAATATTGGTATTTTTTGTGTGGATGAATTAAAATTATTAGTAGTATAATCCGATATAGTTCAATAATTAATTTCCAAAAAAAAATACAAGTTAGTTGACCGAAGAATAATTTAAATGAAGAAAAACAAAGGAAAAGACACATTTGCATGAGGTTATTTTCGAATTTATCCTAATTAAATAAATTTAACTGGCACAAAAGAGTTTTCTAATTAGATTTTTTAAATTTATGAATATTTAAATTATTTATTTCTGTATAACAATTTATAATTTGTACATATATTCAAAATTTTACATGAAAAATATTTTTCATCAAGTAACTAGTATATTTTTTTTAAATTAATTATTTAACTATATTGAATTATACCACTAATAATTTTAATTAATCCAAATTTAGACAAAAATATCTAATATTTAATTATTCTACTTTTTATAAAAGACAAAGATAAATTTGTAATTTTACATTTTACACATTAAAAAAATAATAAAAATATCGTCACAGTCATCACATCACTCAAACTTTCATCACGAATTCATTTTAGCATACCACAAGCCAAACAAAATCACTCTTTTCACACTTTCCTATCAAATTTTCACACTTCCACTCCTCAATGCAAACAGAATCTTACATATATGGGTAAATTTTGTGTCGTTTCTATGTAAATTGGTAAAATTTATAAAAAAAAATTAAAAAAATGAGTAAATCGTGATTTAAAATATGATTTTTTATTTTTTAAAATGAAATAGTGTTTTGAAGCACATTTTTATTTTTTATTTTTTATTTTAATTGATATCGTGCTCAAAAGTATGGTTTTTTTATTTTTTTAAATATTTTTTTTTGTTTTTCTATATTTTTTTTGGTTTATATTTAATAATAATAGTTAATTATAAAATTTTAAAAACAAATAATATAAAAGAATTCAATATGCATTTGCTTCATAAGTTTAATTTATATGCCATTATTATATATTCAAAGATATCTTTTTATTATAAAAATTTATGATTATTATTTAAATAAATATTTAGTTAGTTTAAGTAATTAATTAATTATTTTTTTTTTATTTTTTATTTAATTATTTTCAAATTTATTTGTAATTAAATTTATTTAAATAAATGATTTTTATAATAAGAAAAAATAAAAGGTAATTGAATATATAATAATAGTATATAAATTAAATTTAAAAAGCAAGTGCATGTTGCATTTTTTTTTATGTTATTTATTTTTAAAATTTTATTTAGTAAGTTAGATATAATTTAGGTAGTTTATTATTATAATTTAGATAAATATTTAGTAAGTTTAAGTAATTAATTAGTTTACTTTTGAAATTGTATATTTAGTTATATGTAATTGAATATAATTTAGATAATTTGTTATTATAATTTAAATAAATATTTAATTAGTTCAAGGAATTAATTAACCTATTACTGTAATTTAAATAAATATTTAATAATAAAATTGAAAAAACCAAAAAAATTGAAAAACAAAAAAAAAATTAAAAAAATAAAAAATTGTGCTTAAATTTCAATTAAAAACATAAAAAAGTTATACTTCCCAACCAGACTTTACTTAAAAAATATTGAAAATCATCTTTAAATGCACAATTTACCCATTTTCGTAATTTTTTTAAAAAATATCCATTTTTACAAAAATAAAACAAATTTATCCCAAATATGTAAATTTTCCATATGTATCTCTGTCTCTCTAACCAATGACGCACAACGTGACTACTTCCGTTAACATTAGTATGTGGCTACCAACAAATGACATTGTAATCGAGTAAAAAAAAATTAAACATAACTGATGTCGCAAAAACAATAACTAATTACTTGTCCAAAAATAATTCAACACTGATTTTGCACTTCACAACACATATTCTTAATAAATTATGACTTAAAAACACATATAATTAATTATTGGATTTTGGATAATCCATTAACTTAAAAAAACTCTCCATAATCCATTATGTGTGTATATGTTCAATGTGAATAATTAATTATCTTTTTCATTACTTACATCCAACTCAATAGAATCACACAATCTATCTATAATACGAATAGAAGACACTTTCTGGAAGTGACAAGTGGTACGCTGTAAAACTTACACGTGTGCAAAACCCAATTTCTTTAAATCTTCTCCTTCTTTATATACTTTTAGCGTTTCTCTCTCTCCTATTTCTCTACTTCCTGGTTTCTCTTTCTTTCTCGTTGCCTTTCGGCCTTCTTCATTTCATTTCGGCCTTCTCCTTCTCGAGGTGATTATTGCTTATGTTATGTGGATTCTGTTAATCTCATTTACGATTTCTTTGTTCCACAACATAAAAATGATATTTTTTTTGGTTTTTCTTATCAAAGTTTCGTTCTTTTCATGTTTTTGCTGATTCTTTTCATCTCTTTTACCGTTTCTTTGCTTCTTAGGTTTTAGACTACTTTGGGCTACTTAGGGTTTGGACTTCCACTCCAAGAGATCTCCTTTTTGTTCTTAAACTTTTTTTGTAAAGTTTTTTAGACCTTTTTTCCATCTACATTTTAGTTTGTGCAGCAACTGGTAGTGGAAGTGGAATGAATTTTCGTTCATATCCATCGTATGTTCAAGCACCAAGGTGAAATCTTTTCCTTCGTCTGTCCTCATGGTTGTTTTCATTGTTCATTTTTTTGCTGATTTAATCGTTTATGGGGTTTTTTTATTGGGCTACTTAGGGTTTGAACTTCCACTCCAAGAGATCTCCTTTTTGTTGTTAAACTTTCTTTATAATTTTTTTTTACAAGTTTTTTCCATCTACATTTCAGTTTCTGCAGCAACCGTTAGTGGAAGTGGAATGGATTTTCGTTCATATCCATCGTATGTTCAAGCACCAAGGTGAAATCTTTTCCTTCCTCTGTCCTCATGGTTGTTTTCACTATTGATTTTTTTGCTGATTTAATCGTTAATGGAGATCTGTTTTTTGGCTACTTAGGGTTTGGACTTCCTCTCAAAGATATCTCATTTTTGTTGTTAAACTTTCTTTTTAAACTCTTTCACACCTTTTTTCCAACTATATTTTAGTATTTGCAGCAACCGGTAGTGGAATGGATTTTTCTTCATATCCATCGTATGTTCAAGCACCAAGGTGAAATCTTTTCCTTCCTCTGTCCTCAAGATTTTTTTTTTGGCTACTTAGGGTTTGAACTTCCTCTCAAAGATATCTCCTTTTTGTTGTTAAACTTTCTTTTTAAAATTTTTTACACCTTTTTTCCATTTATATTTCAGATGTGCAGTAACCGGTAGTGGAATGGATTTTCCTTCATATCCATGGTATTTTCAAGCACCAAGGTGAAATCTTTTCCTTCCTCTGTCCTCATGGTTGTTTTCATTATTGATTTTTTTGTTGATTTAATCGTTAATGGAGATATTTTTTGGCTACTTAAGGTTTGAACTTCCTCTCAAAGATATCTCCTTTTTATTGTTATACTTTCTTTTTTAACTTTTTTACACCTTTTTGTCTGTGCAGCAACCTTTAGTGCAATGGATTTTCCTTCATATCCATATATCCATCGTATGTTCAATTTGGTTCTGGATGGAGGGAATTTTGTCAAATCCATGTAGTTTGTGAAGGCGATAAATTGATCTTTGATAGTGGAATAACCCCAATTCATATGATGGTGTTGTTAGTGCTGTGAAAATTCAAGATTTTGTTCTTCTGAATTTAATGTGCTGATTATAGAGATTCAATTTGTATTATAGAGTTATGTAATTTGCAAATTGTTGTAATGTCCACTAGAGAAAATTAATTCTATTTACTTTATTTTAGTTATCAAGTTTTGTTTACATGCATGGTCAAATTATGTAACTTCATATTAAATATTATTATGTAATGTTATTTTGTATTTTTTATTTCAATATGTTACTTTATAGTTTACTTTGAAAAGAGATGAAATGTGTGTTATTTTTTTATAATAATGTGTTGGCATAAACAAGTTAAACTTCATAAAAAGTTATTATTCAATTTAATGTATTTAATTATATTTAATGTATTTAATTTTATTATTTGCATTAATGTATTCTTAAAAAAAAACATTATTCGTATTATATTTCAAATTTCAAATTCAATTTTGTTTTTAATATTTGTGAATGGTTATTATGATTCTATATTATTAATATTAATATTTCATAATGTATCCATATTAATATCATATTAATATTAATATTCAATATTTACAATTCCAATATCATTAATTACCTTTCTGATTCCTATAAAATGTATATTATTTCTATTATTTAGCCTTTGATTCAAGTTTGAATAACATTCATTTTATTATTATTATTATTAATTATTAATATTTGTTTTTTGAAATTTTCAAAATTTACAATTCCAATATCATTAATTACCTTTCTGATTCATATCTTCTTTTTCTGACTTCTGCTGCACACTTATTTCCAATTTCATTATTATTATTATTATTATTATTAATACTCTTCAAATATTTAATTTTTCAGATTTCCAAAATTTAAAATTTCAACATCATTAGTTACCTTTCTGATTTATATAAAATGTTCATTATTACTATTATTTAACATTTGATTCAAGTTTGATTCAAAATCCTAAATAAATACAAAATTTAAATGATTTAATATTTTACACAAATAAAAATTATTTTAATTTATAAAAGTTAATTGAAAATTTATAAATATCAAATATCATTAAATAAATGTAAATTTCCAGTCATTTTGGTTTTTCAACTCATCCAATAGTTTACTCATTGTGGTTTCTTGCAATACTTCATTTATTGTGTTTTTTTCAGCTGCATGTAAAGTCATTCATTCTCATTTTTTATATCCTCAAAACAGTCCATTGAATGGAAGTGATTCTTTTTGTTGGATAAATAACATGTTTTATGTTCATTCTCTACACCATAAGACCTTTATTTTTGTTGTTTTGGTTTGTGTTGTTAATAGTCAAGGTAGGACCATAAGAAGTGTTTGGTTAACAATGAGGCTGAAAGGGGATAAATGTTTCATCTTTTATCTTTTTCCGGAGAAATTGTTAAGAAAGTTTGTATTTTTAATGTATTAAAGTCGAAGATAAGTTTGTTTCTTCATTTTTCACGTTTGCATGTTGATAAAGTTTTCATTTTTACACAAATATCTCATTTGGTTTAAAACACTTTCTCTACAAATTTTGGATCTGACATTCCCATTTTCTACTTTCAGTAAACTTAGATATGATTTTAAACCTTTATCTGCGTGCGTTGCATTGGCTTTTTTGTTTCTATTACCTTCTTGGCTTAAGTCATTAATGTTGATCTCTGCGCTTTCTATCTCACTTTTTCTCCTTTTTGATTTCTTTACGTTTTCAGTAATTTGTGAACGTCACCGCTACTTTCATAGGTTTGTTTCTTGATTTTCATGTTTTCAAACAGATTGCACAGTATATCAAGCACCAAGGTAAGATTTTTTTTCTTCTTTTGTACGCATGGGAAAGCAAGAATGCATCGTTCAATGAATTTGGTAAGATTTCCCGATTATGGATTTTGTTCTTTTATACTTTCGTTCTTTTGTACACATGGTTGCTTTCATTATGGGTTTTTTGGTTTTTTAATCGTTAATGGATTTTTTTTTGGGTAGTTAGGGTTTTGACTTTTTGTCCGTATTTCAAATTTTTCATCTGAAAGACATTTTTTTTCTGTTGTTAAACTCTTTTCTAAAACTTTATCTGACTCATTCTAAGGTTTCCACCTTTTTCTGTTTATGTTCTTCATCTGTGTATTTTGGAAATCTGTGTATTATTTCAGAAATTTCTAAGCAAGGATTCTTTTTTTGTTTGCTAAACAAAAAAGCTCTTTTACAAATGTCCGAAACAAACCTACCTAAAATTTTCATTTTTTTACGTAGTAGGATTTTCAAATCATGCTAGGAATTTAAAAAAGGTTGTACTTTGTGTTTCTTTTTAGTGTGATTGTTTATACATACATGTCCTGTTCAAATGTCTTTTTTATGCAACATAATAATTATATTTCCTGCAGTTTTCATGTTTTTAAAGTCAAGCAACAATTTCATTAATCGCAATGCTAAAAGTAAAAACATGTTCTTTTGAATCTAAAAGCAAATTGGTTTGCACGCTTTAAAGTTTCGATTTTTTATATGCTTAATCTCTTTTGTATAAAACCTGACATACTTATTTTGTTTTATTATTATTGATTCTTGAATGTGTTGGCATAGTTTTGTCTGATACATTTTTGTAAATGTGTTGGCATACCATTACAATAATTTTGAAAAAAAAAATTTATTTGAAACCCTAAACCTACCATACTTAAAGACTTCCAACACCAAAAATCATGTTTTCAATAATTTGACATATTTTTTTATGTATTTATTGATTTGTTATTTTATCCAATAGTTGGCATAATTTATTGTGACCAACTGCATATGGTTGTTTCCATACAAAAACACACATTATTATTTCAAATTGCAGGTAAGCAGAAGCCCATGATAGTGTATTGGCTTGGTGTTAAGAATAAGATTAACTTCGTTTTTGTACCATTCAAATGTTATACAATAGAAATTTAAATTAAATGTAATGTAATTTCCATTTAATATATAATGTGTATTTTGTTATCTCTTATTTTAATTTTAAAACGGTTGTGAATTTATTTATTGTTTATAATTTTAATTCGTTTTCTCCATAAAAATTTTGAAAGATATATTCATACTAATTTTTTGTTAATCAAATTAAACAAATATACGAATTACATATTAAATCTAAATAACATTAGATTTAAATGATAACAAAGATAATGGCATTTCCATTTAATATGTAATATCTATTTTGTTATTTCTTGTTTTTGTTAATGAAATCAAACAAGTATACAAATTACATATTAAATATAAATAACATTTATATTTAAATGATAACAAAGATAATGACATTGATTTTTATTTCATATTATTTTTATTCCATATCATTTTATGAACATTGAATAAATTGTAAGGCTTAAAAATTAATGAATAAAATGAGAAATAAATAATTGTAATTATAACTTCATTACTTAACACGAGTTATGTAAAATTATAGTTTTTCAGACTTTATATTGATTTTGCTCATGTTAAATTCTATTTTTTTTACTTTTAATTATGCCTTTCATTAGGTTTATTATTATTATTATTAGTTTTATTATTTATGTTACTACTAATATTTAAGTTTTGTGTATGAGATGTTATCATTTCCAGAAAGTATGTTGCTTAGAAATTTGTTTCTGTCAAATTTATTGTCTTTGTCATTTCCCTATATTATTACTAATATTTAAGTATTATTGCCTTTGTCATTTTCTATACTCTGACATCACTATTTTTTCATTGTCCAAGAAGAGTTCTCTGAGGTCTTAATTTTTGGGATTCTGCGTGATCTTCATCATCAACTTAAGAAATCATATTTTTTTTATATCTTCAATTATAATAATAATAATAACTGAAGATTTAATACAATATGTAATATTATTTATATAAATTATTTTAAACTGTATTAATACTATTATATTATTTATTACCATTACCCTACAATATCTGACATACATACAAACAGTATCTCACATTTATCCAAGACAAGTCATTTCACATTTCACGTCTTTATTTTTGTCATTCCAATGCTCTTTATCATCAACTTAAGAAATTATATATATATTTTTAATTGTCAATAATAATAATAATATCTTAATATTTTATAATAATACCTTAATATTTAATACAAGATTTAATATTTATATTTCTGATATAAATTATTTTAAACTATGTTTTATTTATGATTTCTGATATAAATTATTGGAAGCTATTTTTTATTATTGGAAACTGCGTTTTCATTATTCATTCATGATCTGCAGGTAAACATATCATCAGTGTGTTTTTGCGTCCTGAATTCTTCCAATATGTTGGTATAAATTTAAACATATCATCAGTGTGTTTTATTTAGATTGCTTTTTTTTCCTTACATGTTAGGTGTTTGATTTTATTTTATTTTATTCTTTTAATATTATTTAATTTAAGCATATTAGCAAATTAAATTCTTTGCATGATTAGAATAGACATGTATGTATTTAATTTTAGTTGTTGAAGGATTCCAATATATAGTTTTGCATATGTTCTTATCCGATATTTAGATTGTATTTTTCATTTAGTCGCTATTATTATTCATATGTTAACACTGTAATCCTGTTTCGGTCAAGAAACGTACTTTCGTATTATATTATATATTTTCATATTTATATTAGATTATTATGTTTCTTTTTTTTTTGGTGCACGTTTATTGTTTTTAGAGAATTAAATGCATATATTGATAACAACAGGAATGCAACTCAGGTTTCAATGACAGAAAAAAACGCACACATCTTTCCTATTGGAGAAAAAAAGGTAACACAGGATAGTATTTTTAATTATGTTGCTAAAGACGTTCTGTCTACTTAAACCAACTCAAAAGTAGGTTCTTATGTTGTTTTACCTTTCTAAAATAACTAATTAAATTATTTAAAATTATAAATAAATACAAATTCTAAATTATTAAATTTCATACTTAAATAGAAAATTACAATAAAAAAATTATTGAATGTCATACTTAAATAAAAATTTACAATATTTTTTTTATAAATTATTTAAAATTTTAAACACATACAAATCTTAAATTATTTAATGTTCAACTTAAATAAAATATCTAAAATAAATTAAATTATTAAATTATTTTAAATAATAATAAATAATAATTCTAAATTATTTAATGTCCTATTTAAATGAAAATTTAAAATAAATAAAATTTCAAAAATATCCAAAATCCTAAATAAACACAAATCATAACTTATTATGTTTAACCTACCAGGTATAAATTTATGTTTTTCTCAAAGTTTATAAATACCTTCTATGACATTAATTTTTTGGTAGGCCTTATAATGGAAGATGCTCAAATACAAAACATTTGTCTTCTACAAGTAGAAGACTTATTAATTTCAAATGATAAGTCTTTAAAAGACTTTAGCAGTATCACAACCTATTCATTCAGATTCTTATTTATGAGAATAAATCATTATTGATGAATTAAATCATGACAAAATAAAAATGTCTGAATTGCATTATTTTCTTTTTCAATCTCTAACTACTGAGCAAGTGGATCTCTATCAGAATATAATGACAACAATATTGTCAGAAGTTGGCGGTTTTTTTTTCTTATACGATTATGACAGCACATGAAAAACTTTTATGTGGAAAACTTTATCTCCTGCCATTAGATCAAAAGGGTTGATTGTATTGAATGTAGCTTTTAGCGCTATAGCTTCTTTGTCACTTTTAGGAGGGAAAACAACTCATTCTACCTGCAACATACCTCAAGGAAGTCTTCGTGCCAGATTGTTGATTGAAACTAAATAAATTATATGGGATGAAGCTTCAATGATCAATAAATTCTGTTTTGAAGCTCTGGATAGAACTCTAAGGATGTCATAAGGGCTGAAAGTCAAGAGAACGCTTATAAACCTTTTGGTGGTAAAGTCATTGTTATGGGAGGAGATTTTGGGCAGATATTACCTGTTGTAAAAAATGGATCAAGATATGCCATTGTGAAGGCAACAATAAACTACGCGGAGTTATGAAAACATTGCAAAGTCTTGAAACTTACAGAGAATATGAGAAAAAGCAGTGAGAAATCAATGCAAACTGCAACAAAAATAAAAGAGTTTGTTGATTGGATACTTCATATTGGAGATGGAGATATGAACGTAAATAAGTTGGGACAAGCAACTATTGAAATACCAGAAGCATTTTAATTCTACATGTTGAACAACCTTTATTGCAATTGCTTGAATTTATTTATCCAGGCTACATGCAAACTCTTAACTCTGATGGATTTTTTGACGATGGTGCAATATTGTGTCCTACTAGAGAATGTGTGGACCAAGTGAATGATTTATCCTCAATCCCTGGAGAATAACTTAGTTATTTAAGTTCAGACACCCATTGCCAATTTGATGAACAAGAAAATGCTCAAAATGAGTGGTTTACAACAGAATATTTGAATGATATCAAATGCTCAGGAATTCCTAATCATTTTGTTAAATTAAAAGTTGGAGTTCCAATAATGCTTCTAAGAAATACTGATCAAGCCAATGAACTTTGCAATGGAACAAGATTACAAGTAATTCACTTGGGAAGAATGTTATTGGTGCCAAAGTTATTACTCAAAAAAATATTGGTGATAAAATATTTATTCCTATAATGAACTTGACTCCTTCTGAATTAGGTCTGCCTTTTAAGTTTCAGAGAAGACAATTGTCAATATCTTTGTGCTTTGTTATGACAATAAATAAAAGCCAAGGTCAAACGCTTAATAAAGTTGGTCTATATCTACCACGTCTAATGTTTACACATGGACAACTATATGTTATTGTTTTCATAGTGAAATCCAAGAAAAGGTGGAAAATATTGGTTTTGGGTGATAATGAAAATACCGGTAATTCAACTACTAATGTGGTTTATAGAGAAATATTTGAAAATGTTTGATACATATTGTTACAACCATACATATCCTGTATGAAAATTCTTTAATCCAAAACTATTCTTATTTCTCATCTCTTTGTTCTAATATATGTAGATGAATTTAACAATTTCTATACGTTTCTTTTTTTTTGTAATAATAGGTTTCTTCTTATTTCTAATAGTAAATCTTTCAACGGGGCTATAATGGATAACCAAAAAATGTATAAATTTATAACTTTTTAATAAATTTAATAATTTTAATTGTCTATAATTTTAGTTTGATAAATTTGTTTTCTTCTAAATGGTTTTAATACAGGAATTTCATAGTACTTAGTAA
The DNA here is from genome assembly GCF_000499845.2 of Phaseolus vulgaris. Lineage (NCBI taxonomy): Eukaryota > Viridiplantae > Streptophyta > Magnoliopsida > Fabales > Fabaceae > Phaseolus > Phaseolus vulgaris. The sequence continues at coordinate 12,785,132 of NC_023759.2, read as the reverse complement.
CACAGAAGTGCATATTCACTACAGAAAATAATTAAGATATTATACTTTACACAGGTTCTATATTATAATATTTTACACATGTGTTGTTACATAACGCTTCCTGAATAAAGTGATCGGACTTCAAATATGGTTTTTTATTTTATGTGTTATGTATGTTTCATATAACAATACATTACATATAAATATTCTTTGGATATACCGTGTATATTAGTTAAAGTATTCAAACATTAAATTATGTATTAAAAGATTAGTTGAATTAAAACAATTAATTGTTGTAGTACATTCAGATAGGAATTTGGTTGTTTGTTTACAAAAACAATCAGGACAGTCACCACATCAATGACATGAACAAAACTTAATAGACGTTTTTGTTAATTAAAATTAACCTGAATTGTATATTTTCTTTAAACTACTAAGACAGAAGCTATGATAGGTATTCAATCATTCTTCATAGTTTTAGATATTTCCATGTGTTTATTAATTATCGAGGGTTACATTCAGATCTTTTTTATTTTTTTTTTACTTTTTGCGATAATTCAATTAACGTGTTGTGCTAATTGAGATGTGTTGACATTAAATATAATATTGATCACACTCATATTATAGCACCTAAAAAAAACAACTTTGTAGTTTATTTTGTATTGTTTTTAGTATGTTCTGTTGTTTTACTGAGTATTTCTTTTGTTACAAAGCTTTAAATTTAACAATATTTCTTATTTCGTAAGTGTTGTTCTGGATATTATTTTATGATTTATAGGAAATTGTTGCAAAATTGTTGTACGAATTGAGTGTTAAATAGAGTTGTGAAAAAGTAATCAATCTGCTGCATTATTTCTCTATCAGTAATTACTATAATTCATCATATGCTGCACTATGTGACAAGTATTATGACAAAAGTGTTTATTTAATAATAGGAAGTAAGCATACATTTTTTTCCAAAATCATGCATATATGTACGATTATACATTTTAAGTTATGACTTGTTGTCTTTAGAAAAATGTGTTTACCACTTTCTATGTGATTAACATGTATAATAAGGCAGCTACACCAAAATATGAGTTTTAAATTTTCAGTTTTCATTACTACCTCATAAGCATATTGTATCCTATAGATAACAGTACATGTCGTTAATTTTTACAGTTATCAAATGAGTTAACTTAGTCACATCAAAATAAAACTTCATTTAGAAAACTCATTTTGTTATGAAGAGTATTCAAATAAAAGGTATATTTAATTAATAACTTTTATTATTTGCGTATTTAAGAAATCTAATTTAATTATTTTTCTAACATTATATGTGTTCATCAAAATATGAAATTCAAAGGAGAGAAACTAGCATCATCCTAAATTGATAAATAATTTGGATGTATTCTTAAATTATTTACTAATATTTAATGTAATTTTAATTTATAATTATAATTGACTCTACCATCATTCTTAATTAATTTAATTTTAATATATGATAAAAAATAGTTAATTTAATATATATAATTTATTATTTGTTATTATAATATTATTATTTAAATATAAAATATTTAAAATATTCCTATTGCAGGGTCAACATACATACTAGTAATGAGAAAAGAAGGGAACATGTTCCAAAAAAGGTGAAAACAAGTGTGATCTACTAGGATATAATCTCATTTTTTCACATTGTAAAGTAAAAATAGTTGTATGAACTCTCGCAAATCACCACTCATAAATTCGCTCAAATTAAGGATACAAACATCCATGAAATTAACATCTACTTCTTCTACAGTGACAGGAAATAAGTGGAATCAAACATAGTTATTTTAGTGTAAAAAAAATAATTTTTAGTTTGTCATTATTAATAAATATTTTATTAAAAAAATATTTTAATATAATCATGTTCATATTTATTATTCATAATTTCATCATGTTTTTATGAAAAAAACACAAAGAAAAATAACATAATTAATTAATAGATAATAATATATTGACAATTCACCATTTTTATATAATCATATTATAATTTTTAATATTATTATTGTTTTTTATATTATTTAATTTTAATTTTATCTTTTATTTTAAATATTTTACATCATATATACGACTCTAAAAATTATCAAATATTTTTTCTTAATTAATATAATGATATGAAAAGACAACAGGCAATATAAAAAATATCAAGGTATGTCTAAATTCACTTTCAAACATTGAAAATCCATTCAAATACTATTAAAATTTTATTTCTAGCTTGCTTATAAAATAAAAAATATCCAAACATTCATATGTTACAGTTCAAACCTAAATAATCTGTATAATTTTTTAATCAAACAATTTACTAAAGATTAATTGTAACATTTTTATAAACAATCCTTATAGCTATGGACAAAGTTACCTAATTATATTGTCTATGCCTTGTTTGGGGCTTTGTAGCTCTATACTGAGAATTCATCATTGGGTGGGGGAAATTGAAGCCAAGGTTGAAGGAGCACAAATAAGCATTGAAGGATTTTATTGGCAAGGGAAGGATGAGGAAGCTAAAAAAGTGACAATTTGTATGCAACATGGTAAACAAAAGTGACAATTTATTGACAATGTATGTCTAAATTCACTTTCAAACATTGAAAATCCATTCAAATACTATAAGGGTTTGTGTTGATAGATTTTTATTTCTACCTTGCTTATAGAATAAAAAAATTCAAATTACAATCCAAACCTAAATAATCTGTATAATTTTCTAATCAAACAATTTACTAAAGATTAATTGTAACATTTTTATAAACAATCCTTGTATCCATGGGCAGAGTTACCTAATTATATTGCTTATGCCTTGCTTGGGGTTTTGTAGCTCTATAATGGGAATTCATCATTGGGGTGGGGGAGATTGAAACCAATGTTGAATGAGCACGAAGAAGCCTTGAAGGATTTTATTGGCAAGGGAAGGATGATGAATCTTAGAAACTGTGGTTGAGACGGAAGAATGAGGTTGCAACTGAACTAAAGAAGAATAATTGTATGCTTTACGATAAATAACTACGAGTCTCATTCTCATGATACATGAACTCATTGTGAGACTGTAGTTGTAGTACATGCTAGGAATATTATGTATGCAACATGGTAAACAAAAGTGACAATTTATTGACAAGGTATGTCTAAATTCACTTTCAAACATTGAAAATTCATTCAAATACTATTAAAATTTTATTTCTAGCTTGCTTATAAAATAAAAAATATCCAAACATAAAGTGTTAAATTCATATGTTACAATCCAAACCTTAATAATCTGTATAATTTTCTAATCAAACAATTTACTAAAGATTAATTGTAACATTTTTATAAACAATCCTTATAGTTATGGACAAAGTTACCTAATTATACTGTCTATGCCTTGTTTGGGGTTTTGTAGCTCTATACTGAGAATTCATCATTGGGTGGGGGAGATTGAAGCCAAGGCTGAAGGAGCACAAAGAAGCATTGAAGGATTTTATTGGCAAGGGGAGGATGAGGAAGCTAAAAAATTGTGGTTGAGACGGAAGAATGAGGTTGCAACTGAACTAAAGAAGAATAATTGTATGCTTTACGATAAATAACTACGAGTCTCATTCTCATGATACATGAACTCATTGTGAGATTGTAGTTGTAGTACATGCTAGGAATATTATGTATGCAACATGGTAAACAAAAGTGACAATTTATTGATAAGGTATGTCTAAATTCACTTTCAAACATTGAAAATCCATTCAAATACTATTAAATTTTATTTCTAGCTTGCTTATAGAATAAAAAATATCCAAACATAAAGTGTTAAATTCATATGTTACAATCCAAACCTAAATAATCTGTATAATTTTCTAATCAAAATATTTACTAAAGATTAATTGTAACATTTTTATAAATAATTATGGTATCTATGGACAAAGTTACCTGATTATACTGCTTATGCCTTGCTTGGGGCTTTGTATCTCTATATTGAGAATTCATAATTGGAGTGAGGGAGATTGAAACCAAGGCTGAAGGAGCACAGAGAAACATTTAAGGATTTTATTGGCAAGGGAAGGATGAGAAACCTCAGAAACTGTGGTTGAGACGAAAGAATGAGGTTGCAACTGAAGTAAAGGAGAATAATTGTACGCTTTACGATGAATAACTATCAATGTCATTTTCAAGATACATGAACTCATTGTGAGATTGTAGTTGTAGTACATGCTAAATGGTATACAAAAGTGACAATTTATTGACAAGGTATGTCTAAATTAACTTTCAACATTGAAAATTCATTCAAATACTATTAGCGTTTGTGTTGACATTGCTTATAGAATAAAAAATATCCAAACATAAATTGTTAAATTCATATCTTACAATTCAAACCTAAATAATCTGTATAATTTTCTAATCAAACAATTTATTAAAGATTAATTGTAACATTTTTATATTGTTACTTTTTTATTAAAAAGATTTAATAATATTTTTTAAATCTCACTGGTTGAAAAGTTATACATTGAAGATGAGACATGGACACATAGATAATAAATGATTAAAAGAAACAAACAAAAACAAAACAAAAAAAGACAAAAATGGGAGTTGTTATGGCAAGACATCATTGCAAACTCTCCTTCTTATTTTGTGCGAGTAATGTAAACAACAACTCCACGCCCGTTCTTCTTATCCTTGTGGTATTGAGCACACCACTCTTAAACGTGCGTCGATTGCGACGCGGTTACTGGTTACTGCTGTTGTGGAGATCCAAGCCTTGACGTTCTTCAAGCTCAACCTTCACGACGCCGTTTGATGTGAGTTGATTTTAAGATTGCACATTTTATAGGTTGTACTTTGTGTTATGACTTTTTGTTTTAAGCAGAATATGGTGAGAAACCCATAGAAGATTCTCACTGGACACGAACTTAACCAAGTGGTTAAATAAGTGTGAAGGTTCACTTCTAGAGGGCAAAGAGAAAATGTAATTATATGGTGTTGATGATGATGAGGTGCGAAATTAAAACATATAATGGAAAGCAACAAGATGGAAAAACCAAAAAGGAAAAGAAGAACACAAGAATATAAGAGGAATAGAAATGGCGCAAGGAAGAAATAGATGAAAAGATAAAGGAAGCTTATGGATGATGATGGTGGTCATGCCACTTGGAGTGGTGGGAGACTCCAAGGTGAGTGGCGAAGAGTCGCCACTTGAAGTGCACAAACACCCAATATAATATCCACAAAAAGAGAGCACTCAAGACTGACTCAACACTCTAACAAAAAAATATTTTCTATTCAAAAATCAATGTGTGATTTACAAGAGGGGAGACACCCTGTTTATAGATACGAGTGCCTTAAAGAGGAAAAGAGGAAGTGTAGGGGTGTAAATGACCACAAGCTTTTAGAAACTAGGTCAAATGTGAGCACATAGGGGAGTCTTCTAGAATCTAGGTTAAAGGTGAGCACATGGGTGAGTTTCTAAAAGTTTGGTTAAAGTGGACTTTTGCGCAAACCCAATTTACTAAGTACACAATTTTCTAGCTTATTTTTCTAATCGAAGCTCAAAGTAAGCCCATTTTATTTACTTAACTTGTCTAGTAAGAAGATTAAAGGGAATAACAATTGATATTCTGGTTCATGTCACATCACATAAGTTAAAAAGTTTGTAGACTCAAGATTCAACAGAAAAGAGATAGTGGTGAAAAGGGTTGGTTTGAATGATTGAAAAATTATACATTCAAATGAGAGAGGAACATAAATAATAGATACTTAAACAAATAAATAAAAATAAAATAAAAAAAGACAAAATTGAGAGTTATTATGACACGCACATCACCACAAACTTTTTTTTTTTTGAGTAATGTAAGCAATGTGCTAAATCATATATGCACACTAATATATGATTCGATTATATGTATATCACCATTAATGTCTAATTATATGTACGCAAATAATTATACTAAATAGGTAAATTATAACAATAATAAAATTTAATAAAACATATCATTTAAATATATACCATTAATGTATGTACATAAAAGATAGTGTTTCATCATAAATTAATACATATAATTTATTTCTCACAAACTCCATATCGTTATTATGTATATTATGAAACGTATAATTAAACAACCCAAATGTACATATATCACCCAATATATAAATAATCAATATATGTTTAATTATATGTCTACATACATTATCATGATTTACAAATATCACTAATCTTAATTTGTAACTAATACAAAACTAAACTAAAAAGAAAGAAATATAATAATAATAATAAATAATGAAAAACTCCTGTAATCAATCCTAAAAAAATATTTAATTTTTAATCTTTTTCTTCTTTTCCACAACAAAGTAGTATTGCCACATCAAAACATGATTAGAAATTAAGGTGTGATACATCTATATGGTATAAGAAGAAGAGAACATATTTATATTAATATTTTATACACTATTATTTTTTATGTATCACACCCCAATTTATTTTCTACAGTGATTTTTTTACTAAGTACACCATTTTCTAGCTTATTTTTCTAATCGAAGTTCAAAGTAAGCCTATTTTAATTACTTAACTTGTCTTGTAAGAAGATTAAAGGGAATAACAACTGCTATTATGGTTCATGTCTTGTTCTTCCTCTGCTGAGGCTCTTATGAGATTTGGCAGGACCTTGTTTTGCATGTCGAGATGACAGACCTAGTTGTGAAGAGTTTGTGGTGTCCTTAGTCATTTGTTTGTCGAGTTGGTTTGTATCACCGTTGGAGGTCTCCACAACCCCGTCGGATTTCCTTGACAGTATGATAATATATGTTTAACTTGCTTGGTCTTTTCTAATAGAAGAAGGGAACTTTCGTTTGAGAGCAAACATAGGAACACAACGAATGACACTTCTCCTTCTTTTGCCTTCTTATTCTTCGAAAATAATTTCTCATAAAAAGATTGTGGGTTAGTCGTTTAAAATAAGAGTTAGAGGGAAGTGGGGAGGTTAATAAAAAAGTGGGAGAGTTAAAGAGTGAGAAGTTAAAATATTTTTGAAAGACATTATAACAAAATGCAAAGAAAAAAAGAAAGAATGAATGTTCACAATTTAAATTCAAAACTACTATGCTAACTGCTTTATCAATTACAAAATGACAAAATAACCTAAATAAAAAGAAAGAAAGAGCATTCTTTCACCCTCATTAGATTCTCACACTAAATTTCACATATCAAATAAAATAACATTAATTTCCACTAAGTATCTCCACTCCATTTGAAACATCTCTATTATTTGGTAAAATCATTATTCTTTTGTTATTTTAAATTTAATAATTATGATAAAACTATTTATTTTAAATTTTTTTTTATTATTATATAAAAAAAAGGAAAACACAGATGTGCATATATTTCCACTATTCTAATTAACAAGGTACAAATTAGTTTTTATTTGGAATAGCCACTTTTGTCCTTGGTGACCAAAATTCAAAACTAGCGGTCCCCTCAGTATTGAACCGGACAAGGTTGCAAGGAACAAGGAAGTGGCAGAATCGTAAATATAGAATTGGTGATATGCCTCTTTCGGTATTTCACTGCATCTTCTGAAAATCACATTTTCCCGCTCATTTCTTCTTGTTCATCTTCCTCTTCCTCTTCTTCTTCATCTTCATCTTTCGCTTTCCCTCTCTGCATCTTTTCTCTCTCCCTTTGCCTCTGTCGGCAACTTTCTCCTAAGTATTTCGGCAATGCCAGATTTAGGGAACCTGTCTCTGTCTTCGACTCTCACACTCTCTCACTGCTCCTCCGATGTCGCAGACGCTCCCGTCAAAACCCTACCCGATGCCTTCGTTTCGGAGCCTGCCTTCGAGCATCGGGTTGTTAAGCGCACCCGCGGCTCACTCGATCGGGTCAAGAAGCCCGCCTCTCACAAAGCCTTCCAGGATCGCCTCAAAGATCCCTTCTCTCATCCATTTCTTGTTGGCGCTCCCAAGATGGTATTTTTTTTACTATGTTTTCAAATTTTTTTTCAAATTAATGATTAATTATTTTTGCATGCAACTAATTGGTATGTGCGTGTGTTCAGGAGGAATGTTGTTTTTGCCGCCATTTTATCTACCCTGGTGAGGAGGTAGTGTGTTCGGTTCGCGGATGTGACGCTCGCTTCCATTCTGAATGTGTAAAAGATTCTGTTGGAGCTACCAGTCTGAAAAAATACAAGTGTCCACAGCATGTAGGTTTTTAGTGAATGCAACATTGGTCTCTTTCCTACTGACATCGACCCTCACTTCCTTAATACACTGATTTGCCTTTGGACATATGGATTACACGATGAATGGACACTTTTTTTTAGATATTAGCTTATCCATGCTTTCTCATGTGAATTATTGTTTTCTTCTGACTAATGAAATTTATAGAAGGTAATATTTGATTTATCATTTTGCTGATATTTAACACACTCAGTGAATGTTAGATTATTTGTGTCTTGCCATGAACTTGGGGTGGTATGAACACATGTGGAAAGGGAGATTGATCACAAGTTCTATAATGTTGATGTGTGCTAAACTCTTCCATAAGTACACGGTCAAACTTTTGAATAATTTTCATCATTTAACAAGAGCTTAATGAATAGTTATTGGATTAAGCTGTTTACTGAACCGCATCCACAGTCTTTTTCCTTATTTTGTCTTCCTTGTCTTGCCATTCTCTTATCGAGTCCTTCAATGGACAGGTATGCTTCATTTGCAAGCAAAAAAAGCACTTGAGGTGTGTACGATGTAAAATTGCGTTCCATAATAAATGTGCACCATGGCCAGATGCAGTTTTGCTGCTAAAAGATCATCCTGGTCTAGCTGTTTGCTGGAGGCATCCTTCTGATTGGCGCTTGGATAGGAAGGTCAATTTTTTCTTTTCACCAGAATCTTTTACTGTTTCTGCTTATTGATTATACTGCAACCTGCTGTATCTCCTTCAGCTAGATTCCCGCTCATATTCAAATTCAGTTATTTGTTCTGCTTAGAATATCTAATCTTGTGTTTCTTTATTTACCTCGTCCCATCTTTCCTTTTAAAAATATCTCGGTATTGGTTATGGTTCCAATGTCACTCCACAGTCGTAAGTTTTATTGATGTTTTAATTGACTTGCTTGTCACATGTGCAAATATATGCCTTTTAAGGTTTAAAACTGCTTCTACTTGGATTGATATCAATTTTTATAGCCTCACTTGATTTAGATATTTCTTTTCAAAGTTTTATTTTTTTATTGGTATTTTTCATTGATTAGGCTGGCTGACAGGAATGTTGTATTTGTTGGATGGGCAGCCTGATGCTTCAACAAGTGACATTTCGGTAAGGCTTGTGAAAAATATTTTACATCTAATGCACTTACATATATATATATCCTGTTCTGACCTTTTTCGATATTTATGGATGTAAGATGAATAATATATATCGTGTTTGAGAAAGAAAGGAATGTATATTATTAAATTAATTAATACAAACTTCTGAAGGATTCTGTATTTTAATGACTTTGATTGTTCATTATATATGCTGGTTTCTTGTATGTTTGAATGAGTGAAACCAGCTTCTTGCGTAAGAATTTTGTAGTATTGTTAATATATGTTTTGAAAATTTCCTCTCATCTTTTTCCAGGAAGTATTTTGTCGCTTGCCTCTTCCATTTATCAGTGAGGAGTTTAAGATCGATTCCTCCTGGAAAGACATGGACAGTAAGATGGAGCAGCCACCACCATATGTACACATAAGACGCAGTATCCTACTTGTTTTCTTGTGTGCTATAGGGAAGCAGCTATTATATTTAATAAATTTAGAATTTGTGTAGCCCTTTTAGAATGTTAAGTAAAAGAACTTGATTTTTATTCTTGGTCTAATTAATAGTTTTCAAGTTAAGTACTTCACTGCTCATCATGTTGCTAGCCTGAATTAATATCAGATATATACTTAGTAAAGAAGAAACGTAGTAATGTGGATGATGGTGCAGGGTGCACCAGTTGCAGTTCTACATGTTCTGATGATTGTGTGTGCAGGTACATACATGTACCGGAGTCTTTTTTCTTTTCGATGAAACTTCTTGTAGATGTAGATGATGTAGACATAGTGTAGGTCTTTTAATTATCATTGACGATGAGTTATTTTTGTATTGCTTATTCTACAAATAAATGATTCCTTGCCAACTCCTACAAACAGGTAAAGAACTAAAGTATCCTAAATGTATAATCGTAAAAGATAAAAAGTTAATTTTAAATCAAAGTGTATTTTGCTTTTAAAAATATTAATTTAGGCATTTGCTAGTAAAGCAATAAGTCGGGTTAAAGCACATCTTATCTAACATCGTTGATTTTTCTCCATCTATTTTTTGGGATGTACTTCACTTTACAGACTAATAGTACTTCACGATTGATTATTAGGAAAGTTGATTTCAGAATCCTTCACAATTTAGGAATAATACATCAAATTTTAATAAAACTTAATATTGATACTGGTCATTATTCAACACTGCTGTGTGCTAGCTCAGCAATATCAATTTACATGTTTTAATTACTGGGATGAAAATTTGAGTGACAATGCTGTCAATCTTGAATCAATAAATTGTCATTTCCCTCTACAACAAAGGAACAAAATATTTGAGATATTCTTTTCCCGTCATTTCTTTTTCACTTTTTTTGTCTACATTACAACAGTGATGGCTACACTTAATAGGTTGGCATATATCATAGAGCTGTTACCAGCGTAAAGCAAGCATTTGATGTTCGCTTGCGTTTAGAACCCCAACAGAAATCTAGCTTGTCAATTTTCTTTTTCGTCCCTAGAAAGCCTTGACAATTTGCTGCACCACAGTTGCATTTAACCTCTGGACCAAATTGCACAAATCTACAAAGCCAACAAACCAGATAATGTTAAACCTCTATTGTTGGAAGTTGCAGAGAAAAGATCCGACAGAGTAAACAAAGTTATCTGATAGATACCCATTAGTTAGTTATGTTACTAGTTTAGTTGGGTTAGATAGTAAAAAACATACAACGACATATGTTAGAAAGGAGAATGGGCCTGCAGCTAATTCACGACCACTACTGGCTAAAGCACACGAACGACTACGTTTGTGTTGTTTAAGTAGGGGCAGTCTTCGGATTTCGCCCCATTTTATCATAGATGGCCTCATTTTTCACTCACCTACCATTGAAGGCTAAAAGACATTGGTCTCTTCTCTCTTCAAGCAAGCTTGCTAACCTAGAGCACCAAATTGTGTTTCTGCCCTATGCATGGCACACTGGTTAGTTTCATGCCAACGCATGGCATTCAGAAGGAGTTTAACGCCAACATGGCACTTGAGTGAAGTTTTTGACCAACCCATACCACTCTAGTGGAGTCTCCAACTAACCCTCACACTGAAACTAAGAAACTTCATTCTTTGGTCTCTGAAAGTCCACATCTACGGTATACGGACACTGTTTAACATGGTTAACCCTTGTTTAATTAAAAACGTATATTTTTGTTACCTTTACACGTCAACAACTTTTCAAAACTTAAACAATGCAGACAACTCCATAGATGTAGAAGAGGTAGCGTAGAATATAAAATAAAATAACGTCTCATTTTTTTTGGTATGCAATCATAGAAAAAAAAATATAGGTTGGTCAAAATGGTGTGAATTCATAAACTTTATTTATTATTTTACTCATTTCATTAGAATTTCTCTAATTGTAATGCAACTCTCGTGTCCTATATTTGAAACATTAAGTGTCCGAGTGTCCTGTATTTCCATGTCAGAGTTTAAGCTATAGGTTCGCATCCTTTGTGATGTGTTTTATTTATTTCTAAGGGTCTGTGTTTTATACTATATTCTTTCTTTCATGTATATAGGATGAGGAATAATTCTTCTAAAGATATATTATCATATGAGAATATCTTTTTTATGTAAAAAGAAGTCTAATCATCTAAAGAAGTAATTAAACAAATATATCAGATTCAGATCTCTAAAAGATCTCGATTATCACATCATTCTTTTTCAAAATTATTGCTAAACCAACATCACAAGCATGATCAACATTAATGGATTGTTATTGTCCAATCACATTGATTATTACAAGATTATTATTATTATTATTATTATTGTCTTTGTTATTATTATTCTTAAAATCACCATTAATGTCATGATGATCAGTGTCACTAGTAAAAACCACTGCAACAACTACTGCTAACATCATCAACGTCATGGTCACTACTGCAACCACTACTACCATCATCATCTTCACCATCCTTAACACCACCACTACCAATGTCCATACAGTGATAGCTGTGGCAGTCATTGCATTGGTGGCAAATATGGCAATGGTGGCACTAACAAGAACGGTGGTGATAATAACAATCATGATAATGATGGACTAATAACAATCTCCAAAAAAATAGTGTACTAATTGAAATATTTTTTATTTGTTTAGTGAATATTATAGAAATTTGATCTTACGTATTTTAATGCATTTTGTCCCTTTCCATTTGAGAGTCAAAATTATTCATTACCTAAGAAAGGCATTCTCATGATGCTTAAGGGCAAGAAATGGGCATCGGTCGATCAACCAAAATTGCAAGAAACTCTAAAATTTAAATAGCTTTCTTTAATGAAAGCAAAGCCACGAAAAAGAGCTTGCGCAAAAGCTTACCGTATTTACTATTTGGTAGAGATAAGAAACAGAGGGCTAAAGGCTACCTACCCTAAATGCAGGACAGAATGTCACTTAATATCTGCCAAGTTTTGTTGTCAACAGGATTAGCTAAATCCCTGATTTATTTCTTTCTTACTGATGGCCCTGTAATTTCTCTATAATATTTACTTGCACAGATTTACGTACATTTGAACAGCTGATTTACTAGCCGTTTTATTTCATGAATTGACAGACTTGCACAGTTGTAAATTAGGCAAAGTATCCTTATATAGTTATAGACTAAGTTTCCTTGCATAACATTAAAAATTCTCATTAAATGGGGTCTCTCGATGATGAGAGGTATTCAATCAGATTTGATATGGTACCAAAGCTTCAGAACATATTTGTCACCCGGATCATCTACTAATTTGATTTTGGTTGGATACTTAGTACATGATAACTACAACATTTCTTTCTCTATGAAATGCTTCTCTTGTACAAGTGTCGAGGAAAATGATCATGAAGGGAGCTAAAGTGGGAAGGCTATTTCCTCTGCAATTCCTAGAACCTTGTTTTTGGCCAATTAATAATCGGAGTGAGGTGCAGCATAAGATATTAGACCACCCTAACACTCAAATTTTAAAATATTTGTTTCTGCATGGCTTTCTTTGAAATAATTATGATCCTAAATTGTCTAATAGTTATTTCATGAAACTAGGCAAAAGCAAGATTCTTACCCCTCTCCTCATGGTAATCATGTTACCAAATGTTCTAAGAGTTCATAGTTATGGGGTATTTTGCCAAGTGCTTCTCATGGTTATTATAAGTATTGTGACGTTTGTTGAGATTATAGTCAATTCACATGAGTATAGTTTCTTCGCCACAAGGATGAGCTATTTCACATTTTAGACATTTGTTTCCTATGTTCAGTATTAGTTTTCTAAATGTCTAAATTTTATGATATAACAATGGTGGTGGATGTCTCATAAATTTCTCAAATTCATGTCCTTGTACACCTCAATATATTGGAATGGCTGAGAAAGAACCGTCATTTTTTGGATGTTGTATGCACTTTGCTTCTAGAGTCCTTGATGCCTTCTAAATTTTGGGTAGAGACTTTATCAATTGCTGTTTATCTTATTAATTGTTCCCATCAGAAGTTCTGGAATTTGTGTCCCCCATATTATCAGCTATTTGGTCCAGAATTGAGTTAACATAATTTACATCTATATGGTTGTTTTGTTCATGTACCATCTTTTTAAATAGGATTCTCTCAACGATGAGCTATTTAGACAAATTTTATGTATGTCACCATAGAGAATTGTCTACTCTCTCTCAACCAAAGATTAAAAGGGAACGATCAAATTTACCTGTAATCATATGTTAATGGCTCTCCAACTTCTATTGAACGAGCAGCAAATACACCCACACGAGTTTCGCCATCTACTTGCCTAAAAGAAACCACATAAGTTTATACCTAAATATAAAAGGGATGTAGCCAATAAATAGATAAATATATTCATTTTGTTAATTGACAGCAAATATGCCCAATTATTGTCATACAACATATCTGCAAAGAAGGAGCTTATCATAAAGAAGAAAACCTACTAATTAACGATGTTACATGTTAATAACTTAAGCAGAAGAGTATAGACCATTTCATCAATACAGCAGTAAAGGTTTATAATATAAACATTTTTTTAGGTGGGCATGGTCCTTAGTGCTTAAAAATTAATCAGGACCTAAGTAAAGAATTCTATATTAGCATCCATACATATTCTAAGCTGAGAACGTGCAAAAGTAAGATCACGGTATAAGAAAAGAAAGGTGTCTCATAGGTGAGCATTAACAAACACTTGTAGAGTAATATGGAACATACAATTCACTTGTGCAGGAAATGGACTGCCTCATTTCCCTTCATACTTCCTGCTAAAAGCCTAAAGTAACTATTTCTCCTGATGTTTGTCAAGCTATTAATTTAAGTTGCATGTGCACCGAGATGCCAAATCCTCCCATGCTACATATAACAAACTTTGGTCAACCTTGCTCCATAAATAAATTTGTCCCTCCTCTGCAAACTGTTAGGCACAAGCAAATACAACTCGCTGACAATAAGACAAGATTACTGGGAGGAGGTTTAAAAATAATAACTAAGGATATAGTTGTAAGATAGCTTTTACAGCTAAGAGTTTGTTTAGCAAATAAAATCCCTTTTATAGGAAGCTTAGAGGGAAAAGGAGTTAGTTTTGGGAGTTTAAAGAGTTTTGTAACTGAAATAGTCTTGTGGAGAGGAGAGTGCTCCTTCGTATATTTTGTTGTACATTTGGTGAAATAAAGAGGTTCAGATTTTCCATTCATTGTTTTTCTCTTAAAGTAGTGTTGCTTCCTAACAACTTTAGTCTGACATTCCAGATCTGAGTGCATAATGGAAAACATAGGGGATGCTTTGGAGAAATAGGCCAACGAATAGAGGAAGGAAATTGCAGACATGATGTCTCTGGTGAAAGAAAACATACACATGAGAGAGATAAAGGAACTACTTCTTGAGGTCAAGAAAAAAGAAACTGTCAGATGGAGGAGAAAAATAAGTCAATAGGGGCAAGAGAGGACATCAACAACAATGGATTTAATAAGGCCAAGGAAGAATCATTTCACCCTAAGGTGAAAAAGGTGGAGCTGCCCATGTTTGAAGGGAATGATCCACAAAGTTTCGAAGTTCAAAACATCAAAGAATCAGAAAAATTACATCTAGCCTTCAGTGGAATGGAAAGAATTCAGGCCGTTGGTTCAAATTCTGGGGACAAAAAACCAAAAACCCTTCTTGGAAATATCTTGCAACAACACTGTTAAGAAGATTTGTTGCAATAAGACAAACCAAGAGAGTGGAAGATTTCATCAAGGATTTGAAATCTTGGTTGTCTCAAGACAATCAAACATCAGAAGATCAATTGATGGGGTATTTCTTCACATGGAAACATCAGAATATACAAAATCAGGTTTCGCCCGCATGACTCAAAAGACCAAAATCAAGCTATAGAAATTTCATATGATGTGGAGGAGACTATGAAGGATACCCAACACATTAGCATAATCAAGAACCTAATTAAAGTTTTCATTATCAAGGTGGGAGACGAATTGTATCTCGAACATACCATCAATGAAGCACACCCAGTACACACTTGTCCAATGGGTTAGGACAAACATGGCATGGGAGTTGGAAATCTTTCTCTGGTTGACAGTGGCCAAGTTTGGTAAGAGCCAGGAATTAGAGAAACTAGAAATCTTTCATACCTTGAATACGTCAAGAGAAGGGATGGTCCTTTTAGTTGAAGATGAACTTATTAATGAAGCGGGATAGAGTGCAATTAGAGGTAGAGGAAGAGGATTTTTGTTGAAAGAAAGGAGGATGAACATCAAGAGTTATATTATAAGTGGTTGAAGTTATCAACTTGCTAGGCTAGGGTATGACTCGACCACAAATAAAGAAATTACATGGGGAAAGACATGGTCAAAAGGTTTTGATTATAATTGATATTGGTACACAATTTGGAATTAAAGATTGATCTAACAAATTCATATAAGGTTACATTGGGAGATGAGTACAGAAAGCAAACTCGAGGCCAATGAAACAACTTGAATATGAAGATGGGGGATTATAATTTTTTATGGGAGATTTTTTTATACAAATTAGGGGGAGTAGATATCATTTTGGGGATGACTTGGTTAGCCACTTTAGGAGACGTCAAAGTCAATTAGAGGACCCTTACTATAACTCTTTTCTCATTGAGATCAAAGGGTTAAAATCAAAGGTGATCCTAGTTCATCTAAGGCTCTTATTCATTCCAAAGCATTGTTGAAGTTAACAGAAATAGAAGGTATTAACCTTTGGATAGTAGAAGCACAAGGCACAAAAAATTTAGAGAAGCATTAAAGGGAAGTGTCTATAGTTTTGCTTCTTGCAACCAAGGATGGGCAACTTCAACAAATCCTAAAAGCATATAGTATTTGAAGAACCTAAAGGTTTACCTCCTACTAGGGCAATAGACCATGACATTCCTATCAAACCAAGAACAAATCAAGCCCTTGCAAGTATCTTCATTTTCAAAAATATGAGATAGAGAAGCAAGTAGCAGCAATGTTGACAATTGGCATCATCCGTCCTTGCAACAATCCATACTCAAACCATGTGCTTTTAGTAAAAAAAAGATAGGAGTTGGAGATTCTGTATTGACTACAAAACCTTAAATAAATTTCAGATAAATTCCTCATTCCTAAGATGGAAGAATTTTTAGATGAATTATATGGAGTTAAATATTTTTCTAAAATAGACTTAAAGGGCAGACTATCACCAAATTAGGATGTATGAGCCAGAAGATATATGCACAAAACAACTTTTAAACAACATCAAGGGTTATGATTTTTCGGTTATGCCTTTTGGTTTAACTAATGCCCCACCCAACTGCTTTTCAATGTGTAATGAATTCAGTTTTAAAACCATTTCTTAAATACTTTGTTGTTTGACGATATTTTACTAAAATAGACTTAGGGATAGGCTATCACCAAATTAGGATGTGTGAGCCAGCTATACACAAAACAATTTTTAGACCACATAAAGGGCATTATGGATTTTCGGTTATGCCTTTGGGTTTAATTAATGCCCCAACTACTTTTCAATGTGCAATTATTCACTTTAAAACCATTTCTCAAAAGATTTGTTTTGGTCTCTTTTGACGATATTTTGATATACAACAAAACATGGCAAGACCACCTTCACCATGTGAGGCAAGTGATGGAACCCTGCAACAAGAATGTTGTGACTAGCAAGAAAAAAAAAGTTGTTTTGGGAGACAAGAAATAGGTATTTGTTCATGTTATTTCATAGCAAGAACTTTCCACGAACCCTTAAAAGATTGAAGCCATAATGCAATGGCTTATTCCAAAAACTAGCAAAGTCATGAGAGGTTCTTCTGGAACTAACAAGGTATGATCAACATTTATACGAAATAGCCAAACATTTGATAGCTCTATTAAAAAATGAAATTTTGAGTGAACTCAAGACAACCTGAGTGCATTAAAACATATGCAAGCAAGAAGCTATTACTACTCCTCCCCTAGTGATGTCTGATTAATGTAAGCCTTTCTCCATAGAATGTGAGGCTTCAGGAAAAGGATTGAGGGTGGTTTTATTTTGTTGCATAATATAGGAGAATTATTATGTAATTAAGTGCAGATTTTATTCTCTATTTATTAGGACATATTTGTTAGTGATTTGATTTGATTTATACAAATTTAATCATCCATTATTTCTTACTTTCATTACCTATTATTTTCTTCTTTAATTAGGTTGTAAACAGCATATAAATTGAGACTGTAATCACATTTGTAAATCACATCAGAAATACATTCCATCTATTTTTTTCTATTTCTTTCAACTTGGAATCAGAGCTCTTGATCCGGGAGACTCTACTTCTACAATTCTTTTTTTCAGCAGCCTTCATTGCTGCAGTTACTTTTCTGGGCAGCATTCATTGTTGCAATTACTTTTTTGAGCAACATTCATTTCTGCAATTACTTTTTTGGACAGTCTTTATTCCTGTAATTTTTTTCCCCTTCGTTGACGCACTACCACTTTTTGTTGTTGACCGTCACTACCACCGTCAGCCGACCGCCACCTACCGTCGACCACCGTCGTTGACCAACGTTGATCGCCACTGCCGGAAAAATTTTCCAACGTATTTTTTTCAAACAAAACCACCACCAGTTTTTTCCTACAAAGCCTAATCGATTTTGTCTTATTGTTGTCAACTCTTACCAATGTCAACTAAAAATACAACCCCTCTTAGCTCCAATGATTTGGAGGTGTTGCAAAGCAACTATCGTCTCGATGAAAACAACTACCTGCAATGGGCCCAGTTGGTTCGTGCTACTCTCAAGGGAAGGAAAAAATTGAATCACCTAGAAGGGAACCCTCCAGCCAAAACTGGTTCTACATATGAAGATTGGGACGATGAAGACTCTCTCATCATGACCTGGTTATGGAATTCTATGACACCAGAGATTAGCCGAAATTATGTTCTTCTCCACTGCTAAGGAGATTTGGGAAAACCTTTGTCAAACATACTCTTTGAAGAAAGATATTGTAGCATGTTACAAGATAGAAAACAAGATCTTCTATACTAGCCAAGGGAGACTGTCAGTAACAAGCTACTAGGGTATGTTGAATGGTTTATGGATCAAATTAGATCAATATCAAAATTTGAAAATGAAGTGCACATATGACTTTATCGCACTAGCACAATTCCTTGAAAGGATGCAAATAATTAAATTTCTTTCTGGATTGAACTCTAAATTTGATCCAATTAAGATTCAGATTTTGGGTAAGAAAAAACTTCCTCCTCTGTCGAAAGTTTTTCACATTGTACGAGGGAAAGGGACTCAGAGGTCAGTAATGTTGGATGGGGGCAACTCCGTTGATAGTTCAGCTCTGGCTGTTGGCAACTCTGTTGATAATTCAGCTCTGGCTACTGGCAAGAGCCTTATAAAAGGTCCATTTTGTTCATTTGGAAAGCCTCCCACAAAGGTTAATCGTGATGATCGTTGGTGCAATTATTGTAAGAAGACGGGTCATACTAAGGAAAGGTGTTTCAAACTTCATGGAAAGGAGAAGATCTTGGAACGTACTGGAGGATTCAAAGGTACCATACAAAGGCATGCTAATCAGGCATCATCTAACTTTGAAACTCAAATAGCATAGGAGATCCCATCACTAAACAAAGAAGAATTGGAACATTTACAAGCTCTCATGAACTCTCTTAGTAAGACTTGCTCTTGTTCTTTAACCATGAGTGGTAAGAGTTCAAGCTTCTTATCCTTTAATGCTTATAGTACTGAGAATATTTGGATTATAGACTCTGGTGCTACTGATCATATGACACCTCATTCCTCTTGTTTTTCATCCTACAATGCCTTATCTTGTAACCAACATATTCCTGTTGTTAATGGTTCCAATACCCCCATTACTGGTCGTGGTAACATCCACCTCCAACCTTCCTTTCCTTTAAAAAATGTGCTTCATGTTACCAATCTATCTAATAACCTTTTGTCTATTCATAAGATTATCCAATATTTAAATTGTGCAGTGATATTTTTATTTCTCATTGTGTTTTCGAGGATCTTGCCACAGGGAGGACGATTGGATTGGCTAAAGAGCAGGGCGGGTTATATTACTTACAACAAGAAGAAAATAAAAAGTGTTGGACTACAGGCACACACTTCTAGTCTTTAGCAAGGCACAAAATCTTGGTCATCTTCTCATATATGACTTCAACACAAACGTCTTGGTCATCCTCCTTTTAGTACCTTAAAGTCCTTATTTCCTGTTTTATTTACAAAATTATCATTTGAGTCTTTTCATTGTGATGTTTGTCAGTTTGCTAAACACCATAGAACAACTTTTTCTCCAAATAATAATAGAAGTTCTAAACCTTTTGATCTTATTCATTCAAATGTATGGGGACCTTCACCAATTCGTAATATCTCGGATGCAAAATGGTTTGTCATTTATTAATGATTGTACTCGAGTTACCTGGATATTCCTCATGAAAGATAGGTCTAAAGTATTTCACTTGTTTGTAAATTTTTACCAAATGATTCAAACACAATTTGAAAGTCCAATTAAGAGATTGTGTTCTGATAATGGAAAAGAATATGTGAACCAAAACTTTTCTAAGTTCCTTAAGGAAAATGGAGTTGTTCATGAATTAACTTGTGTGGACTCTCCTCAACAAAATGGGGTTGCTGAAAGGAAAAATCGTCATCTCCTTGAAGTTACTAGAGCTTTACTTTTCCAAACTTTTGTTCCTAGTTCTTATTGGGGGGAAGCAATCCTGACCACCACTTATTTGATCAATAGATTACCCTCTCAGGTTCTAGAGGGTGTTAGCCCGATTAGCTTATTACCACATTTTATCCTTTTATTCCTATTATGACTAGTCTTCAGACTCGTGTCTTTGGTTGTGATGCTTTAGTCCATGTTCATAGTCTTTATCGAGTTAAGTTCGATCCTCGCGCCATCAAATGTGTATTCATCGGTTATGCCCCCCACAAAAAGGGGAACAAATGTTATCACCCTCAGAGTCGTAAAGTTTATATTTTCAAGGATGTCACCTTCGATGAAACAGAGTCTTTCTTTCCTAATTCTCAGCTTTAGGGGGAGAGTATTCAAGAAGAAGCTGAGAACCTTGAGTTGTCACCTTTTCCATTGTTGCAAGATTCCATTCTTAGGGACAATGAAAAAGGCCTTATGCCAGAGAAGAATAATGAAGACAAATACTTTGGAAAACAATATCAACGAAGGCAACAAGAACCCGTCTTGGTCAAACAACAACTTCAATTGTCTGAACCGAAGGTAAGTACTCATACCTATGAGACTCTTGAGGACACCTTAAATGAAAATAACCTAGATGATTTACCTATTGCCTTGAGAAAAAAAAAAGATCTTGTACCAAATATCCTATATCCCAATTTGTGTCTACAGAAAAACTTTCTATACAGCACCAGAGTTTTCTTTCAACTATTGATTCTATCATAATCCCTATATCAGTACAAGAAACCTTAAAAGATGAGAATTGGGTTCGAAACATGAATGAAGAAATGAGGGCATTAGAAAAGAATGAGACTTGGGAGATTGTAGAGAAACCAAAGGATAAGAAGGCAGTGGGTTGTCGGTGGATATACACAGTTAAGTATCAGTTTGATGGCACATTGGATCGATATAAGGCAAGGTTGGTTGCAAAAGGGTACACTCAAACCTATGGGATAGATTATGAGGAGACTTTTGCTCAGTGGCAAAAATGAATACAGTTAAAATTATTCTCTCCTTGGCAGCACACTTTGGTTGGGAGATGCATCAATTTGATGTTAAGAATGCCTTCTTGCATGGAAGCTTCGAGGAAGAAGTATACATGGAGATTCCACTTGGTTATGGTGCTATTAATGAAGGGGATGAGGTGTGCAAACTTGAGAAGGCCCTATATGGTCTTAAACAATCACCTCGTGCTTGGTTTGGAAGGTTTACTCAAGCTATGGTATCTGTGGGGTACCGACAAAGCCAAGGTGACCATACTCTGTTTATAAAACATTCTGAGAATGGTAAACTCACTCTACTTTTGGTTTATGTAGATAATATGATTATTACAGGTGATGATGAGATTGAAAAACAAAATTTGAAAGAGAGATTGTCTGCTCAATTTGAGATAAAGAATCTTGGGAAGCTGAAGTACTACCTTGGAATAGAAGTTGCTTACTCGAGACAGGGCATCTTTATTTCTCAAAGGAAATACATCCTTGATCTTCTCAAAGAGACCGGTAAGTTGGGTTGTAAGACCACTGGAGTGTCAATAAAGCAAAATCATAGGATTGGAAATGATAAGAAAAACCCAAAAGTAAAGAAGACACAATATCAAATACTTGTGGAAAAACTCATTTATTTATCACTCACTAGGCCAAACATAGCCTATGCAGTTAGTGTGATTAGCCGATCTATGCATGATCCAAGAGAAAGACACTTGTAGGCAATAAATAGAATTATTCAATACTTAAAAGCCTCTCCAGGGAAAGGTTTGCTATTCAAAAAGGGAGAAAACTTATCCATGAAAGTATATACTAATGTTGATTATGCAGGATCAATTATTGATAGGAGATCCACCACAGGCTATTGCATGTTCTTGGGTGGAAACCTGGTGACATGGAGTAGCAAGAAACAAAATGTAGTTGCAAGATCAAGTGCAAAGGCAGAATTTAGAGTCATGGATCAAGGGGTTTGTGAACTACGATGGATGAAGATCCTACTTGATGACCTCAAAATAAAATATGAAGCTCTTATGGGTTTGGCATGTGATAATAAGCCCGCTATCAATATTACACACAATCCAGTTCAACATGATCGAATAAAGTACATAGAGATAGACCGACATTTTATTAAGGAGAAGTTGGATAATGGTCTTATAGCCACTGAGTACATCCCTTCAAGAGTCCAATTGGCAGATATGTTTATGTTAGGATCCCAAACAGAAAACCCAGAATCCCTCCCAAACACAACAAGAAGAAAGAAAACTCTGTTTTATTACAGTGCAGAACAGAACACCCAAAAGGGTTACAAAGGAGAATAGCTCCTTTCACACAGGTTTAATCCTGTCAACTTCTTACAACAATTCCGATCCCCTTCCCCACAGCAGGTTGGTCTTTATTTAATGACCCCCTCACCACAACTAACTAACCCAACAACTAACTAACCCGCTCAACCCTTATTTTTAAATTTCATTCTATGATACACCCTCCCAGTGCTGTCTTTATTTTCCTGCCTAACATTACTCATTTCTGACAAAACAACCTTGTCCTCAAGGTTGAAATCAGGTCACTGCTCCTTGATGTTCTTTTTCCAAATCTTCCTCAATCTGTCCCCACCCAGAATGATTCACCTTTGTAGGGTCTTCCTCATCTTCTGCGCAAATGATAACCCTCAAATTCTTTTCGGGGCAGCGATGTCCGGGACCGTACGCCCCTCCACAATGGAAACATCTTCCCTCTTCCCTTCTTCTCACATATTCGGGATAGGGAAGGGTCCTGGACCCCCTGTTTCTGGATCTTTCTCCTGGCCGAAACTCTCTATTGGAAGAAGAAGACTCATTCCTTGCTGTGCTAGCCAAACTAGACGAGACTGGCCCACTATTTCCCTTATGCAAATCTGTGTGGCATGTTATCCCGGTGCTTCCTTGATAATGCAGAAAAGACGCATTATTCCTATGCTCAAAACTGCTAATTTTTTCTTCCCTAAAGGACTCCTCAACATCCAGCGCAATCTCCATGGCTCTCATCAATTCTTTGGGGTCGTGCGGTCTGATTTGGTTACGAATCTTGGACTGTAATCCAGAAAAAAAATACCCAAGCAGCCGTTCTTCCCCAATTTGTGGTGCTTGTGACACTAACAACTCAAAATCTTGAATGTATTCATCAATTCTTCCACATTCTGTTTGATCTTTGCCAGCTTCTCAAAAACAGAACTTCTCTCCTTTCCCCCAAACCTCCTATTCAGCGCCATGGAAAACTCTTCCCAAGAAGGATTCTTGGAGTTCTTTCTCCAAAAACTGAACCAAGGACTGGCGCTTCCCTCCATACTGATGAAGGCCAGTTTTAATCTTTCACCAGCTGTCACATTCTGCACCTCAAAGAATTTTTCAGCTCTGGCCAGCCAACCCATTGGGTCCCCGCCCTCAAAAACCGGTAATTCCACTCTCCTACCCCACGACTTCATCTCTCCTTCATTCATCTTTTCCCATTGGCTATCCTGTCTTGATGGTTCCTCCACTCTTTCCTCACCATTCACCGAACTCTCTCCCCCTTCCGACCTTCTATCTCCTTTCTTGAGATCCCGCAACATTTCTTTGATTTCTTTCAACTCCAGCATGCCTTCTTTCAACCCCAGAATTTCTGCTCTTATTTCAGCATTCCATTTCAATTGCTCGCTGGTAAATTTCTCTACTGCTGCCATCCTCTGTTCCATCTTTTCTTCCTCACTCTCTGTTTTTTTTAGATCCGGCAGGTCGGACCAAACTGTTAGGATCCCAAACAGAAAACCCAGAATCCCTCCCAAAACACAACAAGAAGAAAGAAAACTCTGTTTTATTACAGTGCAGAACAGAACACCCAAAAGGGTTACAAAGGAGAATAGCTCCTTTCACACAGGTTTAATCCTGTCAACTTCTTACAACAATTCCGATCCCCTTCCCCACAGCAGGTTGGTCTTTATTTAATGACCCCCTCACCACAACTAACTAACCCAACAACTAACTAACCCACTCAACCCTTATTTTTAAATTTCATTCTATGATACACCCTCCCAGTGCTGTCTTTATTTTCCTGCCTAACAGTTTACTAAGGGACTTTCCACAAAACAATTCAAAGATCTTACTTGCAAGCTGGGAATGATAGATATACATTCAATAGCTTGAGGGAGAGTGTTGCATAATCAGGAGAATTATTCTGTAATTAAGTACAGATTTTATTCTTTATTTATTAGGACAGATTTGTAGATGATTTAATTTGATTTGTACAGTTTTAATCATCCATTATTTCTTACTTTCATTACCTATTATTTCATTCCTTAATTAGGTTGTAAACAGTCTATAAATTAAGACTGTAATCACATTTGTAAATCACATCAGAAATACATTCCATCTATTTCTTTCAACTTATTCCAAGACAAAATTTCCTTCCTTAATTAGGTTGTAAACAGTCTATAAATATAGACTGTATTCACATTTGTAAATCACATCAGAAATACATTCCATCTATTTCTTTCAACTTATTCCAAGACAAAAAGACCCATAGTTTATTTCAATAAGGGTTTAGCATAAACATCTCACCAAATCTATATATGAAAAATAGCTTATGTCTCTAGTCTTAGCTATTCAACATGGTGTCCTTACTTCTTGGGACAAACATTCATAGTGTATACACATATCAGAAAAGGCACGTGTTAGTACAATGTATCACAACTCAGAATCAACAAAACTAGCTAGACAAGTTATTAAGGAATGAATTTGACATCATTTATAAAGTGGGAAAAGCAAATTGAGTAGTGATCACCTTACAAAGGGAAGAAGACAAGAAGTTGAAGCCCATATCTAAACCTTTTTGGCAATATATTGCATCTATTGATGAGGACATTAATCTTAATATGGTTTTGTCAAAAATAAAGGAAGATGTTTAACCAAGGATCCACTAAAAATAAAAATAAAAGAGACCATATTTGAGAGAGTTTGAATCACACCTCTGTTACGCTCTCATATTTTTAGTGTTAGAATTTTGATACAATGAGTAGAAGGAAGAGCAAATATCAAAAGCCAAAACAAGAGTCCTAGGTAAAGAGATAGGTACAACTCATAGGCATTGCATGTAGTAGTTTTCCAATACAACTACTTACTACCTATATTTAATACCTATTCTAACATATCCAAACCTCCACCCCCATTAAACTTTGTAACATGATTGATTGTATTACAAAGGAAGATTAGTGTTGGCAAGATCGTCTCAATGGATTCCTAAGTTACTACAACAATTTCATACCGAGAGACATTCAGAAATATGTCGCACTTTTCACCATGACGAAGTATGTGGCAGCCTATCATGTATGCCAATGTAGTTAATATTTGACTTCATCTCCAACAAGGCTTTTGCAACCCTTATTAATACCTAATGTCACAAGGGAAGATGTTAATATGGATTTCATTGTGAGCCTACCTAAATTTAAGTGTTTGGTACTATCTTGGTGGTGGTAGATAGATTGAGCAAGTATGGTCATTTCATCTTAGTAAACACCCATATTCAGCTCTCTCTATTGCTGAAATATCAATCTAGGAAATAATTCGTTTTCATGGGGTACCTAGTTCAATTGTTACTAATCACAACCCAACATTTACAAGTTTATTTTGGCTGAAGTCATTTAGGCTACAAGACGCCAAGTTGAGGATGAGTACCAACCTTCCACCACCAACTATCAAATGGACAAACCAAGGTCCTCAATAAGACCTTAAAAACATATCTATATTGTTTTCATTTTAAGCAACCAAAAGTTTGGAAAAATACTGGTACGATATCAGTTTCCAAAGTGTCCTTAATTGCACTCCTTTTGAGGTGGTGCATGGTCATCCTCCTCCTTCAACATACCTGAAAAAACTTTGGTGGAAGGTGCGACGCATGACCTTATGAAAAGAGATGACACTTTGAGACATTTGAAGCTTCATTTGCAAAGAGCAAAAGCTCAAATGACAATTCAAGCTAATGTTTATCACAAATTTTCCAAGATCAAACTAAGTGATTGGGTGTATCTAAAAATTTGGCCACATAGACAAATCTTTGTGTCTAATAAACTTCCCAAATTGTTAGCAAGTTACTACAGACCATATTGTTTCTTTAGCAAATCGATGAAGTGGCTTTCAAATTAGAGTTACCACAACAAACTCAAATTCATCTGGTGTTTCAAGTATCTTAAGAAGGCCATCAGGTAACACTTTGGGGAAGTTGCTCTACCTCTAAAATTGCAAGGAACTACAAAATTGTTCCTTCAATCTTACATTCAAGGAAGACACAAGATCACCAAAAATATTACTTCAATACAACAAGTGTTAGTGCAATACAAAGGAAAACAACTAAGGAATGGATGTGGGAAGATTTATCTACTATTCAAAATCAATTTCCTAATTTTAACCTTGAGGACAAGGTTAATTCTGAGGAGGGTGGCATTGTTAAGAAAAAGCAAATGCAACATGTTGACACTAAAACAGGGTTACAAGATAAGAGGAGATTTAAAAACAATAACTAAGAATACAATTGTAGGGTAGCTTTTACAACTATGAGTTTGTTAGTAGCTAGGATCCCTTTTAGAGGAAGCTCAGAGGGAAAATCGTTAGTGTGGGAGTTTTAAGAGTTTTGTAATTGGAATAATAATGGAAAGGAGAGTGCTCCTTTGTATCTTTTGTTGTACATTTGGTCAAATAAAGAGGCTCAAATTTTCTATTCATTGTTCTTCTCTAAAATAGTGATGTTTCATAACACCAACAAACTTCAAAAATAATTCAATTAATTGGAACCGCTGAATCCAATCAGCCCATGTTTTGGATAAGACTTAAGCGAATATAATTTATCCATCTAACAATTTGTGAAGCAAAGTAGTCATAATGGTCTTAAAGAGTCAAATATATGTTCAATCTCATTTAGAATATAGCAGCATAGTTACAGAACACCAATTGATAAACTAACAAAACATAATATTGAACACAAATCACACACCAAATAGCAATATACAAGCTACCCTACGAAGAGTGCCCTATCTACAAACTAAAAAATACACTATAATGAATGAAGACAGGGAAATGGTAATTGGTAGGATTGTGTTTCACAATGTATAACAAGAAAAATACTCCCTCCAGCCTTTTCTATAGGCTTAATTAACTAATTCATTAGGATTTAAAAACTGAGTTAATTTGGTTAATGTCGTAAATTTGTTATAAATTTATTGGTTCTCCAAAATTATCCTTAAAATTAACAAGACATTTTTTTCAAATATTTTATGTTTTAATTTTTTTAATCTCACATCATGTGTGTGTATATTTATATTTATATTTATATATATATATATATATTGCTTTAATTTTTACTAGCTATGCATGTGAATAATCAAAGTAAATTTTAAAAAATGCTCTATATACAAAACAAAGTTAAACTCCCAAAGTGCCTAATACATTGACATACTTTACTTACAATTAATTGAACTCAGAAAAAATGACTGGTAAAGGAAATTTTATGAAAAAATAATTAATGTGGAAGACATGCCAGATTGGGTTTATAAAAAGGACCAAATCAAACATTGCATTTGGTTCTTCTAAAAAGGACCGAAGGACATAATTCGCTATTTTAGAAACAGATCACGACAAAAGATAGCTTATGGAATATTGCAGAATTCAAAAGAAATCTAATAATCTAAGAAATGCATCCCATGTCCTTTTGTCTCGATTAACAAAGAAGATACGTGATTGACAGCATAAATGTTATCTATACCAGCCACTTTCTAAGAAGTTGAAAAGAAAAACCAGTTCAGTATCTGATCTAAAACATGCATACGAAGCACATCCTATTTGAGTACATGCTGTTATCTGAGATTGTTTACGGGTTTCTTTGGGAGGGAATAAGCACACCATTATAATTAAGGGGTTTTTTTTCAAATGTCGGCAAATCTCGTGCTAAGGCTTGAGTATTCTATTAATATTCAGTTTGCCTGTAAAAAAATATTTCATTACATTAAGTAAACCAAAGTACATAATATCAGGTTATACTTCACACAAGTTTTTAATAATAATTTGGTTCACTAGGAAACAGCATATCTGTTGATTAATCTCTGAAGAGTGAGAAAATAATGCAGCCTAGGATGAGTTTGATGCTATTTGACACTAACCACTTTTCCAAAAC
This sequence comes from Phaseolus vulgaris, assembly GCF_000499845.2. Taxonomy (NCBI): domain Eukaryota; kingdom Viridiplantae; phylum Streptophyta; class Magnoliopsida; order Fabales; family Fabaceae; genus Phaseolus; species Phaseolus vulgaris. Next base: position 12,756,531 of record NC_023759.2, on the reverse strand, counting down.
ACAGTTGGGATCGCAGCTATGGTTCAAAAAGCGTGAAGTATTTCCTTTGAAAGTTGCATCGATTGTGAAGTCTTTCCGAATCTCACACATGTAAAAATTATGTACACCCATGTATTTCATGTCCCAGAGCCTCTTCTCACATAAAGCATCGTCAATTACTGCAGCATAATTTTTTCTAGTTAAATGGATTAAAGGCATAGCATAAAGATATAAGCTACAGAAAACATGTGGTATAGAAGGTCATATGCTTTTAAAACTTTCCTGAATAAATGACATTTTATATTTTCTGAAGGACGTACTCAACTATGGTTACCAAAAGAAAGCAACATAAACAATGTTTGACATTATGAAACTAGAAGCCACATAGAAATATGAACTACCTTCGCCAATATACTCAACTATAAATCCACCTTTATCAATGGTTTCGGCGGCCTCCACTCCCCATCCACAATGTTCAGTCTAAAAAAAAAAGGACGTGTAATAATTTGTACCAATATTTTTTAATTCTTGAGCCTAATAGAAGGGAAACCCACAAAAAAAATATAAACATGCTTCAAAATAAAAATATATTGTGTCCATCTTGATGCAGTAAAATTTCACACCTTGACTATCTTGATCTTTTTATCCTTGCGAAATGGACGATTATTGCAATTTTCAGAGCAGCGACATGCTTTTGAGCAACTTATGCATTGAACCCTGATGGATGATATACAATAATTAATGTATAAACCTGTTGATTAAATCTTACTACTCAAGCATATTAGTATTAAATGTTCACAACCAATTACAGTGACACGTAATGTGCCACGTTATATTAAGTATATAATTGTCAGTGTACAACACTACAACCTCTTTAATTCACAGAGAGAAGGTGATCATAATTTTATAGACCAGACAAACAATATTTCTCAGTGTAATTTGTAAACACAATAGGAGTAGCAGGCATCAATATTTCTATCCTTCATGTCTGGGATCAAAAAAATTTCAACGTAAAAAAATCATTTATTTGTAGAATAAGCAATACAAAAATAACTCATCATGAATGATAATTAAAAGACCTACACTATGTCTACATCACCTACATCTACAAGAAGTTTCATCCAAAAGAAAAAAGACTCCGGTACATGTATGTACCTGCACACACAATCATCAGAACATGTAGAACTGCAACTGGTGCACCCTGCACCATCATCCACATTACTACGTTTCTTCTTTACTAAGTATATATCTGATATTAATTCAGGCTAGCAACATGATGAGCAGTGAAGTACTTAACTTGAAAACTATTAATTAGACCAAGAATAAAAATCAAGTTCTTTTACTTAACATTCTAAAAGGGCTACACAAATTCTAAATTTATTAAATATAATAGCTGCTTCCCTATAGCACACAAGAAAACAAGTAGGATACTGCGTCTTATGTGTACATATGGTGGTGGCTGCTCCATCTTACTGTCCATGTCTTTCCAGGAGGAATCGATCTTAAACTCCTCACTGATAAATGGAAGAGGCAAGCGACAAAATACTTCCTGGAAAAAGATGAGAGGAAATTTTCAAAACATATATTAACAATACTACAAAATTCTTACGCAAGAAGCTGGTTTCACTCATTCAAACATACAAGAAACCAGCATATATAATGAACAATCAAAGTCATTAAAATACAGAATCCTTCAGAAGTTTGTATTAATTAATTTAATAATATACATTCCTTTCTTTCTCAAACACGATATATATTATTCATCTTACATCCATAAATATCGAAAAAGGTCAGAACAGGATATATATATATGTAAGTGCATTAGATGTAAAATATTTTTCACAAGCCTTACCGAAATGTCACTTGTTGAAGCATCAGGCTGCCCATCCAACAAATACAACATTCCTGTCAGCCAGCCTAATCAATGAAAAATACCAATAAAAAAATAAAACTTTGAAAAGAAATATCTAAATCAAGTGAGGCTATAAAAATTGATATCAATCCAAGTAGAAGCAGTTTTAAACCTTAAAAGGCATATATTTGCACATGTGACAAGCAAGTCAATTAAAACATCAATAAAACTTACGACTGTGGAGTGACATTGGAACCATAACCAATACCGAGATATTTTTAAAAGGAAAGATGGGACGAGGTAAATAAAGAAACACAAGATTAGATATTCTAAGCAGAACAAATAACTGAATTTGAATATGAGCGGGAATCTAGCTGAAGGAGATACAGCAGGTTGCAGTATAATCAATAAGCAGAAACAGTAAAAGATTCTGGTGAAAAGAAAAAATTGACCTTCCTATCCAAGCGCCAATCAGAAGGATGCCTCCAGCAAACAGCTAGACCAGGATGATCTTTTAGCAGCAAAACTGCATCTGGCCATGGTGCACATTTATTATGGAACGCAATTTTACATCGTACACACCTCAAGTGCTTTTTTTGCTTGCAAATGAAGCATACCTGTCCATTGAAGGACTCGATAAGAGAATGGCAAGACAAGGAAGACAAAATAAGGAAAAAGACTGTGGATGCGGTTCAGTAAACAGCTTAATCCAATAACTATTCATTAAGCTCTTGTTAAATGATGAAAATTATTCAAAAGTTTGACCGTGTACTTATGGAAGAGTTTAGCACACATCAACATTATAGAACTTGTGATCAATCTCCCTTTCCACATGTGTTCATACCACCCCAAGTTCATGGCAAGACACAAATAATCTAACATTCACTGAGTGTGTTAAATATCAGCAAAATGATAAATCAAATATTACCTTCTATAAATTTCATTAGTCAGAAGAAAACAATAATTCACATGAGAAAGCATGGATAAGCTAATATCTAAAAAAAAGTGTCCATTCATCGTGTAATCCATATGTCCAAAGGCAAATCAGTGTATTAAGGAAGTGAGGGTCGATGTCAGTAGGAAAGAGACCAATGTTGCATTCACTAAAAACCTACATGCTGTGGACACTTGTATTTTTTCAGACTGGTAGCTCCAACAGAATCTTTTACACATTCAGAATGGAAGCGAGCGTCACATCCGCGAACCGAACACACTACCTCCTCACCAGGGTAGATAAAATGGCGGCAAAAACAACATTCCTCCTGAACACACGCACATACCAATTAGTTGCATGCAAAAATAATTAATCATTAATTTGAAAAAAAATTTGAAAACATAGTAAAAAAAATACCATCTTGGGAGCGCCAACAAGAAATGGATGAGAGAAGGGATCTTTGAGGCGATCCTGGAAGGCTTTGTGAGAGGCGGGCTTCTTGACCCGATCGAGTGAGCCGCGGGTGCGCTTAACAACCCGATGCTCGAAGGCAGGCTCCGAAACGAAGGCATCGGGTAGGGTTTTGACGGGAGCGTCTGCGACATCGGAGGAGCAGTGAGAGAGTGTGAGAGTCGAAGACAGAGACAGGTTCCCTAAATCTGGCATTGCCGAAATACTTAGGAGAAAGTTGCCGACAGAGGCAAAGGGAGAGAGAAAAGATGCAGAGAGGGAAAGCGAAAGATGAAGATGAAGAAGAAGAGGAAGAGGAAGATGAACAAGAAGAAATGAGCGGGAAAATGTGATTTTCAGAAGATGCAGTGAAATACCGAAAGAGGCATATCACCAATTCTATATTTACGATTCTGCCACTTCCTTGTTCCTTGCAACCTTGTCCGGTTCAATACTGAGGGGACCGCTAGTTTTGAATTTTGGTCACCAAGGACAAAAGTGGCTATTCCAAATAAAAACTAATTTGTACCTTGTTAATTAGAATAGTGGAAATATATGCACATCTGTGTTTTCCTTTTTTTTATATAATAATAAAAAAAAATTTAAAATAAATAGTTTTATCATAATTATTAAATTTAAAATAACAAAAGAATAATGATTTTACCAAATAATAGAGATGTTTCAAATGGAGTGGAGATACTTAGTGGAAATTAATGTTATTTTATTTGATATGTGAAATTTAGTGTGAGAATCTAATGAGGGTGAAAGAATGCTCTTTCTTTCTTTTTATTTAGGTTATTTTGTCATTTTGTAATTGATAAAGCAGTTAGCATAGTAGTTTTGAATTTAAATTGTGAACATTCATTCTTTCTTTTTTTCTTTGCATTTTGTTATAATGTCTTTCAAAAATATTTTAACTTCTCACTCTTTAACTCTCCCACTTTTTTATTAACCTCCCCACTTCCCTCTAACTCTTATTTTAAACGACTAACCCACAATCTTTTTATGAGAAATTATTTTCGAAGAATAAGAAGGCAAAAGAAGGAGAAGTGTCATTCGTTGTGTTCCTATGTTTGCTCTCAAACGAAAGTTCCCTTCTTCTATTAGAAAAGACCAAGCAAGTTAAACATATATTATCATACTGTCAAGGAAATCCGACGGGGTTGTGGAGACCTCCAACGGTGATACAAACCAACTCGACAAACAAATGACTAAGGACACCACAAACTCTTCACAACTAGGTCTGTCATCTCGACATGCAAAACAAGGTCCTGCCAAATCTCATAAGAGCCTCAGCAGAGGAAGAACAAGACATGAACCATAATAGCAGTTGTTATTCCCTTTAATCTTCTTACAAGACAAGTTAAGTAATTAAAATAGGCTTACTTTGAACTTCGATTAGAAAAATAAGCTAGAAAATGGTGTACTTAGTAAAAAAATCACTGTAGAAAATAAATTGGGGTGTGATACATAAAAAATAATAGTGTATAAAATATTAATATAAATATGTTCTCTTCTTCTTATACCATATAGATGTATCACACCTTAATTTCTAATCATGTTTTGATGTGGCAATACTACTTTGTTGTGGAAAAGAAGAAAAAGATTAAAAATTAAATATTTTTTTAGGATTGATTACAGGAGTTTTTCATTATTTATTATTATTATTATATTTCTTTCTTTTTAGTTTAGTTTTGTATTAGTTACAAATTAAGATTAGTGATATTTGTAAATCATGATAATGTATGTAGACATATAATTAAACATATATTGATTATTTATATATTGGGTGATATATGTACATTTGGGTTGTTTAATTATACGTTTCATAATATACATAATAACGATATGGAGTTTGTGAGAAATAAATTATATGTATTAATTTATGATGAAACACTATCTTTTATGTACATACATTAATGGTATATATTTAAATGATATGTTTTATTAAATTTTATTATTGTTATAATTTACCTATTTAGTATAATTATTTGCGTACATATAATTAGACATTAATGGTGATATACATATAATCGAATCATATATTAGTGTGCATATATGATTTAGCACATTGCTTACATTACTCAAAAAAAAAAAAAGTTTGTGGTGATGTGCGTGTCATAATAACTCTCAATTTTGTCTTTTTTTATTTTATTTTTATTTATTTGTTTAAGTATCTATTATTTATGTTCCTCTCTCATTTGAATGTATAATTTTTCAATCATTCAAACCAACCCTTTTCACCACTATCTCTTTTCTGTTGAATCTTGAGTCTACAAACTTTTTAACTTATGTGATGTGACATGAACCAGAATATCAATTGTTATTCCCTTTAATCTTCTTACTAGACAAGTTAAGTAAATAAAATGGGCTTACTTTGAGCTTCGATTAGAAAAATAAGCTAGAAAATGGTGTACTTAGTAAATTGGGTTTGCGCAAAAGTCCACTTTAACCAAACTTTTAGAAACTCACCCATGTGCTCACCTTTAACCTAGATTCTAGAAGACTCCCCTATGTGCTCACATTTGACCTAGTTTCTAAAAGCTTGTGGTCATTTACACCCCTACACTTCCTCTTTTCCTCTCTAAGGCACTCGTATCTATAAACAGGGTGTCTCCCCTCTTGTAAATCACACATTGATTTTTGAATAGAAAATATTTTTTTGTTAGAGTGTTGAGTCAGTCTTGAGTGCTCTCTTTTTGTGGATATTATATTGGGTGTTTGTGCACTTCAAGTGGCGACTCTTCGCCACTCACCTTGGAGTCTCCCACCACTCCAAGTGGCATGACCACCATCATCATCCATAAGCTTCCTTTATCTTTTCATCTATTTCTTCCTTGCGCCATTTCTATTCCTCTTATATTCTTGTGTTCTTCTTTTCCTTTTTGGTTTTTCCATCTTGTTGCTTTCCATTATATGTTTTAATTTCGCACCTCATCATCATCAACACCATATAATTACATTTTCTCTTTGCCCTCTAGAAGTGAACCTTCACACTTATTTAACCACTTGGTTAAGTTCGTGTCCAGTGAGAATCTTCTATGGGTTTCTCACCATATTCTGCTTAAAACAAAAAGTCATAACACAAAGTACAACCTATAAAATGTGCAATCTTAAAATCAACTCACATCAAACGGCGTCGTGAAGGTTGAGCTTGAAGAACGTCAAGGCTTGGATCTCCACAACAGCAGTAACCAGTAACCGCGTCGCAATCGACGCACGTTTAAGAGTGGTGTGCTCAATACCACAAGGATAAGAAGAACGGGCGTGGAGTTGTTGTTTACATTACTCGCACAAAATAAGAAGGAGAGTTTGCAATGATGTCTTGCCATAACAACTCCCATTTTTGTCTTTTTTTGTTTTGTTTTTGTTTGTTTCTTTTAATCATTTATTATCTATGTGTCCATGTCTCATCTTCAATGTATAACTTTTCAACCAGTGAGATTTAAAAAATATTATTAAATCTTTTTAATAAAAAAGTAACAATATAAAAATGTTACAATTAATCTTTAATAAATTGTTTGATTAGAAAATTATACAGATTATTTAGGTTTGAATTGTAAGATATGAATTTAACAATTTATGTTTGGATATTTTTTATTCTATAAGCAATGTCAACACAAACGCTAATAGTATTTGAATGAATTTTCAATGTTGAAAGTTAATTTAGACATACCTTGTCAATAAATTGTCACTTTTGTATACCATTTAGCATGTACTACAACTACAATCTCACAATGAGTTCATGTATCTTGAAAATGACATTGATAGTTATTCATCGTAAAGCGTACAATTATTCTCCTTTACTTCAGTTGCAACCTCATTCTTTCGTCTCAACCACAGTTTCTGAGGTTTCTCATCCTTCCCTTGCCAATAAAATCCTTAAATGTTTCTCTGTGCTCCTTCAGCCTTGGTTTCAATCTCCCTCACTCCAATTATGAATTCTCAATATAGAGATACAAAGCCCCAAGCAAGGCATAAGCAGTATAATCAGGTAACTTTGTCCATAGATACCATAATTATTTATAAAAATGTTACAATTAATCTTTAGTAAATTGTTTGATTAGAAAATTATATAGATTATTAAGGTTTGGATTGTAACATATGAATTTAACACTTTATGTTTGGATATTTTTTATTTTATAAGCAAGCTAGAAATAAAATTTTAATAGTATTTGAATGAATTTTCAATGTTTGAAAGTGAATTTAGACATACCTTGTCAATAAATTGTCACTTTTGTTTACCATGTTGCATACATAATATTCCTAGCATGTACTACAACTACAGTCTCACAATGAGTTCATGTATCATGAGAATGAGACTCGTAGTTATTTATCGTAAAGCATACAATTATTCTTCTTTAGTTCAGTTGCAACCTCATTCTTCCGTCTCAACCACAGTTTCTAAGATTCATCATCCTTCCCTTGCCAATAAAATCCTTCAAGGCTTCTTCGTGCTCATTCAACATTGGTTTCAATCTCCCCCACCCCAATGATGAATTCCCATTATAGAGCTACAAAACCCCAAGCAAGGCATAAGCAGTATAATTAGGTAACTCTGCCCATGGATACAAGGATTGTTTATAAAAATGTTACAATTAATCTTTAGTAAATTGTTTGATTAGAAAATTATACAAATTATTTAGGTTTGGATTGTAATTTGAATTTTTTTATTCTATAAGCAAGGTAGAAATAAAAATCTATCAACACAAACCCTTATAGTATTTGAATGGATTTTCAATGTTTGAAAGTGAATTTAGACATACATTGTCAATAAATTGTCACTTTTGTTTACCATGTTGCATACAAATATTCTTAGCATGTACTACAACTACAATCTCACAAAGAGTTCATGTATCTTGAGAATGACACTAGTAGTTATTTACCATAAAGCGTACAATTATTCTCCTTTAGTTCAGTTGCAACCTCATTTTTCTGTCTCAACCACAATTCCTGAGCTTCCTCATCCTTCCCTTGCCAATAAAATCCTTCAATGCTTCTTCGTGCTCCTTCAGCCTTGGCTTCAATCTCCCCCACCCCAATGATGAATCCTCAGTATAAAGCTACAAAATCCTAAGCAAGGCATAGACAGGATAATTAGGTAACTCTGTCCATAGATACAAGAGAAATAAAAATCATCATCACCAATACTTCATCTTTATAGTTTGAAAAAGTTGTGGCTAAATCTCGCAGGCTACTACTAGTAAGACAATGTAAATGTAGTTAAAGATGAGGAAACTAAGATTAGATGTGTCCTCCACATAACTGCAATAATTTTTCAAAAAAACACAAATGAAAATAAAATTTTAAGAACCAAAGACATTATTTTCACAATAACAACACATTGATCATTAAAATCACATGATGATTATACACAAGATTGCAAGATTTGTCCAATCAAATCACCCATCCCACCGACATGTGTACATACTAGAAGACAAAATCATTGCCAAAAGTTTATTTTTTTATAATTTTGTATTATCAATATATAATTTTTAAAATAAGTATTATGAAATTGAAACTTTATTATTTATGACAAATTATGGTTAAATAAAAATGTAAGTGTTTCATATTGTTATTGCACATACTTTAGACGAATTTAACTTTTTACTTTTGAATTTTTATTTGTACTTTAGTTTTATAAATTAAATTTTTTTTCACATTCATTAACTCAATATTGGATGATAAAGATAATAAATAAGGTCACAGTTACAAGTGGAAGAACTAATGGAATGACTAATTTGACTGTAAAACTAAAATTTCATTTAATGCATTCTTACCCATTAACGAAGTTTATAAATTATAACTTTTGAAGTAATTATCTTAAAAATAAAAGAAAAAACATTATAGAAGTAAATAGTGAATATATGAATAAATTTGTTTACTTATATGAAGAATGATTTGTGATTTATGTACCATTTACCATGATAGTGTTTGGATTTATTAGGAAAAAAAAAAAAAACAAGTTACGAAAATTCAGCGTTGGGGATTTAGTAATAAGTTGACTACTGAATGAAGAACAGTGAGTTCTCCGTCTTCAGCTAGACTCTCCAAATTGCAAGGTTCAGAAGAAACCCAAAAGTTTGGTTTGGTGGAAAACGCATGTTTGTGTTGTGACCCACCTTCACCTAAGAGTCGTTTCATCTTCGTTATTGGTGTTGCGGTTACAGCACTGTGAAGTGTGAATGTGAATTTAGGTTGTGGAATTAGAAACCCTTTGTTTAGTTTACTCTTCACTGCACCTACCTTTTCGATATACCTTATAAAAACGTTTCCTTTGATTTTTTAGGGAGTGGTGCTGAAGCTACGAAGAGGATAGGCAGAAGCTAAAATGGCACATTTGCATGAAGTGGATCGAAGCAAGGGTGATTTCATTCGTTTAGAGCGCGAATCTGTCATTCCAATTCTGAAGCCTAAGCTCATAATGACACTGGCCAATCTTATTGGTACTGCTTTTGTTTGATCCTTCTTTTGCTCAGCTTTGGCATCTGAAATTGGTCTCTCCGTTGTTAATGTTGTTGGTAGTTATAAAATCATTTCTGGGGAGTGTTTGTACTTTGTTGTGCTCTGACTGTGTTGTGGTTGCCCTTTGAATTGAGAGTATTGTTGGGGGTGGCAAGATCAGTGTTGCTTTTCCACAATTGAAAGCAAAATTGGGATTGCTATTTCCGACCCCTTACACGATTTAGTTTGAGTGCTAATTTGGAGTTCAAATTTGTATTTATTTTAATTTAGAAGAAATTTGATAAGTTTTTCTCCTTTTCTTCAATTCAATGTTATTAAATTCTTTGTTGCTTGAGTTCTTTTTGGGTATTATATGCAGAACATAATTCTGATCGGACTGAGTTTTTGAAGCTCTCCAAGAGAGTAGAATACACGATTCGAGCTTGGTACCTTCTACAATTTGAGGACTTGATGGTATTATTCGTTCCTTGATCTTTCTGATATATTTATAGAAGCCTTGTGTTTGTGGTTGTGGAGCATGATTCCTTTCTCTCCAGCAACTTTATTCCCTCTTTGACCCTGTACACGGAGCACAAAAGTTGGAACAGCAGAAGTTATCTACCGAAGAAATTGATGTGCTTGAACAGAATTTCTTGACATACCTTTTTCAGGTACTCTCTCTACTTTGCTTTCAAGTGTAATATCTTGGGGATATTGTTAATATAATATAGACTTGAAAACCTATCACGGATTATGGTATTAATATAAAGAAGTAAATGCACCAGTCCCCCAATGATTATGGCGCTTCTACATTTTTCCTCTACAGTTTTTGTCACCAAATTAGTTCCTTGAAGAAGAGCAACATCTTACATTAATCTTCAAAGATTATGTTACCAAACTAGTTTCTCTATGATCTAAAATGTCACCACATTCGTCTTTATGAACTACTAAAGTTGTGAAACTGAATGAATGAATTTGGTAGTGGTTATCCTTTAAGGAATTAGTATGGTGACAAAAATCTTTAGAAGACCTATGTTGGTGACACTCTAGGTTTTGGAGAACCTAGTAGATTTGCTTCAATATATAGTAACCTATGACATTGAGGAGGGATGAGGCAGTGTTGTTGGTACAGTCTTGAGGTCACCTGTCTTATTAGGATGGAAGAGTGAATAAGTAACTTGGCTACTTTTTAACATAGAGTAGGAATGTTAAAAGATTGTTGTAAAACACACTTTAGGGTCGTTAATGATTAAGACAAAAGACATGGGTTTTAGCTTAAGATAATCGTAACCAATCTCATTTTCAAAAGCTAAACAAAGAAGAGATATTTGGTAAATAAAATTTACGCCACTTAGTGATTGAGTGAAGACTCTTTGATTTTTTATCTAGGTCATGGAAAAGAGCAACTTCAAGGTAGTGACTGATGATGAGATTGATGTTGCACATTCAGGCCAATATCTTCTAAATCTTCCCATTACTGTTGATGAGTCTAAGGTTTGTGCATAATACATGTTCCTTTAATGGTATATTTAGATGCTTGTTTTTCCTATTAATAGTTGGTGATGTTTGTATTTTTAATGATGAAGCTTGACAAGACACTTCTGAAGAAATATTTTGAAGAGCATCATCATGATGACCTTCCTGATTTTTCTGATAAGGTATGGCTCTTAATATAGTGTAGGAGGTACTTATCCAGGAGAATTTGTGGTGTTCATTATTCTATTATCTGGGCTGGAAATCCGTGTGTATGTATGTGTCTGTGGCTCCCTCTCCCATTTTTAAGTTATTGTAACATCCTTAAAATCATTTCAGGAGAAAGACCTTTCATTTTTAAGTTTTTTTTGTTACAAATGACAGACATTCTGTAAGATGTTTAAGTTCAAACCCCTCACAACTGGCTTAGATATTTTATATTGAAGTATTGGCAGTTCATCCTTGTTTGAGAAACAGAATCTTAAATTTTTTAATGAAGTTGTGAGTTTTGGAACAAATCACGAATCACACTGATTGATGCCATTGACTTTTGCTAGTGATCCAATATTGAATATTGGAATGTTAAGTTGTTAAATAACGATCAGAACTTTGTAGGTTAAGAAGGTTTATTGTATTTGTGGACATCAAGTGGATATTATCTGCCTTTTGTTACTTCACTTGTTTGATGCTGGATTATTGTTGATCTTTCCCTCTAGCTCTCACATGGTGTTGTACTCACAGCAGAGGCTGGTTCACTATTATTATTATTTTAATTGTTTGCAGTAGATTGGAAAAGAATGTAATTCCTCAAAATAAGTAAGCTGAACCTGCAAGTACAAACACCAATCTAAAGATTGTTGTTGTTCCTTGAGTTTAGTCTAATTGTGAAATGGCAAGCTAACAAAACCTATTATTTCAGTATGTTATCTTTCGGCGTGGCATTGGAATTGATCGAACAAGTGACTACTTTGTCATGGAGAAAGTGGACATGCTTATTGGACGTTTTTGGGCATATCTGTTGCGGCTAACTAGGTAAGCGGACTGAGTTTGGAATATTTAGTAGTTGATGCTCAGGAATAATCCATTATGAGAAGTCATGGTATTGATTATCATATTTTCTTGTCTCCCCAAGACATGTAAAAGGCAGATATGAAATGATTTATTGTTTCCATGGGTTATAGTCAATATGAGCTTCATCTGTGTATTGAAAGGCCATATTTTTTAAATCTATTCATGTAAATGTACCAGAGTATACAAAGTATGCTTCTTAGGTGTTTTTTTTTCCCATAGAACTTTTTAGAGCTGTACTGCTTGCAGGTTGGAAAAGCTTTTATCCAGAAGGTCAAAAAGGCGAAATAAGAAAATTCCAAAGGACAATGAAATTAACTCTGAAGTAGATGGGCAGGACCTTTATGTTGAGCGGATACGTCTTGAAAATATGCAACTAAGGTTGTAAAATGCATCTCTCTCTCTATATATCGATGTTGTTGTTGTTGCTACTACTACTTTATTTCTTGTTATCTTATTTTCTTTCTGGATGAGGGCCATTGCCTTTATATAACTTAATTGTAATAAATGATTATTGGATGGGATGAATTTTTGGCATGTAAGATTGACATCATCTGCAAGTTGAATGTTACTTCTGGAAATCTAGATTTGTGTAAATCCTGATTGTTGGTAGCTTTCATTCAACTTTATATTTAAGTTCTCACTGTATGCTCTGTACCACATAAAGTTTTGGTACAGTCTGTCCATTATTCTGTAAATACAACCATAGTGTAACCTCAATATTAGGTGAAGGTCATGAACAACTATCTTTAAATCTTTAAATTAATAGGTAAAGACACATAAATGACTTTATTTTATATTTCTGACATGTCCCTTCACTTATAGATCCCTTTGGCCTTGTAGTATCAATAATGGACAGGTCAACCTACCTTTTACAGAAATTGATAGTTTTATTAGAAGAACAAGGACAACGAAGTTTGAACTCTAGATCATGTGAACAGGAAAACTCTGATACTTTGTTTTGAACTACCTATCCTAAAACTTGTCAGGTGACTAAACTATCTCAAAAACTGAAGTTGTTGGATGAAGTCACATGAATGGTTTTATGTTTCAATTCTAACAATAAACAATGATCATTTCTGAGATAATGATCAACTTGGATTGAGGCTTTTGGTCTTCATTAAGCTTATCTACAGGAACATTGAGAATTTTTGGTGATTAAAATCTTAAACTCTAATACTTTGTACTGAAGTATCTATCCTAAAATCTTGTTAGGTGACTAAACTATGTCAAAAACTGAAGTTGTTAGATGAACTCACATGAATGGTTTTATATCACAATTCTAACAATAAAAAGGATCATTTCTGAGATAACAGTCAACCTGGATTGAGGTTTTTTGGTCTCCATCAAGCTTAAGTACAGGGAACATAGAGAATTTTGTTGTAGTGAAAATCTAAAACTCAGAAAAGTGAATTTAAGTACAATATTAAAAAGTGGGTTTACACCTAATTAAACTCTACAAACTAAGGTAAGGTTTACATCCATCTATATACTAAATTTTGACCATGTATCTAGTCAATATGGGTTTTTTAACTCATCCTCTCATGTTGAGGATTGAATATCTCGAGCATGGGTCTACATATTTATGAGTGGTTTGATAGTGACCTATTAGTGAGTGACATGATAGACTTAACAAACCTGATTAGGATAAATTTTGATACCATCTCAGAAACCAAGTTTAGATCTAACTCATACCTACAAAATTAGCTTGTATAGCAAGGTTTAAAAATACTTTTGAACTATAATTTGGTCTTATTTCTAGTCATTGTAAGATCTCTAACATGGGTTTAGGAAATTATTCAAATGCCTCAAAGTTCCACATATATTTAGTATATCTACTGATTTGTCTTTGAAGCATATTGTTTTTCTTTCTAATCAAAATGCAGTGCCCATGCATCTATTTTGTGTAAATTTTTAATGTGTTGATCTGGTCACTCACGTGATGATTTGCTGCAATTGCCAGTTTTCGTAATTTGCTAGGCAAGACCTTAATCCAAGAACCGACATTTGATAGGATAATTGTTGTCTACAGGTAGATCTTCCTTACACATCAAACTTCTGTTGAAATTTTTAATCTAAGAAGCAAATTATTTTTCAGGAGTGCCAGAACCAAATCAAAAGATGAACGAGGAATATTTGTGAAGCATTTTAAAAACATTCCAATGGCTGATATGGAAATAGTTCTTGTGAGTTACCTCATTGTGAAGACTTGATATATTGAATATTTAACTTTTCCCCAGTACTAGTAGTGACCTTGTTCAAGAACTTCTTACTTGACAGCCAGAAAAGAAAAACCCTGGATTAACACCAATGGATTGGGTCAAATTTCTTGGATCAGCTATAGTTGGGCTGGTTAGTCTTTTAACCTTGATTTATTGTTTATGTTTTAGTGTTCTTGTTTTTCATCATCCTGAATTAATGAATCTAATGTTCTTCTCAGGTTGCTGTAGTTAGTTCACTTGAAATGCCTTCAGCTGATTGGTTTGTTATCATTGCTGTTCTATCCACAGTAATTGGTTATTGTGCTAAGACATACTTCACGTAAGTATTATGGCTCTTCCCTATCAATGGAGATAGAAGCTGTGCATTGATTATTCTGAAAATTACCTTCATATAGCTCTGAAACTTAATCTATTTTTGTTGGACACTAATCTAAAGAAATCTCTCCACTTGTTGACTAGTTAAACTGTTGTCCGTTCCTTCTTTTTTTTCATACTAATCATGTAGCTTGTGGAATTGTGTTCACATTATCGTTGTCGTATTCTAATAATTTGAGGTGTATGGTAGTAGTAAATGCATTTGAAAATACATTTAACTATAGTGGCTACTAATTTATTTTCCCCATAGGTTCCAACAAAACATGGCTCAATATCAAAATTTGATTACGCAGTCAATGTATGACAAACAACTTGACAGTGGAAAGGGTACACTTCTTCATTTATGTGATGATGTCATTCAACAAGAAGTAAGTCCCAGCTTGATGCATTGTGATTCTTTTTTTTTTTTTTTTAAATTAAATCAGTGTTGATATTTTTTGTTAATGATTTTTAGAATTGTTCAGAAAGTAAGATAGGGCTGTCCGTTCTAATGGTACCTGAAACTTGCCAGCTTATTTCTTTTCAATCCTAAATCTTTCTTCCTTTAGTTTGACTCTAGCTGATCTGGGATTTGATTGAACTCTTGTTTCTTCAATTTGTTTGTTTCTGTGTGGTTGAGCTGACTGATTTGTTTTTGCTTCAGTACCTGTTGGTTTGTCCACATAATTGTGCTCTGTTTTGGTGTTTGGTTCTCTTTTGGTTGGCTGTACGGTTCTCAAGCATTGCTGTTACTATAAAATGTCATTTGGTGGTGCTTCTGTTGGTGTGAAGAAATGTCGATGGAGTTCTGATTTAAGGTTGCTTAATTATGCATTGTTATGAGAATCTTATGATTCAAATTTTGAATCTTACAATTTGATACGTTTTGACCATCTACTGATTTTTATCTTAAGATGAATCTTACATGACTTTGTATATTACATACATAAATGAATCTATGTAATTTTTATGTATTGGTTATTAACATTTATCATCTTGATGATATGTCTGTATTACATTATGATGGTTTCATTCAACAAAACATGCACGTGTAGGTGAGAGAGAGAGAGAGAGGACCACATCACCTTGTTTGTTGTTTGACCCACACTGCTACACTAAGAACCATTAGCTGTTGAATTTAAGCAATTGTGTGTGATCAGGTATCCTTGTTTAAAAAGTATTATATGTTGAGACATGAGAATGGGTTAAACAGTATTGGATGAGTTTCAAACTAACCTTTCAATTTGATTGGTGGATTTTGTGGGAAATTCATCTGATATTGTGTGCATACTCATGCATGTGTGTATATCTTAGGCTTTTTTGAAGTTCTTGTTTTACCACTTCTTTTAACAAGTATATATGCCTATGTTTTCTTTCAAGGGAGGAAAACCGTATCCTATTTGTAAGCAACCATAATCATATATTGGCTGTAATTCCCCAGTATACATAAAAGTTTAAAAACTAAACTTCAAAAATTCAAAACCACATTTGATACGTGTGAAAGTAGTGGAGCACATCATTTACTGCACTGTTATCTTATATGGACGGAAAAAGCTTGGTGAACCTAACTTCCGCAATGCAACTACTTTAAACAATTCCCTTCTATCAAATGTTCCAAAACAGAGTGAGAAATATAGTGATACTGTTTGGAATGATGGCTTTTACTTCTCAAATGCTCTCCAATTTGCAACATTTTTTATAAGTCTAATAATTTAGGAAATGAAAGTTTGAATATTTTTAAAGTGTGCATGTATTTGAGCCTTAAGATTACGCTACTACTTTATATTTGATAATCAAGTTATTAGATTGTTGTAAGATCATTTTATAGTTTCTAGTTGCTCCGTGTGTATACACTGGCAAACATGTAACTAATGGCTACCAATCTGTAATTCTTTAATGTTTAGGTCAAGGAGGTAATAGTTTCATTCTTTATTCTGATGGAACAGGGCAAAGCTACAAGACAGGTACACACATGAACATAAGATTTTAGCAATCTTGTTCTTTTGTTCTTTATGCCACCTTTTTTATACTTATAAATTCTATCATATACTTAGAAGAGATAGATTTTATTATTGCTGTCTAAGTACTTACATTAGCTGTTTGGTATATGAATCAGGATCTTGATCAATGGTGTGAGGAACTAATCAAAGAAGAGTTTGGTGAGGATTGTAATTTTGATGTGGATGATGCTGTTGATAAATTAGAGAAATTGGGAATTGTTACTCGGGTGAGATTCCTCAAAAATATTTCCTTTCTAATCTTTAGTGAATGTAATATATAATACTCTCTCTTTAAAGGAAAACTAACCTTTTTTTCCCTGTAACTTGGTTTTATTATTTCCATTTCGAATATATTCATATCTCAATCTTTTCTCTCTATCTAGTATTACATTTTAAAGTGAGTTGAGTTTGTTAACAGTAGTAGGAAATTTCATGTCTCTTTAAAATAAAGTGTAAACTTTACAGATCATGTGAGGTTTTTCCCTTAATGGGGCATAAACAAACTAGTCTAAATTTTTGTCAAATGTGTTGCCTGGAAGCCGTTTAAGAATGGTTGAACTTTGTGCCTTGTTTGCCAGTTAGGGTTCATTCTTGTTTGCCTGAATGAGAACATCAACTAAAATTGAATCTTTTTTTTTTCCTTTGTGTTCTATCTTCAGTAAAAGGTACTAGATTTTATCTAACAGTGGATATCTCTTTGTTGTTGTAATGGTATGCCAGAATGATTACTAGAAGATAGTTTTCAATCACTGTGACCCCTTAAAAATTTCTCAGAAGATTTAGATTTCTTTGTTGTTATTCAGGACTCTGTTGGACGGTATCAGTGCGTTGGGCTAAAACGGGCTAATGAAATCATTGGCACCACCACTGAAGAGCTTGTCCTTAAGGCAAGAGAGGGAAACATGGCTCCTTGATGCTGATTTCAAAAGGTGCTTATCTGTCTCATGTACATGTTTTGTGTTGGTTGATAAAATCCAGACATTTCCTGTAGTTAAAATTTTCCTTTACACACTCCTAGATTGATGTCCCCATTTCAAGATGGAAGTTAGTTTCTGCTTTCTGTACACAATCTTCTGTATTTTCATGTAAGTCCATGTCAATGTGTACTCTATATTCTATTCTTTTCCCATTAGTTTGTGTTAATAAAACCTGGTCCCTGATTCTGAAGCACACACTCAATTACAATGTTTGGACTACTTCATTATTTTCAAGCTTTTTTAATTTTTTGATATATATTCTTATTTTTAAATTTGAGTTTTAGTAATTTTTGGTAGAAAATATAATAAAAATAATCTCGTGTAACAGTAGAAATTGTTTTTTGTAAATTATGAATATAACTTATGTTTGAAAATATATATTTAGTATGAAGTTTAAGTATGATTATAGAGTGATTTATATATTTAAATATGTTTATTATAAATTTTGATTGTATACAAGTAAATATTTACATCAGACAATAAACAATATAATCTAAAATACTAGTAAAAATGTATTAGAAAGTTATTTGAGTTTGTTAATGTTGGACTTTAATTTGGTCAATTATTATATTTTGGGCTTTAGACGAATTACACTTGGCCTGCAACTCCATAATTTTTTATTTTCATTTTTATGCAGACATTTCGAATGGTACAATTCATCAAAATACAAATTTTACAATAAAAAGAAATATTAAATTATATTTTTAATTGTAGAATTTATATTATATTTTGAATTATAGAGTTTGAAAGGTATTTGAGAAATATATTTTAAATTTTATAATTTAAAATGTAACTTTATTAAAGATAAAAATAGATTTTTCATAAAAAGTATGGAGGCTTCAAATTTTACAATTCAAAATAAGACATCACTAAATAAAAATAGATTTTTCATAAAAATGTATGTGCTATAGTTTTATGGTATCTAGAAGAAAAGGGTTAGATGATGTTTAATTTTTAGATTTTTATGTTACTCTAAATAGAATAAATAAATATTACAGATCATAACGTCAGACTTTATACAACACATTGATGTGTAATAATGGCAATTTGTTTTTTTTTGTGCTTTTATGAAATGGATGAGGTGAGTAATGTTTTTAATTAAGTTCTTAATGAATCTAATTGAATCAATAAATTTTTTAATCTAATATCTCTACAATTTTTAAACCCATTAACTACTTCTATAATATAAACTATAAATGATTTGACTCCTTTAAAATGTTCAGAATATAGAATAAAATGTAATTATAATTGTTAATAAATAATGAAAATTATAATTAAATTTAAACTATGTAAATATATATTTAATTGTGTCATAATTCTAACCGTTGATGAACAATCATATACTTTTTATCTTTTTTAAATTGCAGTCCTTGAAAAACCGAATCCAGTTGTTGAAGAACTTGAAGTGGAGTCCCTCGACGACTATGAGCATGCTTGGAGCAAATTTCTTCTATGATAAAAAACATTAGAAAATGAAATTAATTTTTACATTAATTGCAATTAATTTATGCATAAAAAAAAATCAAATTTTAGAGAAATTAAAAATAAATAGCTTCTAAATATTTTGTTGGAAAGCTACATGGTTATTATTTTTTCATTGAAAACGAGAATTTATCTTTAAAATTATATTTTTATTTTTATTACCAAAATTAATATTTTGATGTCAAATCCATTTAAATAACATTACTATAATAAATTATCATATATAAAAGTATTTTTATACACATTAGGAATATATAATATATTTGTTGTGCACTAAGATAAAGCTTACGTTTATGAAGATAATTGCGCTTCTTAAACATTAGGAATTAATTTTATTCTTGTGTTAATTTGCGTACTTGCTTCAATTAATTACATGTTCATAGTTAGTATTGTAGCAGTGCAACAGTTCATAATCGTTTCAAAGGAATTTTAATGCTATAATAGCCCTATATGAGAGTTTTATTACCATTAATTTCATAACTGACTACATTTGTATTCAATTATTTAATTATGTAAATTAATATAAAAATCATTCAAATGACATTTAACTTTATTTAAGTTTCACAATAATTGTATAATTACGACAATAATATTCTAACTACAATAATACTTGTTAGCACTTAAAAAAATGGGATTTAATTTGAATAATAATAATAATAGTAATAATAATAATAACTACTCCAGTTTAAGTTTAAAGGTAATATTAATTGTTCTAATTTAAAATGAAATATCATATTCGTTATAATTATTTAAATTCTTTAAAAAAAATGTTAAGTTTCAAGAAACCAACTCCACTTTTATAAGTTGTTTATGCATATATATTTCGTTGTAATGAGAAAAAAATAGAATATAATAAGTGAGTTAAACAAGAAAAATGACAATAGGAATCTCACATTTTAATGTATAAGTAAATAACATTAGGATGTTTATTAAATTATTTCTTTTAATTTATAACTTATTGTAGATTTTAAACCTTAAACCTATCTTTAACTAAAAATAAAAGTATTTATAGAATGAACTACCTTCTTTATAAAAAGCACTTCTTCAAAAATAAATAAACATTTTTTCAAAGATTAAAATGATTTCATATAAAATTAAAGGTAAAAAATAAAATAAGTTATATGAAAAAAATGGGCTAAGATTTGTTTATCTCTTGATAATGGAGGATTGAAGATTATTAACCTTCATCATGAAAATAAGGCATGTCTTCTTAAGCTTACTTAAAATTTCGCATATAGTAATAAGACTTGGTCTCTTCTCTTGAAAGCCAAAGTTCTCAACTCAAATTACAAGCTTAGAATGACTTATATCCTCCTCTATTTGCCTTAGGATTAATTTTATAACACTATTCTTGAACATACTTCTTGGACGGTTGGTACATGTACTTTTACTAATTTCTGGAATGATAAATGGTGCTCTACTATTTCTTTTTCAGACATTGTAAGGGTACCTAATGGTTGTAGCATCCCGGATACAGTTTTCCAATTATGGACGGGTAGTGATTGAAATATTCTCTTTCCTTTACAGCAGATGTCTCATTTTTTTGAACATATCATGATTAGGTAGGAATACGATATTTCTAATTGGATTATGGACGAGTCTGGTCGTTTCACTCTCAAATCGGCTAGAATTTTTCTTTTTATTGGATCCAGGAGTTCCATGTGGTTGGGGGTAAACTCATTTGATCTCCATATATTCCTTTTTCTTTTATTAAGAGTGATGGTAGTTCTTTGGTTAATTTGATTAAGCTTGTTGTGATAACCTTTTCTATTTGGATAATATGGCGTATGAGGAATTATACTAGATTTCATGTTAAGATTGATGTTTCGAGAGTTATTTCGGTTGTTAAAGATCTCACTTGTCTAGTGGGTAATTCATCTAAAAGTTCTATGCACAATGATATGTTTGATTTCAATGTGCTTAAGTTTTTTGATATTTATACTTGTAGTAGTAAAGTTCTTGTTAGATGAAAGTTTCCTTCACCAGGTTCGGTTAAAATTAACACTGATGGTGCTGCTAGAGGTTTTACTAGTCTTGCTACTTGTGGAGGTATTTTCTGTGAGAGTATGAGAGAGTTTATTTGTGATTTCTATGCTTTTCTTGATGTTTAGACTATACTTTGATTGTTGAGTTTTATGGAATTATACATGCTACTGAAGAAGTTTAAAAGATGAATCTTATTAAATTTATAGCTTGGATGCTTCATAATAGATGAAATACTTATCTTAATTATAGATAACAAAGTAAATTGAGTTTAATAGACAATCCATCACCATACCACCAATTTGGTAGGATAAGTTATATATCAATCAGTCAATTTTTAATTTATTAAAATATAAATAATATAACACTGTATAATAATTTAAACCATTAATACAAATTAATTTTTTTATTAATAATAATGAACTAATTTAATATGTAAAAATCTTATCAAATTTTCCCATTAAAAACACAAATTAACTGGGTAAAACTTATATAATTAAATGAATTTTTAATGTATTTAAACATATTAATATTTTTTTCAAAAGGTAAAAAAAAGAGTAGATTAACCTATCAATTTATCTTAACTAGTGTGTCAAAACAAATATATTGACACCTAAATAATTTTTTCCAAAGACAAAAAGAACATAGGAACAAAAAGATGAATGGTAAAAGATATAATTTTTATCCCTTTCAAATAAAATACATACACTCTTGTACTTTCATCACTTTCTGATTCTATTTTACTCTAACCAAACAACTTTAAATTTATATTTTTTCTCTTCTGCCGGTATAATTTTAAATCAGCACTAAACAAACAAAACAGAAAGAAGAAGAAATAGAAAATTTGAAAAATAAATTTAAATGGCAAACTAAATAAAAACACAAATAATATGTGAAATCAAAGAAGAGAAAAGTAATCAGGTGTATGAGTGTCGTATAGGAGATTCCTTCACTTAGTAGTCTATCCCTAAGTCCCACATTGGCTAAAACCACCCCTTAATGATCCATGTTAGAACCGTAGTTTACTGAGAGAATAGCATAGCAGGAGATGTTTGTCTGAAAAAAAAAGTGTTCGCGATGGTGACAGCTGACATAGTCTAACATAGTCCCACATTGAAAAAGTCTCTAAAAGAAAACAAGTTTATAAAGGGACACCTAAAGCTCCTGGTCATGACCTTACTTGAACAGGAACTCCAGTCTGGTGGATGAACAATGCCTTCTGTTTCATGTTTTCGTAAAATCACGTTCTGTTTTATGGTTTTGAACTGAAATCCAAATACACAATCTCTTATTAGCTATAGGTTAAAGGTCAAGAATAAATTATTCAGTTATTTGTTCTTTAATTATGTGATTTTTAATTTTTTTTATATGTAGTTTGTATGCTATGAAGTATAATAACTACTCTTTTCAAACATACATTAGTTGGACACGTATAAAATACTTATCTTTCATGTTGAGACAAAATAAATTTTCAATCTATAATCTCTAGTAATTAAGAGAGTTAACTATCACTTACTCTTTACATAATATTGTGAGACTAATAATTTTTTTAACTGTTAAGAGATATGATTATGATCTTGCATTAAAATAACAAGTAGTCAACATAATAGAATATTAATATCGTTGTTGAATAGATAACATAACATGGATTATTCATTCATCCGAGAGTCATCAAAATTTGTCCCACTAATTGTTACATATTCTCCAAATTTTAGGCCACATTTGCCACTTGCATTTTCCTTCTGCCAGTTCCAATGCTCAGCATTCAAAGTGGTGTGCAAATTGCAATGATGAGTGAACAATAAACAATTCCATTCTCCAACCGTAGTAGTAATTGATTGACAAAGTGCTTTTTGACTGCCATGATTTTAGTTCTTGAATATGTATAAAATGTGAATTAATCACTAAATATTGTAATTCAATAACATAATAATTTTTGATTTAATACCAACGGGTTGTTAAAACTAATGATAAAATATTATCAAAACTTGTCATTTTCGTTTTTTAAATTATTTAGGGTGTTTCAAATATCAATATTTCTCTTCACAAACCAAGTCATCTTATATGGTTCTAAGTACAAAAAAGATTTTTTTAGAAAGTCTTGAATATGTTTGTAATATCTCTCTATAGTTGTTTTCTCCTTATATAAAAAAAGATTTGATATCTATTTAGATTGATGAAGATGTGTATCCCACATGGTAAAAATCATCATAAAAGAATAATTATATCCAAAGACGACAAACCTCTTACTCATATAAACATGTAAAAAAAGTTGAAAATCTCTGAAATTTTAGAAAGTCATAGAATCCTGAATAACCATTTCTCTGAAAAAGAGTTTTATGAATTTATTTTTTCTTTCCTTGAATACATAAAAAAAAGTCTTAATAACGGGGGGTCTTGGATTGAACTAATTACATGACACATTTCGTACATTTTTTTCGCGTTGAGATACTAAAACTTTTTTTAAGGACTAAAATAATAACATTTAACACATTTAGAAATATAATGGATAATTTACCCTGAAAAGAACACCTTTTTCACTTCAGGCATCTATGAAGGAAAAAAAAAGGAAAAAAGAGTTGGAAATTGTTTTTCTGCCTACACTTTCTATTTACATGTTGGAACAAAAAAAATCAAAAGCATCCCAATAGGGTTTATGTCAATATATATTCACACCTTTAGGTAGATTTTGAGAGAGAAGTGACTTGCACTTTTGGCATTTCTCTGAAGAATGATGACAATTGCTTCGTCCCTGTGCCATTAAATAACTTTGGATCTTTCAAAGGGTCCATGCGGTCACCTATGGAAATCATCCAAAATGTCAGAACAATCACAAGGGCATGCACATTTAGCCTCATAGGATGAAATGATAGATGATGGTATCACAAACATCCATCTAGCCATTGCTGCACACATCTTCGGATGGTGTGAAATTGCTGGCACCAATGTGAAAGGATGCTCATAAGCCTTGGTAGTAACAGGAACAGCTCATGTGTGAGCCACTATGATGACATTCCAAGTGGCATTAAACAACTAATCATTATACGAGCCTTGCAGTGGCTGAAACTGTAACATTTTGCAAATCACCTGATCGACAAGAATAAAATTGAAAGTATCAATAATTGAAGTTTAATGTGATCAGTATATTAAGATATTCATAGTATGTTCACAATTTTTTTCTCTCCTATAACTGCAATGAACTGTAAAGATTGTATTCAACTTTTGAGAGTATCATGGACCAGCCCTTATCAAACACTGAAATCAGATTTAGGAATTTAGTATTGTAATGACCAAGAAAAGCCGTCAGATATGTGTTCGCAGTGTAGATTCATTAGAGAAGGGGGGCATAAAAGTAAAAATGTACAAGCTGAGAAATTTAGATCAAACTTGTTGAAGACAACAACTATTAGCATGTGTTTAAATATTATAAAAACAACAAAAAAGATGTATCTTAGAGACATTTGATGTCACTGTTTGTTAAGTAGGATTTTTACTGATTCAAAATTTATGAGAGTGGTTAAAGAAAGTGCTTGGTTATTCTTTCCCAAGAAGTTCCATGTGTATATGGATCGCAGAGAATGAGATTTTATCTATATCCCATGCAAACGCAAGCAAACATTAGAATGATGGAAGAATTTGCAGAAGTAGGTTTTATATTGGAATTAGATCACTCACCTCAGTCAAGTATTTTGAAGCAGATAAAAGCAACATTACATTGCTGTTGAGTATGACATGCAGAAAGCTTTCAACTTTTCAAATATTTCAATTTCTCAAGAACCAGTTTCATTGATGGTCGAATAGAAAGAGTCTCTTCTGTGCATGTTAATGCAAGCTTTAAAAGCCCCAAGAGTTTTTCCTTAGGCCCTGCTTCCCACAAAGTAGATGAAAATAGCTCAGAACAACGGCCTTCGGTCATTAGTAGCTCTGCCCAGGGTACAATGTTGAATCCATTTCCATACTCAGAAAAAGATGGATCAAGTGACTTTCTTCCAGACATCAATTCTAATAACACTACACCAAAGCTGTAGACATCTGCTTTGTCAGAAACCCTGCAAGTGGTGGCATATTCTGGTGCAACGTAACCAAATGTGCCTGCAACATCAGTGGTGGCATGGGTCTCAGTTACCTCAAGCAGTCGTGCCAAGCCAAAATCCGACAGGTAGGCATTATGATCTTCATCAAGTAAAATGTTGCTAGGTTTGATATCCCGGTGAACAATCCGAGGAACACATGAGTAGTGAAGGAAGGCAAGGGCCTCTGCTATGTCTTTTGCTATTTTGTAAATAACTGGCCACTGAACATTTTTCCCTGAACTGTCATGTATGAAAGCTTCAAGGTTCCCACCAGAAAGATAGTTGTAAATTAAGAACATTTCAGCCTTCCCTACATAATAGCCAATAAGAGTCACAAGATTCTTGTGTCGAATTCTTCCTAGTGTCCTTATTTCCGTTTCAAACTGTTGAATGCCTTGAAACCTACCTATGGACAACCTCTTTATGGCAACAAGAAAACCTGGGGACAGTTCTGCCTTGTACGTTGACCCAAAGCCGCCTGTGCCAATTAGATGTCGGATGCTGAAGTTTCCAGTAGCTGTGGCCACACTGTC
Source organism: Phaseolus vulgaris (assembly GCF_000499845.2). Classification (NCBI taxonomy): domain Eukaryota; kingdom Viridiplantae; phylum Streptophyta; class Magnoliopsida; order Fabales; family Fabaceae; genus Phaseolus; species Phaseolus vulgaris. The sequence continues at coordinate 12,730,707 of NC_023759.2, read as the reverse complement.
ATAACTCAATTCAGTTGGAACATCTTCAAAGGTCACTACCTGTCGCCTTCTTATACTGCTAAGCCGACCAAATTTACTCCTTCCAGAAAATATTACAAATACTATTCCCAGAAGCGTGCAGAGCACCACAGAAGCAGAAGTCACCACAACAATAACCAATGTCCTTAATTTTCTCCCTCTTTGAGTATGATGCTGGATTTCAAGGGGAACTGGAAGAGAAGCAGGTGAGTCAGAATATGGATCAGGGCAAGGATGCAGGTGTGCATTTCCTTTATAAGAATCACAGTCACTTGGGTGTTGAAGACGAGGAATATGACCAGAAAGATTGTTAAAAGAAACATCCAGCTGCATAAGATTGGAAAGAGTAGAAAAAGTTAAAGGTATTTCCCCAGAAAGTTTGTTGTGGTCCACCAACAGAATTTCAAAACTTTTGGCATTTGACAAACTCCCAGGAATTGTTCCAACCAGAGCATTGTGAGACAAGTTCAAAACAGCAAGGGAAGTCAATTTGCCAAGTTGGGAAGGAATTTCCCCCGTTAGATTGTTTCCTCCCAGATGCATCCATTTCATGTTTTGTAGGTTTCCCAACTGATTTGGGAGTGATCCAGATAACTTGTTCCCACTTAAATCAAGATGTTGAAGCATCACCAAGTCACCTATACCTGGCCCAATTGACCCATCAATCTGGTTGTATGCTGCTTCAAAATCTGTCAACTTTAGGCACTCCAAAACCGACTTTTGGAAATTCCCACCCGATAGTTGGTTCACACTCAAGTTAACTGACAATGTCTTGAGGTCGTTACAGTTTGAAACTAACTGGTCCGGTAGAATTCCATTGAACCTATTATTATTGAGAGACAGTGCATAGGAGACTTTACGATTAGCACTAAAAAGACTATCTCCAAGAGAGAACAAAGGCAAGGAGCCCACAAAACTATTCCAACTGAAATCATGGCTAACAACAATAGTGTTATTCTCCTCAAAACCAGATCCAATGAAAGCATTCTTTTGAAACCTCCAAACAGGAAAATTAAAGTATGCATCATCACTAAAACCATCCAGTTCTAGGAATGAAGGGTCTAGTGCACTCAAACCACAGCTCTTTTTCCTAAATCCTTTAAGAGTGCCAGATATATTATTTCTGCTGACATTGAAGTACACCATACAAGGAACATGAAGCTGCAATGAAGGCAGATATCCCACCAAATTATTAGAACTCAAGTCCAAGAAACTCAAATTCCTACACATCCCCAAACTCTCAGGCAAGACACCGGTAACATAATTCTGCACCAAATTGAGTACCCTCAGAGAGCACGAATCCGACCAACCACCAGGCAACCGACCACCAAGATTCGCTCGTGGAGCCCACAACACCCTTAGACTTGAAAGCAGAAACACTTGAGGAGGTATGTTCCCAACAAATGCATTAAACTCTCCTCTAAAGCCATCCTCCAATCCTCCCTCATCACGATCTTCAAACAAATCAGTAAGCACAAGCACAGACAGTTTCCCACAATTAGCCAACTCCTTAGGGACCCTTCCAGTTAGGGAGTTTCTAGAAACATCCAGAACTCTCAGTTCAACAATATGGCCAATCTCAGAAGGTATTCTACCTTCCAAGATGTTCCCATCAACCAAAAGAGTCCTCAAGTTTCTACATTTTCCAATTTGGGGTGGAATCTCCCCAGTCAAAAAGTTACGAGACAACTTCAAATGCTTCAACGAATCACAAGTACCATTCAGAGGAATCACACCAGAAAACTGATTATTCGACAAATCAACGATTTTCACACTCCCAGAGCCAATAATCTCACTCGGAATCGAACCAGAGAAGGCATTACCAGAGATGTTAATAAGTTTAAGAGACTGAAGAAAAGCAAAACTCATCTGGGTCGGGACTCTCCCTGAAAAGTTGTTCCCTTGAAGCTCGAGGACCTCGAGAAACCGCAGATTCCCAACGGTAGAAGGAATCTCGCCGGAGAACATGTTTCCGGCGAGGGATAGAACGCGGAGCTCGGACAAGTCACCGACGGAGGGCGACAACTGGCCGCCGCCGAGACCGGTGACACTGAGGGAAGTGACTCGGCCAGAGAGGCTCCCGGCGCCACCGCACGCGACGGAGTGCCATCGGCAGAGATTGGAGGAGGTGCGGTTGTTCCAACCGGCGAGGAAATTGGAAGGGTCGGAAGAGACGAAGCTTTTGAAAGAGAGAAGAGACAATGCGTCGCGAGAAATTGAAGCATTGAGGGCATTTGCGTGATGCGAAGTGAAGAAGAGAAGGCACTGAAGAAGGAAAAGAAGATCCATGTTCGTGAGAGCGAGTGAAGAATGAAAACGAGTTGGGTTTATCGAAAGATGCGAAATTTGTTTGTTAAACCATGGTGGGTGAATCCAGTGGCGGAAATACGTCGCCGGCGAGGGTGGGGCCGGAAAATGAGCTCCGGCGGCGAGTGAGACTGATAGAGTGAAGGAAAGAGATGTGAGTGAGAGTGGCAAAGCAGCGAATTAAGTTGAAAAGTTGTGTCTCATTTGGAGCCAAATGGTAACGTTTCTCTCTCTCTTTCTCTCTTCGATTTCTCTAATTAAATATATTTTTTAACTTTATAGGTTTGTTTTACGCAGACGGGGAAAATGCTTTTTGCGTTTTTCTCTGACTTATATCGTTGGTTTAAAGTTAATACAAATTATTTTCTTAATAAAAAAACTAGAAAAAGACAAGTTTTAAATGAGACAAGTTTAAATTTGTTTAGAGAAATATTTAATGAAAGTTAAATATAGTTTCTTAAACATGAGGATCTAGAATATATTATTTCTCCAACTTCATCTTCCTTGCTTATCTAGTACCCTTCTTCCAGTTCCAATCACATGTGAATGTTTCATTGTTTTTTGGTGTCATTGTGTATTTAATTTGGAAAAACAATAACCCATCAATGGCAAACCCGTGCCTGCCGCTATAAACATTTCTTTTTGGGATTATAATATTATTACCCTATGCCTCTTGCTCACAATATACTATCATTTTTAATTTATTTTATAATCTCATATGATAGTGCATTTTTTTTCACTACCTCTTATTTCGATTAAATCTTAATCACGTTTATGTAAATATGTGTAATTTGTATAATAATGTTTGAAAAAATTATCACTGACGAAACACAGGCATTGCCACAGTAAAAAAATGAATATACATTTTTAAGGAAAATTTGTCATTGATATACCAATCACTTACTCGTGGGAAGTTTATCAACGGTCAAAGAATCAACGATAAGGGTATTATCGACTACCTAAAATATTTTCATGGTATTGTATTTTAAAATTAAATATATTATTGAATAATAAGTGTTTCAATACCTTTAAAAATCGAGATTTTGAGATATTTTTAAAAAATAAAATCGTAACGAAGTTTCAAACTTCAAACTACTCTGGATGCTGTGATTGATCTTAGTGCTTGAAATGTTTAATAATTTCACATCTCTTAGGAATTCAAGTTCAAAAATGTTTTTTAAGAATAAAATTATGACAAAATTCCAAATTTAAAAGCATACAATATTTCGAATATGATGATTGACCACAGTGAAGATGAATATTCCTTGTCTGATGTGGTGCATCAAATGGAGCACACATAATCACAATGAAGAAAGGGAGGTTCTGATGAATCCTAATTGTAAATGAAAAAGAGACAATGACTTAAGCATTAAAGAGAGAAAAGAATAGAAAAGAAAATACAAAATAAATTCTTATTTACTTGTATATTAGAGTAAAATACATGATATATATATATATATATAAGAAAAAAGACTAAGACCTAGCTGAAACAGAAAAGGAAAGTTGGGCCAAACAAACAAAACCCAATAACTTAAAACAGAAAAACTAAATATGTTAACACCCCCCTCAAGCTGGGGAGTATATATTTGTCAGGCCCAGCTTGGATTTGAGAGTAGAGAACTGTGCTGAAGACCTCTATCATGCGATTGTGAATCAAATCATCTAATGCTTTTTATGTAGAATGAATTATGCAGAAAAGTTGTAAACAATCACGTTGGACAATATGACTTTCACTTAACTATCAAACAATACGAAAGCAATCGCTTAATAGATTGTCTAATGGGAAAGTGAAGATGAATAGTAACACAAATTGCAGAAAAATGTAAATGATAGGAAACTTAAGTTGCTTGAAAGGTAACATTCAGGAAGTGTAAATTATAGAAAATTAAAGAGTTGAAAATGTAAATTGAAGAAAATTAAAGTGTTGGAAAATAAAAATGCAGAGAAAATGAATTGTTGGAAAGGTAGATTGCAGAAATGTAAAATAAGACATAATAGAAAATGTAAATGACAATGAATTAAAACTGTGATTGAATTGACAAAAATTTGTAAACAAGAAATGTAAGTACAAAAACTCAAACAAGCAAGAATTAAAATGAATTTAAAACATGAAAAGTGAAATTTAGGTTTGGAAACAAGGAACTAAAACCATTGTTAGTAATCTTCATATTCAATTCGCAAGAGACACAAATATGGAATCTTTGTTACAGAAGAAAACACAACCAATCGATTAGTATATTCTTAGAAAAACTATTTTCAATCGAAAATAGAGCTCCCGAAAAGATTTGAAAAAGAAAATACCAACACAGAGCATTTGTGTGAAATGATTTTCGTGTCACTGTTGCCCATTTCCAAAACCAAATTCAAATTCAAACAATGTTAACAAAATTTAGAATGTGAAAAGAAGAAGAAACAATGGAGAAAAACGTAGAAGTAAACAAAGAACTTTTATTTGAACTACAAACGTGAAAAACAGAAAACAAACAACGAAAAACTGAACTAATCTACTTCATTGTTTAACTCTAATAATATAATTTTTTCTCTACATAATTTGTTCTATTTATAAAGCTTCTACATCAGAATGAGTTTCAGGTTTGGTAGTTAATGACCCACAATTTTCGATTACATCTTAACTAATTTATGTAACTTTCTCTTTTCGAGCACTATTGACCGTCTGATGTCAATTATTGCTATTGTTGACCATCTACTGTCTATTTCCAGTAAAGGGTTAACCTTTTGGATCGTGTTTCTACAATTTTCATCATTTTAGCTTTCAATTTTAGTATTTCAAAAAGTAGACGATTTGACCAGACGATCTAATGAGAGCATATGCTAGACGATATTCCAGAAATGCCTAATGATGGGTGCTCTATTATGGAAAAGGAAGATATTGATTTGGTAATTTGACTACATTTTGAGTAAGAATCAAAATTAGTTAAATCTTATGTGAGGAGATTCTTTCAAAATCTTACAATTAAAACTCCTCTACAAAACGCGTAAAAAATAGAGCAAATATCATTTCAAGATATTATACAAGAAAATCTTGTACAATATCTCTCAAAGTAAGAATGAGGAGATATTTTTGGATCGCATTTCATAGCTGGACAACATACTTTAAACCTAGATTTATTTCCCTTTTGTATTTTTCTTGTTTTTTCCTCTGCATGGAAGACTAAAACCCTTTGGGTTGATTCCCTTGTGATTTCCCATGGAAGTCTGAGGTTCTGTTTAATAGAATTTTGTTCTTCAATTTTGTGTAGCAGATTATATATGCTTCATTTTTTATCTTTATGAAATCGAGTTTCATCCAAATGAAATGATTTTGAATGCTGGTTGAGAATTTAATTCTTTTCTTTAATAATATTTCTTGGTTAGTTCGCTTAGTTCTAATTAGTCTCTTCTTTGCTTAGTTTGAGAGATAGAATATAAACATCTCACAAGTATAGTTTGGTACTAGTGAGATACCGAATACATCAGTAGACGTTTGTTTTGTAGATAAAATTTGTTGAATTTTATTGACGCTTGCTTGATTAAGTTTGACATCTGTGTGAAAATTAAAGGATTCTAAACTTAGGAAAGTCAATGAGTAATTTGTGATGAATAAACTTTGAAGTTGTTAGAATCTATGGCCTATAAACAAGAGAGGGTGAATTTTTTTCAAATTTTTCACAATTGTTTAAGTCAGATTGAAAATTTCATGAAAATCAACCAAATGAATTCACTGTTCAATCGATTGTAAAAAGAGAAGCAAAATTAAAAAAAAGAAAATAAACCACTTATTATGTTTATTTAACTGATTGAATTACTATTCAAAAACCAAAGAATAACAGTATAGTAAAGATAGAGAAGAGATAGAGAGAATCACACAAAAAATTATATTGGTTCACTCTTAACCAATAGCTACATCTAGTCCTCCGCACACCACCGAGAATTCACTAAACACATAATCAAAAGATTATACCATAAGAACTACATATAAGAGCTTTGTTTATTGAACCCTTCAAGAAAAATAAACTTTCACAAACACATCAAAAGAACCAGAAACCCTATATAGACCTGCCTAAGAACATAATACAAGTAAGAATGAAACGAAAACACCTGAGTCTATTACAAAGTATGAATACAAATTACAAACTCAAGAAAAACTTATTCACATAACAGAATGATCCAAGATAAAAAAATTCTCCACGAACTCAAAGACTCTTTTTCAATTTGTTTTCTTTTAAGAATTTTGTTACTTTTAAAACGTTAAAAAAAACACCTTTATAAAGGTTTCAAATGATTGCTAAAACAATTTTTCAAATTAATGACAATTAAAAACAATTTTAAAAACATAACAAAAATATATTAAAACCTTTAATTGATTCTCCAAAATAACTGTCTGTGTTAAAAAAGAGAAATCAACACTCGGTTTATTTATCAAAATAATTGATTGATTTTATTAAAATGAAAATACGAAAACCTTTAATATTAAATTCTTAATGTCAACACTAAAAACATTGGACTTTTAAACCATTAAAAATATTTTAGTATTTTCAGTTAGTTGATACGATACATAAATCTGTTAAAATACTTTACTAAAGATACAAGACTTCAGTTTAAGTGATTTTAACCGATTAAAATCTGAATCAACTGATTTAAAAACATAATAGGTTTTCAAAATATTTTATTAGAGATGTCTTAAATCATAATACTTAGTGAAAGAAATACAACAAAATCTAACTAAACACACACCTCCAATAACTCAATGAATGTGCATCTTAAATTGAACTCCTATTACTATTCTCCTAAGTTTTTCACTAAGGATTTTTTTGGAAGAGGATATGAGTGTCAAGTTTCTATTTTGAAACTTGGGAAAGTTTTAATAAATTTATGAGTTTTTCGTTGTTCAAGAGATGCTTTCATGAGCACAACTCCACTAATGTTCTCAAATGACTTAGAAGGAGTTGCATGTGACCCTAAAGACAAGACATTCATGACTCAGAGAGGAACCTATAGGCTCTAATAGTTTTATTATTTTTAGAAAAATAATAAAATAAAATATAAATGACACGTTTGGAAACAATAATCCCAATATTCATTTGATAAGGAAATTTGTCAGTTCTACTCTCCAATATGCAGTGGTTGATGAAATGCATGCAGTAACTTGTTCCTCGAAGGGAATTTTGAATATCATAGTTTTTTTTTTTTTTTACATTATAAAGCAAAATTAAATAGTTGTGTATATTATTAAGAGTGGTGCATATTAATATATGATTGAAAACATTACAACGAAAAATTAAAAAAATGTATACATATTAATAATATGGAAATTAAAGAGTTCTAGCATGATTACTCAACCTTTGGGATATAAACAAAATACAAAACAAAAAAGAAAGTAAAACTTAATCTACCAACACAATGAGTTGAGATATGCAATATAAGTCAACTACCCAATCAAGTAAAAAGAGATAGATATTAGATTCCTGGTTTCAATTCCATAATTTCAAACATAAAATATATTTCCTATAATGTAATATTAACCAAATGATGAGGGTTAGGAGAATATTTCACCTACTCAAGAACCACAATATTAATCTTCTTTCCGAAAACAAACAATCCAAACCAGTACAATATCATAATTAAAAAAATTAAATTTTGTTGTAGACTATTTTTATAAAAGTAATTATACATAAATTATACATTTTTTTAATTTAAAAAATATTATTAATAAAGTAATGATATTTTAATATAGTTAAGAAAATAAAATACCCATAAAGTAATACTGTGTAAATCATATAATTTAATCAACGTATTATAATATTAATTATTTGAAATTCTCCAAAACAAATTTTAAACTCTGTTACTCCTTGTAATTTTTCTATTATAATTTTTGCACGACCTTCAAGTCCCATTCAAAATCTATTACAATCCAGAACTTCAAACTTATGGTCGTTGTCATCTACCAAACACAATAGCAAGAAATGTGGCAATGTATGATTCCTCAAAAATGAAAATGGAAATATTTTAATTTTCAAAGAGAAAGTTGGTAAAACTATGATTATGAGAGGGCATTGAATTTTGGCTCACTGCTATTCCTATATGACCTTAGCTTGGGTCACAATGACTGTAAATTGATTTAATTTGATTTTTAGCAAACTAAAACTTTACATTTTTTAAATTATGTTTTGTTTGTAATTAAGTAAAATCTAATTGAATTCAAATAGAGTTAATTTTTTTTTATAAATGAAGTGATGAACTATGAAGGTTAAATTCAAGATCCAAACTACTGTAGTTAAAATTTTACTATTTGTTATTTTTAATTTATTTTAATTTTAAAGAATTTTATAACTATAATTTTTATTTAATTTTCCCTATGATGATAGCTATATAGTTTATTTTTTTGAAATTTTTAAAAATTATAAATTTTATTAAAAAAATAGAAAATTTATTACTCAATCCAAGTGGATTCAATTAATATGAGTGAAATAAAAAAATAAATACAAATTTTGTACTCATGGGATTGTTTATTAGATTGGACCCAACATTATTAGTTTAGAACCTACTTTTTATTCGGCCTAAGCATCCTAAGCATTACAATCAAATTAGATTCCCAAATGAAAAAGCAAATTGATATAACATTTGGGATTTTCCTACCTTGTAAAAACAAGTTCAGGAATAAGGTTTGATTATGCCCACACAATTACATCTTTAACATAATATACGAAAAATATTATATTACCTTGATATTAATTTATATGAATGAATAATTAAACAATTTGATATTAGTATAAAATTTCATGAATAAAATACGTGTAAAAAACTTTCAATTAAATATAAATTTTAAAATAAAAATATCTAATTAAAGGTTATTATATGGTATTATTGTGAAAGTAAGTTAATATAATACAATTTCTTAAAAATATTATTATTAAGATAAACTTATTATATTGATTAAATTTATATTCTATAAACAAATATTAAAAAAATATAAGTTAACTAACTTGTAAGTTGTACCCATATTGTAAATCATTATGACCCTACGCACACAGTTAGGTCAATCAAAATTCAGCACTTAGGATAATATTCACTTTAAGACAAATATCTAATAGAAAAGGAAAAGAAATAAAAATATTATATATGTAAAAGTAAGAAAAATGAATGAAAAGAAATAAAGTTTGAAAAAATAAAAGGTTAATTTAAGAAAAATAAAAAATAAGTTAATTATTAGGAGTGTTTTACATTTACTTTGTTTTCTTCTACTACGCACACTTTATTTTAATGTGAGTAAAGAAAGAGAAAGAGAATGTGATAAAAAGGCATAGAAGGATTGGTCGAAAATAAAGCTTAGAAAAGTGCATGGAAATTGGAAAGATTGATTGAACGGAAGAAAACCAAAAACCATGTTACGTCGCATCATAACTGTACTTTGTGCCTCTCTTGTTAATATTTTTTTTCAGGATTTCTCTTACTCACATCACACCCTGTAACCGTTTATTCATTATTATATAATCCGATAATTTTAAATTCATTTTTTTTTCAGAATTATCTGTTGAATAGTTATTTTTTTCATCACTGTATTTGATAATCATATTACTAATAGAAATCATAATAACTCTTAAATAATAAATATCATCTTTCATAATATTTTGAATTATAACTATTTTTTAATTGTAATGTTTTATTAATTATAACTAGTTTATTATTATTTTATTAATTATAACTGTTTTATTAGTTTTTTTATTTTTATCTTTTATGTTTTTTTATGATAATTTTGATGAAGAAGTTTATATCTCGAGACTAAAACAGACGAGTATGTAATTGAACTCAAACAAGTTGACAATGAGATTCAAAAACTAATTCAGACCGTAATACAACTTGGTTATGTTCAAAGTACAACTGGTTATTCTTTATTTATTCATACAAACAATCATTCTTTCACCACTTTGTTGATATATGATGACATTATGTTGGTTGGCAATAACTCATATTCATATTCATAACTCATTTAGTATCAAAGACTTTTGGTAATCTTTGCTATTTCTTGAAATTTGAGATAAGTCGTTCACCTTCTGGTATTGTTCTTAATCAACGAAAAATTGTCTAGATCTTCATTCGGATAGTGGTTTATTGGCTTGCAAACTCGCCTATTCTCCCATGGAACCATCTTGTCCTATCTCTGAAAGTGAATGCTCATTACTTTTGAATTCAAGTGAATATAGAAGATTGATTGGGCATTTGTTATACCTTACTCACACTAGGTCTGATATCAACTTTGCGGTTCATAAGCTCAGTTAGTTTATTTCAAATCCACGATAACCTTATATGACAACAGTAATTTGTGTATTACAATATTTGAAAGGATGTTCTGGTCTTGGTCTATTCTTTTTCAGTAATAATCAAATTGTTAAAAGATTTTTCTAATTCAGATTGGGGAACTTGCATTGATTCTAGAAAGTCTATAACTAGTTATTGTGTGTTTATAGGAAACTCTTTAATTTCATGGAAGTCTAAAAAGCATTCTATAATGGCCAAATCTTCTTCAAAGACAGAATATAGAGCACTAGCTTCACTTGTTTGTGAACTTTAGTCGTTACAATATTTGTGCCATGATTTATCTTTTGTTGTCTATCGTGACAATAGATATGCTATATGCATAGCAAAGAATCTCACGTTTCATGAGAGGACGAAACACATTGAAATTGATTTTCATTTTGTTCAAACTAAACTTCAAGAAGGTCTCATTCATTTAATTCCAGTTTTTTCCTATAATCAAGTGGTTGATATGTTGACCAAACCTCTACATCCTCGGTTATTTCGTGACAACTTACCAAAACATGAAAGATATACATGCTTTAGCTTGTGGGACGCTATTAGATGATAAATATGATGTCATATAATATTTTAGATTACCAGTTGTAACTGCTTTACCAGTAGTAACTACTTTACCAGTTGTAACTACTTTTTCAGTTGTAATTGCTTTATCATAGATTTGAATAAGGGTGGCAATGTGGGATGGGCAATGTGATGTGAGTTGATTTTACATTGGCACATTTTAAAGGTTACTCTTTTGATTAGATTTTCTTAGATTAACAATTTAAGGTGGGAACCCAAATAAGATCCTCACTGGACACGAACTTAATCAAGTTGTTAAGTAAGTGTGAAGGTTCACTTCTAGAGGGCAAAGAGAAAAACACAATATGGCGAGTATAATGATGAAAGTAAATTGCGAAAAGGGAAGGAACATAAGATGAAGAAAGACAAGTGATAACCAAAATTAAAAGACAAACATGATATCATAAAGAGGAATGCAATGGATGGCGCAAAAAGAAAGATAAAAAGAGGAAGAGATGAAGAAAGCTTATGGAAGAAGAAGGATTGTCACGCCACTTGGAGAAATGAGACACTCCAAGATGAGTGGTGAAAGAGCCCCCACTTGAAGTGCTCACACACTCAAGATAAGACCTGTTATGAGAACTCTCAAGTCTCACAAAAACACTCTTGCAGAGTTTCCTTACTATCCAAATTCAATGTGTCAGTACATGAGGTAAGACAACTCTATTTATAGGAGAGAATGTCTTGGAAGGTAGGTAGGGGTTTCATTTGTGAGAAGTCTTCTAGAAGGTAGGTCAAAGAAACCCTAAACCTAAAAACACTTGTCATGAAAGATGAGCTTGACACAAGCCCAAATTACTAAGCACACCCTACTCAAATTACTAAGCACACCCTACTCAAATTACTAAGCACACCATAACCAAAATAACTAAGCACATTCTAACCAAATTATTTCTTTAGTTTATTCTTCTATTTGGACCCCTAAATTGCACCCAATTTATTTACATAACTTCTCTTGTGGAAAGACAAGAAGGAAGAACTTTTGATATTTTGCTTTATATTTGGTTCTTCTTCTACTGATGCTCTATCGAGGTTTGGTGGAGCTTGACTTTATATACTGAAATGACTAGCCTATTTATGAAGTGCTTGTTATGTCCTTAGTCATCTGTTGGTTGATGTGGTTTGTATCACAGTGTGAGCCCATAACTTGCTAAGAAAAATGTAGAGTGGACTTATTATTTTGGCTCGCTGACTTGTTTAGGCATGCCCTGCATAACCCGCATCGGCCAAGGACGGGTCAACCAACATAATAATAAAAAGGGTATTTCTTCCTATATCTCCTCAAATTTCTTGTTGCACCTAATCAATTCCAGAAATCGAATTTCGAAAGCCAAAATAGTTTTTCTAGATTGAAGGTAAAATAGTGGTTTTGGAAATGTTATTTTGGAATTTTTTTTCTCTTTTAAATTTTCATTTCCAGAATTGACTTTTATGTTATGGAAATTAAATTTTGAAATTGATGAGGTGGAGGAAGAAAATTGATGAGGTGCAAACACGCACACACACAATATATATATATATATATATATATATATTACAAATGAATTAATATTTTTTTTTATTTCTGATAAAATTTTAATTTTTTATGTGGACTGGCTTGCAAACCTATGGGTCATCCCTTATGCGAGACAGACTAATAGATTGAACCTGCATTACTTAAGTAGGACGGACCAATATGAGGCAATATAGGATAGAATCCACATTGTCACTCCTAAATTTGAATCAAATCTTTTATTAAAATTAACATTCCACAATGAGTCTTAAAAAAAAAAATCAAAATCTATAAAAATAACACATAAAAATAATTTAAATATCACAAGTTTCGACAACTAAATCTTGATTTTAAACAAATGAGAAAAATACCTACTTACAAATATATATAGTGACTTAAAGATGGTTTGAAATGGATAGAATAAATTAAAGTGTATGTAAATATAAACAAATAGAATGTTTAAGAGACACTACAAGAAAAACTAAGATTATCAACCGTCAAAATTTGTAAAATAATGCTTGAAATTCATAGATAAAAATTAATTACATACAATTATCTAAGCAAAATATCCATAGTTAATTTGTACAACATATCCTATAGGTAATATTCGTATATATAAAATTCATAGATAACTACCTAACGATAAAATTCATAGGCAAATTACCTACCCACGCGATTCACAGCTATCTACAAACACCATTAAGATGCGTAAATAAATGTAATTTTTTAATTCTATAACCATGTAATTCTTTAATTATGTAATTTTACAATTTTATTATAATTTATATTATATGATTTTATAATTTTGTAGTTTTATAGTTATATTTTTTGATAACTTTATGATTTTATTTTTTGATAAATTTGATAATTTATAATTTTGTAATTTCATAATTTCATAATTTATTAATTTTATAATTTTATAATTTTATAATTTTATAATTTTATAATTTTATAATTTTATAATTTTATAATTTATTAATTTTATAGTTTTAGAATTTTATAGTTTACTTATTAATTGTAGAGTGAAAATTATATCATGTAAATAACATGGATGATTTGGGTCATGGATGGCCAAGGTTCATATTAACACAAATTCAGTTTACAAGATAATTATTCAATCCATTTAGTTTGCAAGGTATAAGTTAGCACAAAGCATAATAAATAGACACAATTCTCATAATTGATATCACTTAGAGTTACAAGACTTTGTTTTCTTTTTTGTTGGGTTTTGACTACAGGACAATATACTTAGCTAAACTTAAAAGAATTAATGGTAAAAGTCAAATGTAAAAAACCAATCCTTAGAAAGTCACTATAATTGGGTTTGTTTGAGTGACCTTCAATTGTGCAGCAAAATGGTCCTTTTGTATACTCGGCAACCAATGAAGAGGAAGAATCGGTTAAAACAAAAAAGGAAGAATAAGAAGTGTAATGATAGATTAAACCAAACCCATAATGCATCAAAATTGTGCTAACAAAATAATTTCATAGCATATAAAAAGTTAAATATAAAAGAATTAATAAATATGTCGATTACTTTACCAAACAAACTCTAATTTAGTCATATTCTACAACCAATGTAACAACAACACCACTGAAGCAAGCTTTCATATATCAAATTATCTAAGACATTTTCATAAGGTGCTGAATCAAACTTTTATCACTAGAACATCTTCTATATTGGCACGTAACTCCTACTACTAACAACTTAAACCAACTCTGTATTTAGGTAAATTATGAAAAACATAATACCAAATTCGTTGTTATAATGGTTAAAAGTTCTATGAATTTTGTATTCAATTCTCTATTCTACTTAACTAAAATGTTAATAATTGTACTGGTATGGATCGAGCGGTCAATGTTATAGTTCGGTTAAGGAGATCGAGCTGACCGAGTTCAACACGTTCGTAATATGTCCCTAAGTGTGATTCACTCCACTAATCCGACCCAATAAGGTAAGCCCATTAAAATAATATAAATAACACATATTTCAAGAAAGTTACTTCATTAATCATTGTACACTTCCGAGTGCTGAATACCCCTTTTGCTGACTTGAGCGACAAAGTGCCTTCTGCAGGTACCCCCATTCGGCAATCACCTGAGATAGAGCGATCGAGACCTAAAGGAGTAACACTAAGGCAAGGAGTAAACTGAAGTTCTAGTAGACTGCCCGATAGGAAGGAAGAAGACGAACCAGTCAAAAGTTCTCTAGGTCCCATCTCCCTAGCAGGAACAATAATAAACTATGACAAAGATAGAAATAAAGAGTAATAGTGAGTTGAAAAATAACGGGATAGTACTTGTGACTGAACGTACAATTGTAGACGTGTCGGTGATTTCCTAATTGCTTCAAGTCTCCTTTCTTGAATGTTGATTCTTGGTCGCGGGTTACTTGCAAAAGGGTACTCTACGCTCAAGTAAGTACTCTAATTTAAGAGTGAATTCTGGTAAATGGGAAAAACGCACCTTACTCCTCCACAAAGGATTCTATTTATAACCTTTGTTTATGGACTTCGGTAATGATGGGTTGAACATCAGTTATTAATTGACATGCATCGTGATCCCCTATTATCAGAGATGTGCATCTTTCAGCTAATTTGTTTTAGCTGACTTATGAGATATATTCTCGTATATTTCAAGATACACCTTGACTCAGTCAACGTTACTTTATAACTGTTATTATTTATTACATTCCTTAACGTATTTTTTGACTCATGCGGTCGACCGTATCCGGTAGCAACCGATTCAAATAACTAAAAAAAAAAACAAATATCACTTTTAAATTAAATTTATGAACATATATGACACTAAATGCAAAAAGGAAAATATCCCTAGTGTCCGCTGAGCTCAACTCCATAGAGATTCTCTCTCTAAAACATCCTATAACCGAATTCCACCCATGACTGCTGACGTGCAAGCTGATCACTTGGGCCTTCATCTCTAATATGATTTTATGAATATATGCATATCATCACACTTCCTCCAAGAAAAAACAATATATGAAAATAAATACTCTATCATGGGAGGCCATACCTCTTAGGATCACATGGTAATTAATGGATCAGTTAGAAGTATTCACTGTCAAACCACATTCTTAGCATTAATTCTTGGTGGAAAAATTAAATTGGCAAAAAATATTAAGATACAGATCAAGAAAAACCATTCAAAAAAGCTTTTTTTTTATTGACACTCTAACAGTAAAGAAAATAACTGTAACCATTTTTTGGAATTAAGTATTATATTATAATAAAATAATAATCTTTTAGGTATCAAAATGAAATTAATATCAATGTATCACTCTCCAAAGCCAAATAAATAATTCATCAAAACTAACAATAATAGTTAAATTAATTAATTGTAATTAATAACATATTATATTAACAATACTAAAAAATTATTAAATAGAAATTAATTTTAAAGATCAAAATAGTTATTATTTGACTAAAATAGAAAATATTTTATAAACTTAAAAAAATATTGATATCTAAATTAGTTTTTATTATTAAATAAAATTTATAAAATAATTTTTATTTAAAATAGTTTTTATTATTAAATAAAATTTATAAAATAAATTTTAAATTAGTATTTAATATTAGTTACAAATGTTTTAGTTACTTATTACTTTATATTCTAGATTAGTCTTTTAGAGAATAATTTATAATTTATAATATTAGTAACTAAAATCTTATTAGCTAATTTAAATATCAATTTAAAAATTATTTTATAAATTTTTATTAATATAATAAAACTATATTAGATACCAATAATTTTTTAGTCTCTAAATTAGTATTTAATTACTACAAGAAAATCATGAAATAGAAAATAATTTTTAGAAACAAAAAATGATTAGTTGCTATAGTGACTAAATTAGAGACCATTTTAGAGACTAAAAATTTTTGGTTTCTAAATTAGTTTTATTATTGTTAAATGGTTTTTAAATTGGTATCTAATTAACAACCAAGGTTTTTCTTACTAAATTTAGAAACTAAATAATTGGTAGTTAAAACCTTGGTAGCTAATTAGATACCAATTTAGAAACTATTTAACAATAATAGAAACTAAATTTAGAAACCAATTTTTTTTTAGTTTCTAAAATGACCTATAATTTAGTTACTATAACAACTAATTATTTTTTTTTATCTAATTGGTTTCTATTTCTTGTTTTTCTTGTAATGAATTTAGTCAATATAATAACTAATTATTTTTTATCTAAATTTAATTATTATTTAATAATTTTTTTAAGTGTAAATTTCAGAAATAAATCCATAAAATTATATGATTAGTGGTTTAGTTAATGACATTAATTACTTGTAATTTGAGAAATAAATTCTTCTACCATTGAGGTTACTTATATATAAGAGTCTAATGAATTCACCCACTTGCATGGAGAATGAGTGTGTGGTTGATAGACATGAATATATTGTTTCACCAACACTGCCATTTTTTTTTTTATTGTTCTTTCTTTTCATCGTTTTGATCACGTAACATCCAGCCACTGAACCAAAACCAGATGATATCATTTCTGTCATTAGCTCAGAAGGTAATATGTCAATATTTTAGATAATAATAATAGTGGATACAAACATTCAATCAAATAATATGAAATTAAAAGAGTCTGGGTAGTGTAAGAAAACAGGAATAACTCGAAACAGTTAAAATGAAACAACTGAACATTTATTCAGCAATTAAAAGAAAATACTTGAGGAGGATCAAGTGTGAGCATCTTCTCCAGCAATTCCAGAGCATGACGATCATAACAACAATTCAGTCACAGTGAGAAAAGTTATTAAAATTAATAGGCACACATGCAAAATAAAATAATATATATGCAATATATAATTATTTTGTTCGCTTTTTTTGATAAGGAGAAAATAAAAATCATGTAGAATTAATTACTTATACTGACACCTACTGTTTGAAAACTTCCCGAAGACGTCTTTTCATTGGTGTTGTTGGCTTAAATTGATTATACATTACCTTCCAACTCTACTATAAGCAATTACCAAGGGTACGCACATTAGGCCACGTCTTGTATAGGAAAGAAATGGAATGAAAATAAAGCATAGGTAATAATCAATTCTCTAAATGTATTAAGGTTAGATGTAGAATAAATCAAACATTATTATCATTCCGACCATCATAGTGAGTAAATTTAGGGTTTAGTTATATGTAGAGTCTAATGTCCTATTAGATCCTATTAGATGATTTTATGTTTATAAGTAAGTTTATGAAATTTTGATAATGACAAATTTATTTTTTTATGTTCTGTTTTAAGTTAATTTTGTTAAATGATCTTATAGTATTAAATATGTTAGGCAATCTCTTGAATACATTAGACATCTCGCTTTCTATAATGTGCTAGATGGTTTGTCCAATCATATTTTTGTTTTATTTGTGAATTTAATTATTTCATGACACAGTGATTTATAACAACTTACATGAATATTAATATTTAACGATCTTTTGAATCAATCATGTTTAGTTACATAATATTAAAGATATACTTTAACATTGAGAAGATTTTGAAAACTAATGTTCACAAGAGTTTTTTTATAAAAAAGTTTTTTGAAATATGATTATGATTAATTCTAATTGGTCTACTTTTATTACAATATATTTCAATTTTGTTTGAATTGTTTTCATAAGTATATTTAAAATTCAAGATGCAAAAATATATGATAGCAGAAGTTTCTTTTCTGAGTGTCTACTGCAAAATCGATGAAGATGAAATTATGCAAAGAGAAATTTGTCCAACATCAAGTCTTGATGTTTCGAGATTAAAATGATCATCTCTATGATAGCTTTATAAATGAATCCAAGATGAAGATGAAGATAATAACAACAATTTGAAAGTTTCAACACATACACGAGAGTTTCATATAAGTTGTTTAGAGTGTCTAGTCTTTTGGGTTGTCTGTATAACTTTGTAATTTTGCACTTTGTGAAGTATACTTTGTGAGCTTAAACCATGCTCTCTTTGAGAGTGTTTTTTTTGTATTTGGAGAGGTTTTAGTCTCAGGGGGAGATTAAGACTAGTATAACATGGAGCAGTTTGTGTACTCGGTATAACTTAAAGATGTTTGTTTACTTGTTGTAATCATTGTTTGATTGATGAAACCTATTAAGCAGTATGCTTGAGAGAAAACTATATGTATAGCTCAAAAGTTAAGTGAACTAGTATAAAATTTGTCTTATTATTTTCTTCGTGTTTTTGTTAGACGTTATGTTAATTATGTGTTTTTATCTGTTGCATATTGAGTTTAAGCTCCATTCAACCCCTCCTTCTGGACCAGTTGTTCCTACAATTGGTATCATAGCTAACCTCAAGGGTTAGTTCTTTAAAGGACTTGAGGCATGATCATGTTTAGACTAAATGGATTTTGAAGGACAAGTTGTCAACTGACCACCCTTGTTCAAAGATGAGAAGTATGACTTGTGGAAGATGAGGATGATTGCTTTCTTAGAGTTCAACAACATAGATCTCTTGGAGATTATTGAGAAAAGTATTCCTACTTTTCTTGATTTCCTAAGTAAGCTACTGCCCCATGATACTTGGGACAAAGAGTAAAGGTATAAATATTCGTTAAATTCTAAAGCTAGGTATATACTATTTATTATGTGACCTTTCTGAAGAAGATACGTCAAAGGTTCATGCCATGACAAATGTAAAGGAAATGTGAGAGACTCTTGCTTTGTCTCATGAAAGGTCGAAGGAAGTGAAGAGAAATAAACTCACCTTGTTGAGGCGTCAATATGAGATGTTCACCAAGGAAGACAATGAAACTATCCAGTCCATGATCACTCATCTATAGACTATTCTAAATATTCTAAGGTCTTAGGGCACAACAATCAGTCAATACAAGATAAACAAAAAACTGCACAAAACTCTTCCTTTGAAGTGGAGAGCTCATGAAACAACCTTTTTGATAGAAAAATAGTTTTAAAAAAGAAAAGTTCACATCATAGAGTATAGGCAGATGATTGGGTCATTGCTCTACCTTACAATGTAAAGACCAAAAATTATGTACAATGTTCGTCTTTGTGCTCGTTTTCAATTTTATCTAAGGGAAATGCATCTATATCTTGTTAAGTGTACTTTTAGATATTTAAAAGATACTGCTAATCTAGTTCTACATTATAAGGCCACAAAAAATTTTAAATTACAGGGATATTGTGATGTTGACTACACCGGAGACGGGGTGGAAAGGAAAAGTACAAGTTGAGGTTGCCACTTTATAGGAGGTAACTTAATTTCATGATTGAGTAAGAAACAAGGAACAATTTTTTTTATCCACCACAGAAGCTAATATATATGAACTACAAATTGTTGCTCTCAAATGCTATGGATAAATAATAGTGTTGCAATTAGTTTTACTAGAAATCCAATTTTACATTCTCGAGATAAACACATTGAAATCAAAGATCACTTCATTAGAGATCATGTTCAAAAAGATACTATTGATTTGGAGTTTGTACCAATAGACAATCAACTTACAAATATTTTCACAAAACCCCTTGTTGAAAAGAGATTTCAACATTTAAGAACCCTTTTGGGTATGATATTTATTAAAGAAGGATTTCTATAAATTTGTATAGCTTAAATGTCTTAAGATCTTTTGTACATATAAACGGTCTAGGATTTTTGTGCATTAGATGATATAAGATTTATGTTCATTAGATGTGTGCATTAGACAATCTAAAAATTATTTACAATAGATGGTTTAGGAAATCTAACATCTTTTGATATGCATTATTTGTTTTAAAAACAAAATCTGAGCTGCGTTTTTGTTGAAATATTATCATTGCAAAATTATCGTTTTTCTTACCCATATACATACCTAGTTAAATCTAAATTCATTTTCCCATCACACTTGAGAAAAACCTCTCAAAAGTTTCCCTAATGTAGCATAGGGTCAACCTAGGTTGAATCCAAGGACAACATGTCATGTGTGGAAGTCACTGTATGTAATCTTTCTTTTACAAATAAACAAGAGAACAAAATTGGAATTAAAATAGAAATGTAAAACAAAATAAAATGTAAAGCAAAGAGAGATCTAGACCGTTTATAGGAGATTGTCCAATAGGCTGTATAATAACACTTAGAAATGTAAAAATAGAATTATAAACAACATAACAGTAAAGACATGAAAGTAAAATTTAATGTAAACTAAAAAAAAAAATGAAACAAAAACAATGAATTACAACTATTCGATTACCTAGTCTAGAATCTCTTACTAGACCGTCTAACGATTGTTGTACAAAAAATAAAATGAATTATGCAACTCCTTTCTTTGACCTGAAATTAAGCAGTTTTATTCTACTATACTTGATTATACTTCTTAGACTATTGGTACAAGTACTTTTATTAATTTTTGGAATGATAAATGGTGTTCTACTACTTCTTTAGCAAATATTGCAGGTTATTTGATGGTGCTAGCATTCCAGTTATCTCAGTTTTAGTGATGGCATTTCATGAAGGTCTTCTTGAATCATGTAAGAAAATGGTGCGGAAGCTATGGAGGTGTGTGTGCAAGATCCTCCTAAGAGTGATGTTGATCTTGAAGGTGCATGATAGGTATGAACATAGGGAGGTTCGGCCAGCCCAAGGAAAGGTGAAGGATGTGAAGTTTAGAGCCTAGAGTTCTAGGGAGAAGCAAAGCTTGGCACAAAATGGCAGCATAACTTTACTCACAATAAACTTGAAAATACAAGGTGTAGGCTCCTCTTTTTATAGGCTAAAGAGGACCATAATGCAACCCTAATGCTAATCAAAATGAAATGCAAATTTACATCACATGGAGCACATGGCCATGTGGAGAATCCTTCTAGAAAGTGACCAAATCTTTAGCAAATCTAGGTCAAGTCTCATGGAATCAAGTTTATGCTATTTACACCACAACTAATACTAAGCTACCCCTAATGGGCCTTCATGTAGCATAAACAAATCTGCATGGATTCGCTTGGCCATGGGCTTAGCAATTTGGTCCTAGACGCTCCTTTCATTGGCCTAGACGCTCTCCACCTTGAGCTAGACGCTCCTCCCCTTTGGCCTAGACACTCCTCCCTTAGCCCTAGACGCTCTTGGTTTGGCTTTGGATGCTCATGTCTTGGCTTTTGTCTTTCTTGAGAAGTTGTGCTTGGCCCTCTTCCATCATCCCCTCCCTCTTGAAAAGGATTTGTCCTCAAATTCAAAGCTTTTTCTTCAACTAGGGGGATGAGTGTGGCTGGATGGTGTCCATCATCTCCTCCTTCTTGAGAAGATCTATCCTCAGATCTACAGACTTGATCTCGGATAGCAGCCTCTTGCTTCGCCAAAGCTTGTCCTCCTGGATCAAACGTCCACCTATAAAAATAATCAAATAAGGCATAGGTGTTAGTTTGCAAATTAATTTTACTAGGTTGCCATTTTTTTTCTTTTGGTTTTGGCAACCTTGGACAAAGTTTCTCTTTTAATGGTTGTGTGTGGTCTCTAATCATCTTATGTATTTTAAAATGTTCATTTGTGGTTACTTTCTCTTTAGGCATAAATCCTATAGAAGATGGTAACAACTTAAAAGGAGAAAGATGATTGAACCCACACATAACTTTAAAAGTAGAATTATAAGTAGTTTTGTGAACTACTTTATGGTATGTTTGCTCACCTCTAGAGTTGTGTGTGCACTTCATGATTATTCTAGGCATAGTAGAAAGAGCTAGATTTTCAAATATATTTTGACCATGCGTTTGGGGATGATAAGAATTTAAAGTGTGCAATTTAGTTGCAAGTTTTCCAAAGGAAATCCTCAAATCATGGTTTGCGAAATTTGGAACTCTATTCAACACTATGCTTGAAGATAAACCATGAAGATGTATCACTTCTCTAGAGAAAAGTTTATCCATAACCATGAAGATTGAATCACAACCTTTTGTTGTCCTAGGGAGTTTTAATATGAAATTTATATCTTTCCAAGGATCATTTGCAAAAGGTGAAGGAGTATAGAGTTTATGAGACATTGCCTTGGGCGTAGTTTGAAAACAAGAATTGTACCTAAGGTAATGTCTTTGAACTTCTTTTCTCATGGGGAACAAAAGTTTTCCTTTTAAAAGCTCTAGAGTTTTATCAACTCTAATTTGTCCCATGAGTTCTCCTTCATGAAGACTTTTTGTCTTATGTGTAAGGATAGTCTCGTTGTGACAACCATTGTTTATAAGGATTTGTACACTTTGCAATGGTTGTCTCAATAAGAAATGACAAGTTTCGTTAGGCATTACTTCACATAAAAAATTGTTTTTGTAGATGCTTATAAAAAACTTGACATTCACTTGGTGATATCCTAGCACATATGAGAAATAATCTATTTCATTTTTATCTATGCAAGCTTCTTTTAAACACTCTTCTTTTTCACTTAGGCTTGCAAGTGTTCCTTTACAAAAGGTAAGGCTTTGAGGTTGTTCAACAAGACACATATTTTCAAAGGTATTTTTAAATCTTTGGTCTTGTTGAATGACCTTGTGGGAAGGAACACTCTTCTCCCACGCCTTTTGTTCTTCAAGGGTCTTCTCATGCTTTTCTTTTTCTTCTTTTTCTTTAGCTTCCCTTTCGACTTCCCCTCTCTTCTTTTGTGTTTTTCTTTCCTTTCTTTCTCTATGGGAAGCAAACAATTTTTCTACCCTCATTTCCCAATCTAGGCAAGCTTCTATATTTTCTTTTCCATGGAAATGGGGTTGGTCTACCCTAACCTCTCTTGGGTTTTCTTGTTCTTCTCTATCTCTTCTATGTCTTCTGGGGGTGCTTGATAATAATCATTTACTCTAATGCTTCCCTCCCCAAAAGAATCATGATCTTTAGAGATATATGCATGAGAAGGTAATTTTTTTAGAATGTGAGACTTCTCATCCTTTGCTTTAGTCAAAACATTAAGTTTAGTCTCACTCTCCAATTGTCTATATGCAATTGATTGCACAGTTTGTGAAACTTCTTCCAAAAGAGTTTTTAAAGATTTTAATTCACTTCCAATAGACTTTGTAGAATGAGAAGAAGAAGACATGACTAAAACTTTGTGTATACAAGTATTTTACCTTGAGAAAATTTAGGGAAGTCAAAGAAGGTAGTCTTCCAGGTAAGGGAGGTGAGTCACAATGGACTACTTAAGTACCAAGCCTTGCCTTAGCCAAAGACTATCCCTTAATGCTCCACACAAAACTTTCTCTTAGTAAATAACTTAAAACACAATTAAGTTGGAGAAATCAAAATTTTGATGCAAGAAAGCAATGCAACTAGCTAATTATCCAAGCAAAACGAATTAACAAAGCTTAAACCAAGAAACACAAGACTAATTAAAAACGTAGCTAATAAGCACAAGGCATGCAATTAGAAACAATTAACAATTGCTAATAAACCCTAGGTGAGGCTTCTTGGACACTTTGAGCCCTTGAAGACACACTCACCGTCTAAGTACGTAATTAAGAAGTAATTAACACAAATTAAGTTGCAAAGAAATTAAGAAAACTCCCTTTGTTGATCCTCTTTTTGCTATTGGCACTTCCTTGGTTGTCTTTGCTTGTTGGCCCTCCAAGTGTTTGTGGTGTTTTCAAGAAAGCTTGATTCTGCCTTGTCTTTGTTTCCTCTTAGAATGAAGGTCTTAATTCTCCAATTCCAGCACCTATCATAAGATTAGACCTTACCCAAGTCAAGTTTCCATTCAATTAAGCACCAAGGGAGAATAAATTCCAGCACCAAATTAGAGGTCAAAGAACAAAAGCAAGAAACAATTTAATTGAATAAAACAGTACCACCAAAAGGAGTTAGATTATGACAACTAGAAAGAGGTCCAAGAAATATTAAGCAAGCAAATAAAAGGTACTCAAATAAAGGTAGGCACACAAAAGAATTCCTAAGAATGGCACTAGAATTAGATTACAAAATAAAAAACAGCACCACTGGAAAATTGTTGTGGGCCAGAAACGTGTTTTTCCCCAATTTATGCTGAGCTGTGCTTTTTAGATTTGATTCTGAAATTTGATATGCAAGATATTCAAGATCTTATCTAAAATCTGGCTTTGGAATCACTCAAAACGCGTGCACCAATTTTTTTTAATAAATTTTGCAATTTTGATGTTTAGTTAAGCCAACTGTAGCGCCTCAGATTTGCACACTGATTTTAAAGGATTTATCATTTTTTTTCTGTTGATTCTTTTGGACTAATTCTTTTTTTGTCCTTTCTATAACACTTCAAACTTGCATATTCCAGAGAATCAAAATTTTCCTATGAGTGAAAATATTTTTCTGGAACGAAACAGCCAACATAGAAAATTTGAAACAGGGGATTCTGGAAACTGGAAACAAAAACAACAAGATACCAAAATTTAAACACAATAGAATTTGTGAAATAGAATTTGTGTAGGATCTAAACACAAATAGGAACTCAAACTAAAATTAAAAAGGCACCAAAAGATCAAAGAACAGCAGATTCAAAGCAATTAAAGATACCCAAAATCAAGAAACAATCAAGCCAAATAAAGGACTACTAAGAATTGTTGACATTGTGGATGAACATGACTTGACAAAACATATATGGATTCAGAAATTAAAGACTCAAAAGAATAATATGAACCAAATAAGAAAGCAATAAAGACTCAAATTCCTAAAAGAAAAACAACAACTCAAGGTGTATGGAATCCTATCACAATTTGCACAAGAAATTGTTCAAGATCAATTGAACAAAAGTGCTTCGGTTGGATCTTCCAAATAGAACACCAAAACAAATTAAAATGCAAAAAACAGCAAGACAATTATGGAAATAAGATGAACAACATGAAATAAAGAAGAACTAGAAATGAAAAGACCAAAAGCAACTCATCTTGAAGAACCCAAGCTCATGATACCAAATGATGGCAAATTTCATGAAGGTCTTCTTGAATCATGTAAGAAAATGGTGCGGAAGCTATGGAGGTGTGTGTGCAAGATCCTCCTAAGAGTGATGTTGATCTTGAAGGTGCATGATAGGTATGAACATAGGGAGGTTCGACCAGCCCAAGGAAAGGTGAAAGATGTGAAGTTTAGAGCCTAGAGTTCTAGGGAGAAGCAAAGCTTGGCACAAAATGGCAGCATAACTTTACTCACAATAAACTTGAAAATACAAGGTGTAGGCTCCTCTTTTTATAGGCTAAAGAGGACCATAATGCAACCCTAATGCTAATCAAAATGAAATGCAAATTTACATCATATGGAGCACATGGCCATGTGGAGAATCCTTCTAGAAAGTGACCAAATCTTTAGCAAATCTAGGTCAAGTCTCATGGAATCAAGTTTATGCTATTTACACCACAACTAATACTAAGCTACCCCTAATGGGCCTTCATGTAGCATAAACAAATCTGCATGGATTCGCTTGGCCATGGGCTTAGCAATTTGGTCCTAGACGCTCCTTTCATTGGCCTAGACGCTCTCCACCTTGAGCTAGACGTTCCTCCCCTTTGGCCTAGACGCTCCTCCCTTAGCCCTAGACGCTCTTGGTTTGGCTTTGGATGCTCATGTCTTGGCTTTTGTCTTTCTTGTGAAGTTGTGCTTGGCCCTCTTCCATCATTTAGACTGGTTGTGATTGGAATATTCCATTGTCTTTACAACATATGCCTCATTTTTTTAATCGTATCATGGTTATGGAGAAATAGGATATTCCTAATTGGATTCTAGATGAGTATAGTCGTTTCACTCTTAAATCGGCTAGGACTGTTTTCTTGGAACCAGGAGTTCCCCATGGTAGGGGTAAATTCATTTGGTCTTCATATGTTTCGCCTTCCAGAACTCTAGTACTATGTGGAAAGTTTATTATGGGCGACTTCTTACAGATCAACATATTTAAAATAAAGTTTTGTATATATGTTCTACGTGTACGTTTTGTGAACAACACGAGGAATCTATTAAACCTTTATTTTTTGAATGTTCTAATACTTTGCATATTTGGAGTTGGGTTCGGCAGATTTTTCTTACTTCTCATTTTTCTAATAAGGATTATATTCTTTCTTTTATTAAGAGTGATGGTAGTTCTTTGGTTAAATTGATTAAGCTTGTTGTGATAACTTTTTCTCTTTGGATGATATGACGTATGCAGAATTATGCTAGATTTCATGATAAGATTGATGTTTCTAGGGCTATTTTGGTAATTAAAGCTTAACTTGTTTAGTGGGAAATTCGTTTAAAGCTTCAATGAATAATGATATGTTGGATTTCAATGTGATTAAGTTTTTTGGTATTAATACTCGTATTGGTAAAGTTCTTTGTCCTCTTCTTGTTAGATGGGAGTTTCCTTCACCAAACTGGGTTAAAATTAACACTTATGAGGCTGCTAGGAGATATCCTGGTCTTGCTACTTATGGAGGTATTTTCTGTGGGAGTATGGGGGAGTTTATTGGTGCTTTCTCTGTGTTTCTTGAAGTTCAGACTACTATGGTTGCTGAGTTTTATGGAGTTATACATGTTATGGAGGAAGCTCAAAATATGGGGCTTACTAATGTATGGCTTGAATGTGATTCTGCCTTGGTTTGAGTTGCATTTACTGCTACGACTAATGTTCCGTGGATGCTTCGTAATTGATGGAATACTTGTCTTAATTACTGTGTGAAAATCAGGTTTAGGGTTACTCATATTTTTCGTTAAGGGAATGCATGTGCTGATAAGTTGGCTAATTTAGGATTTATTCATAGAGAATCATTTCATTGGTATAATAGGCTTCAATCTAGTCGCCCCATTTATTTTGTATTTTATTTATTTTTCTTTTTTTAATAATACTTTTTTCATGTGATGGAAAATGATTGTTTTTACTTGAGGTGTCAATCTAGTTGAAATTTCAAGTTGCAAAGTGATGCCTAACATGAAAGCTTTTATATATAAAAAAAAGTTTCTTCGTACAATTGTTAAATCATCTAGTAAGTAAACGCTTACTAGATCATCTAATGGTTAAACAAGAAACTTAAACGAACAAGAATTGAAATGAACATTTATTGAAATTGCAAAGCGCAAAAACTTAAACGAATAAGAGTTGAAACGAATTATAAATAAGAAAGTGAAATTCATATTTGGGATGAAAAACAGGGAGTAAAAATCATGGATAGTAATCTTCAACTTCAATTTACAAAAAATCTAAATTTGGAATCCTTGTTTGTATGTTCTTAGAAAACTACTTTCGATAAAAAATAGAGTTCTAAAAAGATTTTGAAGAAGAAAACATTAAAACAAAACATCATCTAATATAATTTTCGTTTCGCTAGTACCCATTTCCAAAACCAAAATCAACTCCAAACAACAATATTAGAACATAAAAAGTAAAGAGAAGAAGAATTGATGGAGGAAAATGTAGAAGAAAATGAAGAGCTTCTTTATAGGATTGAAAACGTCAAAAATAGATACCGAAAAATAGAAAACTAGACTAAACTACTTCATCGTTTAACTACGTAGCTAAGCTTCATGTCTTTTAATCTTGTCAGCTAATATCTATTTATAGAAGTTTTTGAACTTTACAAACGAATAGGCTTTGGTTCCAACCACAATTGGGCCCATAAAATTAGTTCTACAACTAGATTAACTACTTCAACTTCTTCTTTAACTGCAATGTTGACTATTTAGTGTCGGTTGACCATGGACTAGTTGACTATCAAATGACCCTTTTTAAGTCAGTTTTTCCAATCTTCATGACATTAATATCTTCATTCAAGCTTTTAAGGTCAAAGACCAATTTAAAAAAATATTCTTACATATGATCAAAATACTACAAACAAAATATAAATAGTAGAATGCAATTTTTGTGATGTTTTTTGCAAAAACTCATTTATAAAAGTATAAACTCACAAGTATTTTTGTTTGGAATTTGTTTATAAAACTAATTCGAAAATAATTACAATATGAATTAGTAAATGAATTGAAACTTAATATAATAATATTTTCGTTCCAGATTTTTCACAAGATTAAAATATAACATCATCATTATTATCATATATTACTAGCGAGAATATGCGCTAATGCGCTGTGTATCCACATTTTTTTTATTTTTATCATTGTTATATATTAAATAATAAATACAAATAAATTTATGATACATATATTTATAATATTTAAATATTTATTGTAATTTATATTAACTTAGTATTTTTTATTATATATTAAATAGTAAATTCATATAAAATTATGATAAAAAATAAAATAAAATTGACATGCATTACAAATTATAATTATTTTTATTTAATTTTTCACATAAAGTCTTGTTACTCAAACTCAACATATGTGGATTTCCAACCATAACACTAATTTCGTGTTTATTTAAAACCAAATGATAAGAAGGGATAACAACTAAACTAAATGATGGATAAAAACTATAATTTTTAAGAGAGATGAAAATATGAAAAAATAACTTTCATGGTAAGAACAGTTCCACGTCTAATAAACTGTTCTCACATTTAATAAATTGTTTGGTTCCACGCTTGACAAACTACCCCATATTTAAAATTTAAAATTGATAACTGATACGGTATATTACTTTTAAAAATAAAGAAAGAAAAGCAATTCTCAATTAATTATAAGAATAATTAGTTATTTAGTAGATATTTAAAAAATAGTAAATGACTCAAAAATATCTAAAATAAAATATTAATAAAGATAAAATTGAAACAAATTTGTGTATACCAAAACAGTTATAATAGAAAATCCCATTTATATATAGGTATAGATAAAAAAAGAGAAAAAAAAATATCTTATCTTAATTCTTTAAACATATTTTATTTTAATATAAAAAATAATATGCTAGGAGAAAATAAACAAATCATATTAAATCAGTGTAGAAACGATTTATTACACAACTATAGTAATTAATCTATCATAATGTAGTGTTTAGATTGAAAAAGGAAAATAATAACGTCTAAACCTTTAAAAAAAAATAAAATAAAAGGTTAAAGTTAGTGACATAAAATATAAAAAAAAGTATTATTTTAAGTTTTGTACTTTCAGCTAGTCATCACAAAAAGTAAAAGATAATTGATCTAGATGTAAAACAATATCAATAAATTATTTCTTGATAATGCAGATTGATCCATCCCGTATTTGGTCCGTATTGCATAGAATATGCGGACTAATTTTATTAGTTCGTCTTACATAAGGGCTGGTACATGGGCCTACGGGCCAACTCACATAAGAAATACTTTTTTTAAAAATTAATAAAAAATATTTTTTTAAATAGAAATTTAGAATAAATTTAATTCTTTTTTATTTATATGTATTAGGTAAATAATATCACAATATTATTCTTACAACACATATGTAATAAGATGTGAGTTCCACAAGGACCCTTTGACAAACTTTTCACAGTTCAGGATGAGTCAGGCTTCTGAGTCTGTTAATGATGTTTGGAGTGCAATTTGGGTTAGTATAGTGAGCGAAATTTGGAAACATAGGAACTCGATCATCTTCAATAGAGGTGTGATAGATGTGTCTGAAGTGTTTGCTTCGATGCAAGTAAAGGTGTGGTCTTGGTTTGTTGCAAAGTCTAATTCTGTTTATTTCCCTTATTCTAGTTGGGTTCTAAATCCTTTGGCTTGTATGAGGCTGTTTCATTGATTCTGGTTAGAGTTGGTTTGGGTGCTGGTGTGTTGGGTTGGTAGACGCGTTTTTAGGTGTTTGATGTCTTGTTTTTCTGTATAAGGGTTGGACCACCCCTGAAGTGGTCCCTATTTATTTATTTTTTATTGCTGATAAAAAAAAAAGATGTGAGTAAAAAATTCAAAATGTTAAATATAAGGTTGCATGAAAAAAATATGGGGGTATAGAAACCGTCCTGCACTTAACCACTCGGACTGCGGGTTATGTAGGACAAACTTAAGTAGACTAACGAGTTAGAATAGACAGCCTGCTCTGTGTTTTTCTCAGCGAATCGCAGATTGACTCGTACGACCCGTCCCGCTTTGTCATTTATAAATAAAATCACTAAATTTAGAGATAAATAATTCATTAAATATGATAATTAAATTTAATATTATAAAAACAATAACGATCTCTATATATAATATATAGAAAATGTACTAAAAAAAATCCTCGTTTACACAAATAAAAATTTGGCGTGTGGTGAAAAAAATAAGATATACGCTGCAACACCAAAACAAATACTATATCGTATTTTCTCTCTAAAAATTATAAACTTATTAGTTGTTATTTATTTACTTTAAGCATAAAAGAGTATATTTCACACAACCAAAAAGGAATGTGCTTGTTTGGGTCATTAAGGAATAGCTCCTACATATTATTTGTTATATATATTAAAAAAGATTAGTTGTTTATACTTTAATATGAGAATACAGTTGTATTATGTGTGTGGTAACCAGCTGTTAAATGAATGGAAGAAAATAGCATGCATGGCTAGGGTTCTTGGCATGGCTTACATGGTAGAGGTTGCAAGAAAGGTAAAGTGATGTTGAATTGCAGAAACACATATGGAATATGCTCATTCTTAAAGATAAAGAAGAAAAGAAAGAAAGAAAAATATAGTGAAATTGAAATTGGATGCATGTGTATGGAAATGAAAAGATGTGAAAAGGACCTTACCTTGTCTCATACTGATATAGGGTTTTGAGCTTCTCCTCGGCCTCATCAACTCAGACACCATCATCCTGGAATCATGCTCAATGTCTGTCCTGTCACCTTTCAATTGTTTAACTATTTTATACTATCATTTTTCTTTTAATTTTTGCTTTTGCTTTTGTTTTTATCTTTTTATTTATGTACACATATAATCATTTGTAAAATCATTTTGTTCTCTGTCATTATTACAAGACAGCACAGTAATATGGAGTCATTTCAAATTATAATGCGTGAATTAAAACAAATATCATTTATAGAAAATTATGCTTGTTGTATTTCGTTTCGTATCTATTTATGATATTTATTTGAAAACTAAACAGAGTGTATTGATGGGATTGAATATCGCTGAAGAAATTAATTTATTACAGCCTAACAAATTAAGGATCAAGTTTTGCCAAAAAAAGATAGTTCATATTTAAAGTTTAATTGTAGTTTTATCAACGTTGTTTTAAAAGGAGAATATGCTTAAAAAAATGGTACCAGAGAATAATTATTTTATTGCCAACTAACTAAAATTATTTTTAAAATAATTATTATAAAAAATATGATTAAATGAAGATTAAATTGAAAATACAGTTAATAAATTATTTTTTTTATCCTTCTAAATTTTTTAAAAAGTTTCATTTTTTTTATGACTTTAAATTTGAAATGTGTTACTCTTATTCTTCAAATGAATGAATATAATTTGATGTACTATTGTTTTGGGTTTGCACGTCACTCCCAATGGAAAAGCATTGGCAAAGAAAGAGACTACTTACTTACTTTGTATTGTATTAATTATGCAGTTGGAATTGTTAGGTAGAAGCAGTGTGGATTCAAGCTTTTTGATGCTGAAAGGAGCGTTTTACTTCTTCCACACATTACCATATTTATTGGACTAATTTTTGCTTTTTATTATTAAAATTACATTATTTTTAAAAATATTACCAGTTTGGAGAAATGCTAATGCGACACAAATTTATTATGAAAAAAAAAAGTTATATTAAAGTGATATACTTATGTGTAATATTTTAAATTAAAGTCATAAATTTTAACATGATTTTATTTTGACATGACAAAAGTAATACTATTTTAATACAATTTCTTGACAATAAATTAGTAATACGACTTTGTCAATCTTATAATATTTTAAGAAATAACTTCATTTTGATAATAAAAAAAAATTATCCCTAATTTCATACAAATGGCTACATTACCAACTCTTCACATTTATTGCATATGATGGTGTCCCAAGACAAGTAGACAATAGTGGTTTTTCTCTTTCCTTCCTACAAGTCAAAAACATTGGAGATGCTGCTATTGCTACTTTCTGTTCTTCCTCAAAATGTATTTTTTTGAATTTTTAGTTTTAATAGTGTAAGTGTGTCTAATTGGTATACTATAGGAAAATGAAACTACTTGGCTATTAGAATAGGAAAAAAATCACTATGAAATCACCTTAATTGTCATCCTTATCCTTTTGCAAATGAATTGTTGTTCTAATTAGTTTCTATAATTACAATCAATCACCAACTATCTAGTGTGATGCATGTGAAGCTGGACAAGAGATTTGAAGAATGAGTAAATCTGAAATAAGAGATTATATCATACTAATACGAACCCCTTTTGCAATTTCTTTTTATAAGCACCTCTGGCTTAACTTTTAAGAGTGTTTATATTATGGTTAGAAAATTAAATTAATTTAACTTTTGAAATTTGTTTGATTAAAATGCTAAATGAAACTATATTTATATCTGAGTACTTTTACAGTAAACTTACTTTTATAAAAAATGCAAACATATTTAGATAGTAATAATTAAAAGTATTTATATGAAATTATTAAAATGGGATATGACATATAAGATGAATACTATTTTTTTAAATATATTAATAATTTATTATTGTATTATTATATAATAATATTAAGAAACTATTATTATTATTTTATTATTTGCATTTGCGTGACATACGTGCGTTCATTTTCCTTCAATGTTTGCTCACCCTTAATTGGTAGTAATATTATAAAAATTAAATTTTATTAATTTTGGTCCATCAATGTTATCTGTTTTCATTTAGGTTTCCATTCTAGTTTATCACTTGACATATCAATTTTTTCTGATTTTGTAGTTTCTAGAGGTCTAGTCTTTCCTCATTCAATAAAAACAAGTGATAAAGGAAGAATTAGATGATTTTCAGTATTATGAAACTAATTGATGGAGTTCTCTCTCTCCTTCCTTAAGTTCATCGGTTGTTGATGGTTGATAATGGTGGAGAAGGCATGGAAGATTTGGGTTTGGGTTTGGAGAATGGTGCTAGGAAGGAGGTTAGGTCAAACTTCTAGTTTTTTCTAAGGCTTCTACACTTAGAGAGTGAGAGCAAAAAGAAGTTAGACTTGAGAAAAATTCAGAAAACCATTTAGGCAAAAATTCTTTACTTAATTCAAGTCTTAACTTTACAATAGAAAAACTCCTTATTTATGGAGCCAAAAGTGACTAATGGAACTTAAAAACTCTTCAATCATGGAGTGAGATGTGGCACCGATGACTATTTTACGATAAGTGTACCGTGTCAGAAGTAATAATTTGTCCCTAAGGACGAATATCTAACCCCACAAGGAAAAGTTAAATCCTCAAATATAATATTCACTAAAGAGAAAACAATATATGAAAGTTTGTTGGAAGTTTGTTGTGTATGATGAATTGCCAGAATGTAGATAAAGCAAAGTAAAGAGTTAGATTCAATTGGGAAAGTAGGGATTGAGGTTCATCCTTCTCACTCTTTTGTATTTTGAAAAGAATGTGTAATATTCTATCTTTGATTGATATTGATACCCATATAAAATTCATTTATATCGATTCCTCACATATAAAACTATTAAGATAGTCTCCTAAATATCGATTCCTCGCATATTTATAAAAGCTCCTTATCGTTACGAATAGATGTTGATAGCAATTAGCATTTCAAAACTATTCATAGAATTCAAATATGTTAATTATTATCATTTAGGTCAGATGCTTAGAAGTACTTTTCAGTGAAATCTAAGGATCAAAATCATGATAAAACAAGTGTTAAGAATAAAATGACAATACCAATCATCAATCAAGAACAAAATATTATGTTTAAATATCACCTTAATACATTAAAGTTTGAACATATTACTTCCAATTCCAAAGGGTAGACTCAGTCACTCATGTTGGTCATGACAAGTATGGAAAGCAAGAAAAGAAGATCGGGAATGTTTCTCCTTGACGATTTCCTTCTCTAAGGTTTTCTATGTCCTTCTATTATCCTAATGATGTCTAGGGTTATGCCTCATGCCTCATATTTAACCTAATTGAGCTTGGGCTAAGTGACTTCTCGCCTAGGCAAGCTACAACTTGCTTGGGCGAGTTGGACGATAAAAAACCTAAGTTCTCTAGAGTGATCTTGCCTGGGTGAGATTGGGCTCACTTGAGCGAGTTCCAACTTTCCCTTTTCATCTTGTATATTCTCCTTTAGCACTTTCATCTCCATTTTCCCCTAGAATCTTGAAATTAATGTAAATTTGAGAATAAATGGTTCTTATTCATACTATAAGTAGAGAATATGTAAAAAGGTTTAAATTCATAAATTATGGGTTAGATTATAGCTATTTTATCAATAAATATACATAAGTGTCTGTCTTTTAATATGAAATATTACTGAAATATGACACTTATCAGGCACCTAAATACTCTCCATTCTTGAGTTTCCATGTGGTAATTCATGCACCTCAAAGCTTTCCATTCAAGATGTGATACAACCCAATTAGCCAAGCAGACCAAGGACACAAGAGACAATTCACACTATGATCAGTCATCTCAGCATTCCAGACAAGGCCCCACCAAATATCGGAAGGACCTTAGCAGAAAAAGAACTGGTAGACCAGAGCATCAAATGTTCTTCCTTCCGGTCTTCTTACAAGACAAAAATGTTTGTAAATAAATTGGGCTCACTTTGGGGGTCCAAATAGAAGAATAAACTAGAGTAGGGTGTGCTTAGTAATTTGGGCTTGTGCCAAACCCACCTTTCATGACAAGTGCTTCTAGGTTTAGGGTTTCTTTGACCTACCTTCTAGAAGGCTTCTCACAAATGACACTCCTACCCTCTACTTGTTCTCTAAGACACTCTCTATATAGAAATAAAGTGTCTTGCTTCATGTATTGGACACATTGAATATGATATAGTAAAGAAACTCTGCAGGAGTGATTTTGTGAGCTCTCATTTTGGGTCTTATCTTGGGTGGGTAACATCTCAAGTGGCGACTCTTTGCACCAGTCATCTTGCGGTCCTCTCTTCTCCAAGTGGCGTGACATCTTTCTTTCTTCCATAAGCTCTCTTCAACCCTTCCTCTTTTTATCTTTCTTTGTGCCCTCCACTCTATTCCTCTTTATACTTTCATGTTTGTCTCTTAAATTGTTGGTTATCTTTGCCTTATTCTCTTCAATTCTGCACCTTTGCATCATTGCCACTATATAATTGTGTTTTTCTTTTTGCCCTATAGAAGTGAACCTTCACACTTACTTAACCACTTGGTTAAGTTCGTGTCGAGTGAGGATCTTCTTTGGGTTCTCACCTTACATTGCTAAAAATAAAAAATATAAACAAATAACAACCAATAAAATGTGCAATCCTAAAATCAACTCACATCAGGATGTGACAAGTGGCATCAAGGGAAAGGAGAAGGCAAGTAGGAGGCGCCTCTTGCTCCATGTGAAATAAGACTAGTCGCTTTGGGAAAATGAAGAAAAGGTTCCATGTAGGTGTCCATGTGGCGCCTATGTGGATGCCATTTAGACTTCCATTCAAGCTCTTCTATTCTAATATAAAAATTGGCCCAGATACAAGGCCCAAAAAGTTGAATGCAGAATTTTAAAGACTGAATTAGAAATTCCTAATTATTCTGTACAAAAGTTACAAGGCTTCAAAAAGGGAATCTTCTATAAAAGAATCTTCTATTCAACACTTCTTCTCTTCTGAGCCTAATGTTTTAAGTGGGTGGGATGATCCTCCATCAGTCATGGGATGATCCTCCATCAGTCTTAGAATGGTCCTTCATCAGTCTCTCCCTCTTCAAAAGGATCTGTCTTAAGATCTATGCTTCTTTAATCTGGGGGACGCCACCTTAGTTTTTAAAATTATTTACTCTCGTCTAGGATCAAACGCCATTTTGTAGAAATAAACAAATAGTAAAAAAGATGGTATTTGTTAAAAAAGAGTAATAACAAGGGAAGAAAGGACCTTGCTTCCAAGGTCATTGTGCCTCTTACATGATAGGTAAAAAAGATTAATCCAAGCAGTACAATTACTTTTTTTGGTTTCTTACCTCGTGAAGTTGTTTAATCTTTTGATCATGTTCTTTAGGCAACACTTCACTAGGTTTTTCTCTATAAGAATTTGAATGTATACCTGATTCAACACAAAATAGAGATTCTTTAAAATTAAACTGAGTTTGTAGTTGGTTTTCAACTACTCGTGAAAGTGTTGAAAAACTAACCACAAACTTACTTCCTTTGTAAGTGAAAGTTATTTTATTAGAACAACCATGGTAATCAAATTGGCAAAGTTGTTCTAACAAAATATTACAAGTTTCTAAGGACACAATGTTCTTGAATCAAGTGTGTTCAAGCTTTGAAGAATCCAAACCCCTTTGAAGGTTGATGAAAGGCTGGATGTGCTTGTTGTTGCTGAGCTGTCTTTAGATAGGATCTGGGGTAGAAATAATGTGTAAATCCACTCTTGATTGAATCCAAAGCATAAGCATTCTCAAACCTTTTAATTGAAATGTGTTTTACAAACTAAGTGAAAAACAACCTGTTGTTTTGTTGAAACAACCGATTGATTCGTGAAAACAACCGATTGTTTGTTTTGGGACCATAACAGAAAATTGTTTTGTGCTTTGACTGAGCATTAAATGATTTTATAACTGAATACACTCCAGTTTTAAATGCTTTGACCAGTCTTTGAAAGCAATAAATAGTTTGTTAAGATTGTGTAACAAACAACTAAGTTTTAATCACAGAAAAATAGATTTGAGTTTTTCACTGTTTTAGCTTTTGAAAGAGTTAGAGATTGCTTTGAGATTGCTGGATCAAAGAGAGTGTGATATAGGATTTTCATCTTGTATTGATTTCAGATATGTTATGTAACAAGTGTAATCCTCTGTACTTTGAAAGAAACTTTGTGTGTATAGCTGAGAAATGTTGTGTGTTCTTGAGGTTGTCAAGATCAACATTCTTAGTGGTGTTGTGCTGAAGCCAAAGGAAGTGTGTGTCTTGAGGGGATCAAGGTCACTTCTTTGGTGGTGTTGTAAGTAATCTAGGGTTGATTGCTTAGTGGATTCCCCAGTGGTTTCTGGGAAGACTAGATGTAGCTCTTGGTTAAGAGTGAACCAGTATAAACCTTTGTGTGCATTCTCTCTATCCTTAAACTCTTTAATTTCAGCTTTATATTTGTGAACTGGTATAAACAACCGATTGTTTCTGCGAAATAACCGATTGTTTTTCTGGTGTTGTGCTTATTTGCTTTGTATTTTGGCAAACTGATTTCTTAATCAAGTTATTCTCGAAGTAATTTCATTCTAGACTTAAAAGTTTGCGAAAACCCTTTTTAAACCATTCACCCCCCTCTAGTTTAAAGCCATACATTCTAACAATTGACAACAAGAGCTTGGTTCTTGAAATTTATTCAAGTGTGATCCTAAAACTGTTTTTAATGGCTGATAGACTACCTTTTGGGGAAGGTGCTTCAATCAACAGACCACCTCTGTTTTGTGGTTTGAACTACCAATTTTGGAAAGTCAGAATGAAAATTTTTGTGGAATCACTTGACAAAGGAATTTGGGATGCAATTGAAAATGGCCCCTTTGTTCCAAAATTTGAAAAAGATGGATCTTCCATTGAAAAACCTTGGTCTCAATGGACTGGTTCTGAAAGCAAGAAGACCAAATTTAATTGCATTGCTAAAAGCATAATAACTTCTGCCTTGAATTCAGATGAATTTTTCAGGGTCTCTCAATGCAAATCAGCAAAGGAAATGTGAGACACCTTGGAGGTAACTCATGAAGGTACTAATGAGGTGAAAAGAGCTAGGAAGCATACTCTAATCCAAGAGTATGAAATGTTCAGAATGCTCAAGGGTGAGACAATCGCTGAAG
This sequence comes from Phaseolus vulgaris, assembly GCF_000499845.2. Classification (NCBI taxonomy): domain Eukaryota; kingdom Viridiplantae; phylum Streptophyta; class Magnoliopsida; order Fabales; family Fabaceae; genus Phaseolus; species Phaseolus vulgaris. The sequence continues at coordinate 12,692,265 of NC_023759.2, read as the reverse complement.
TTCAGAAAAGGTTCACGCACATCATCAATCATCTCATGAGCCTTGACAAAACCTTTGAAAAAGAAGAGCTAAACATCAAGATCCTCAAGTGTCTTGATAGGTCTTAGCAACCTAAGGTAACTGCTATATTTGAATCTAAAGATCTAACATCATTGAGTATGGCTTCCTTGTTTGGCAAGCTTAGGGAACATGAGTTAAAAATGAATCGACTCAATGTTCAAGAAAACGAAGACAAGCATGTAAGGAGTATTGCCTTAAAAGCTGTCAAGCACAAAAGCAAGCAAGAATCTAGTGATGAAGAGAACCTTAGTTTGCTATCCAGAAAGTTTAGCAAATTCTTGAAAAGGAACCGCAACAAAGACAACAACAAAGAAAGGTATGGAAACAAAAAATCCAATGATTTTAATTCCAATAACTATACCTGTTTTGGTTGTGGTGAGCAAGGGCACATAAAGGTAGATTGCCCAAACAAAGAAAGCAAGGAGAAGAAGTCAAGCTACAAAGAAAAGAAGGGAAAGACTAAAAGGGCCTACATAGCTTGGGATGAGAATGAAGTCTCCTCATCAAGTTCATCATCAAGTGAAGAAGAAAGGACAAACATATGTTTGATTGCTGAAGGAGATGATGAATCTTGTAGCTCAAGTGAGGTAAGCTCATGTGCTTCTTTAAATGAAAAAAACTATAATGAATTGTTTGAAGCTTTTCAAGAAACACATGATGAAGCTAATCGATTGGTTCTTTCAAACAACCGATTGAAAGATCTTAACAGCTGGCTTGAAAAGAGAGTGAAGGAACTTGAAGAAGAGCTGGAAAAATCAAAAAGGGATTTTGAAAAACTAGAAACAAATTTCAAAAACTCTTCTTGCAAGTGTGACACTCTCATTTGTGAAAATTGTGAAAACCTTGAAAAGAAAGTGCATTATCTTGTAAGTACTGTGGATAAGCTTTCTAAAGGAAAATCCAACTTTGAGAATGTCTTGGCATCTCAAAACTGTATTTTTGGAAGAGCTGGATTAGGTTTTAATCCACAAAACAAGCAAGATAAGTTTTCAAAAGGTTTTTCAAGAAAGCCAGTAAAACAACCGATTGTTAAGTTGAAACAACCGATTGTTAAATGTTTTTATTGCATGAAGAAAGACCATTCTGTTAGATTTTGCAAAATAAGAAAATTTTCAGTTCCTAGAGGCTTTATGAAATGGATTCCTAAAGGTTGTGAGGTTTCAAATGAAAACAGTAAACCACGTGGACCCAAATTTGTAAGGGGACCAAACCTTGTTGCTTGAATTCATGTTTATGCAGGGAATCTAGAGAAATATGTGGAACTGAGTCAACTGATTTGGTTCTTGGAAGAAAAAGGTTAACATTGAAGCTGAATCAATGTTATGTATCAGTCCAAGGCTCTCAATAGTAAAAAAAAAGGCTTCTTGATTAAAAGGCATATGACTCATTAAAGGAACATAAAAAAGAATAAGAACTTTCTTATCTCTATCTTTAAATTCCTTTTTAAATTGATATTCATGCTTAAATATCTCTCTTAGAATGTTCAAATACATCTGCTTTGAACCCTTTCTGCTCATGATTAAAATTTCAAAATCTGTTTTACTGCTGCAGAAAAACAACCGATTGTTTCCACGAAACAACCGATTGTTTTGTGTTTGACAACACTGTGAAGAAATCAATTTAGTTTCTTTTTGATTTCTGGCTGTTGCAGATCACAATTATGAAAGAATCCTTGGTCAATGAAGCAGTGTTGAAAGCTGATTATGTTCTGAAAGAAGTTACAACATGTCATAAAGGAATATATTCCAAAATCTTGAAACTTAAAGAGCTTTTATGACTAGTTAAAGATCACATGTGATGACCATGTGGTTTTCTGCTTTTTCTGACGTTTTCTGTGCAGGTCTTGGTCAAGTCCTTTCTCTCTGAAAAACTGAAACCCACTCACGTCATTGAATGCAGTATGTTTTTGTTTCTTCTTTAAATTCTGTTGCAGTTGTTCTCTCTCACAAGAACAACCAATTGAGCCATCTCTTGCAACAACTCTTGCTCTCCTTGTGTGACTCTTCTTTGCCCCTTTTTCTGCTGTCATGGAATCAACTCCTCCTACATCAAAGAGGGTCAAACCAGAGCAGTTAGGTTTGAAGGGAGATTAGAGGGCTGGTTTTCTGGAGACAATGAGCTCATTGAAAGGTATAGGTTTGAAACTAGCACAAAGGTGATAAACAACCCCAAAGTTGTTTCTTTTGATTGGCTGAAAAGCCAAAAGCTAGATAATGTGAGGAAGCTGCTCAAAGATCAATCTCTAAGAAGGTTCTTGGAGATGAAGGGGAACATCTACCTTGATTTGATTCGGGTGTTCTACACCAACCTCAAGTTTGAGGGAAACAACCTTGTTTCTCATGTGAAGGGGGTTGACATGGAGATCACCTATGATGTGTGGACTGCTGTTGCTGGTTTGAAGTATGCTGGCCTAAGAATCAACAAGGGAAATCTGGGAGTAGTGGAGGATTTGAACAAAGTCCAATACTACTAGAGTTGCTTGAAGAATCAAAATGCCCAAGTAAGAACTTGTTCGGTGGGAGGCCTAAAGCTAGATGAGAGATTGCTTGCTCTTATTTCAACTTGGATCCTTACTCCAAGGGGGAGCAATCATTTTGTTCTTACAGAAGAGGACCTAATGTACATCTACTGCATAATGAAGAAGATCAGAATCAATTGGATCCACATCATCAAAGAGCACATGCAAAAAGCCATGAGGTTAAGTGATTATCACTATCCTTATGCTGTTTTGATCTCTAAATTTCTACTTTATTTTGAAGTGAATCTGGAAGATGAGACATCTGAGTTGGTTAAGTCAACTCAAGAGATGAACAATGGATCTCTTAGCAAGATGGGATTCACCAAAATAGGTGGCAAATGGGTGAGCAAAGATGGTGATCATGGTGCCTCTTCAAGTGTTGCTGCTGCTGTTGAATTTGATGAAGAAGATCAAGCTGCTGACATGGATTTCCATCAAGAAGAGCAACCTGAAACTAATCTAGGTGCTGGAACCAGTGCAGGGAATCAAGAAGATGAAATGCCATCCATGTCTTCTTTTGAAATATACATGGTCAATAGGCTTGATGGATTTGCTGAGAATCAAAGAAATCTCAATGATTTGTGTGTAAGCAACTTCCAGAGCATAGATAACAGGTTCAACAGCATGGACACACGCCTTATGACCTTGGATGAAAAGATAGAAGCTGTCCAGAATCAAATCTTTGAACTCTAGTATGGAAAGGAAGATTATAAGAAAAACAACCGGTTGAATTCACGAGACAACCAATTGTTTTTGGTCTTGTATCAGTTTAATTGTTTCTGTTTTAAATTTCTGTATGATCTGGAACAATGATCTCTTTATCTCTTCTTTTTGTCTATTTGTGAAGACAAATAGGGGGAGATTTATGCTGTGTTGCTTTTATTATCTTTTAATTTTTGCAAAACTCTATGTGGTTTATAAGTGTTTAAGTAAACCTTTTTCTGCTGGTTTTTAAGCTGCTGATATACTATTTCTGTTTTTAACTCTAACCCTATATCAGAGATACTGTGCTTTGCTTAAACTTTGTCTTGCAGGAACTGCTTCAGATTCAATCAGATCCAACACAAGCAACCAGGGATTTGTCTTCATCAAATAAGGGGAGATTGTTGAATCAAGTGTGTTCAAGCTTTGAAGAATCCAAACCCCTTTGAAGGTTGATGAAAGGCTGGATGTGCTTGTTGTTGCTGAGCTGTCTTTAGATAGGATCTGGGGTAGAAATAATGTGTAAATCCACTCTTGATTGAATCCAAAGCATAAGCATTCTCAAACCTTTTAATTGAAATGTGTTTTACAAACTAAGTGAAAAACAACCTGTTGTTTTGTTGAAACAACCGATTGATTCGTGAAAACAACCGATTGTTTGTTTTGGGACCATAACAGAAAATTGTTTTGTGCTTTGACTGAGCATTAAATGATTTTATAACTGAATACACTCCAGTTTTAAATGCTTTGACCAGTCTTTGAAAGCAATAAATAGTTTGTTAAGATTGTGTAACAAACAACTAAATTTTAATCACAGAAAAATAGATTTGAGTTTTTCACTGTTTTAGCTTTTGAAAGAGTTAGAGATTGCTTTGAGATTGCTGGATCAAAGAGAGTGTGATATAGGATTTTCATCTTGTATTGATTTCAGATATGTTATGTAACAAGTGTAATCCTCTGTACTTTGAAAGAAACTTTGTGTGTATAGCTGAGAAATGTTGTGTGTTCTTGAGGTTGTCAAGATCAACATTCTTAGTGGTGTTGTGCTGAAGCCAAAGGAAGTGTGTGTCTTGAGGGGATCAAGGTCACTTCTTTGGTGGTGTTGTAAGTAATCTAGGGTTGATTGCTTAGTGGATTCCCCAGTGGTTTATGGGAAGACTAGATGTAGCTCTTGGTTAAGAGTGAACCAGTATAAACCTTTGTGTGCATTCTCTCTATCCTTAAACTCTTTAATTTCAGTTTTATATTTGTGAACTGGTATAAACAACCGATTGTTTCTGCGAAATAACCGATTGTTTTTCTGGTGTTGTGCTTATTTGCTTTGTGTTTTGGCAAACTGATTTCTTAATCAAGTTATTCTCAAAGTAATTTCATTCTAGACTGAAAAGTTTGCGAAAACCCTTTTTAAACCATTCACCCCCTCTAGTTTAAAGCCATACATTCTAACAAATGTTACTTAAAATATTTTTAGCATATTGTCCTAAAGAAGGCTTGACTTTTATTGGTTTATCCTCAATTAGATCCCCATCATTTTGAATCAAAGAAAGTTTAGAAAATCAAGAATGGACATCTAAGTTGATGTTCAATAATTTAATGAACCAAATATTATTAAAGTTATAACAAGATTTACTATCCACAATGAGAGAACAATTCTTTTTACAAATTGTTTGAAACATATTCTCTCTCTGGGTAATACCAAGTTGATTAACAACCTCCATCCTTTTTCAAACAACACAAGGACTAAGATTCTTTTGGACCCAATCTTTATCCATTAACTCGGGCACTTCTTTTTCTATCTCTTTGGTTTCTTGTGGGTTGGTCCTATAAGCTGGCATATTTGCCAAGCTAGCCCCAATCACTAAATCTATCTTATGCTTAATCCCTCTTAAAGGTAGAAGTCCAAAAGGAACTTCCTTAGGGAAAATATCTTGGATTTGTTTGAAAAGGTGGGACCCTTTACCAGGTAAAACTTCAAAATTTTGAGTTGCATCCATTGGTATCTCCTTACACTAGAGAAGGAAAAGAGTTTGATCTACAAAATAGGTTGGGCAATCGGTCGTGGCTCATTATACACTGAGAGAGAATGTGTAATAATATCCGGACTTACCCCCGACATGTCGAAGGCTGTCCAAGCAAATAAGTCAGCATTTTTGATAAGTGTTTGACTTACCATTGTACTATCAACCGACGTTAATGATGTTCCCATGTGTATTGAATGTGCATCATCTTGTAGAAGTATTGGGCGGAGGTCTTCGCCAAGCTCGATACGAGCATCATTCAATCTTGGATCTAGATTCACTAATGCAACCATGTGCTCCTTCCTGGGAGTTCTCGGTTCTCGGGACCAATCTCTGCTCAATCCTCGGGATCTTTGAGAAGGTTCTCTTTTGCTATCACAAGATCATTATTGTGCTACCTTTTGATCTACATGTACTGTGTGTCGCCGAAAGCATATGGAAACTATATAGCAAGATGCGGAGTTGATATTATTGCTCGGAGGTGATTTATGGACAAATGCTCGAGCAAAATATTGTATGAAGTGTTGGATCAACGATTAGATACCTTATCTTGATGGTTCGGCAAAGGTACTTACCTTCACCGAAGGTGGTATATAAGTCAATATACCCTCGCGTATCCACTCGTTCTCTAGAAAAACCTACTATCTGGTTGTCATAAGGTTGTATTTCATTCTCTGGAATCCTTATTTTTTTAAAGGTTTTTCAGTAGAGAATGTTGATCGAACTCTCTTGTTCTACCAGTGTTTTTATGGTGGCAAAGTTTTCAACTTTGATGATGATGACCTGATACAACCCAAATAGCCAAGGAGATGATCAAGGACACAACAGACACTTTAAACTTTGATCAGTTATCTCAACATCCAAGACAAGACCCCACCAAATATCGGAAGGACCTTAGCAGAAGAAGAATTGGGCATAGGCCAGAGCGTCGAATGTTCTTTCTTCTAGTCTTCTTAAAAGACAACAATGTTTGTAAATAAATTGGGCTCACTTTGGGGGTTCCAAATAGAAGAATAAACTAGAGTAGGGTGTGCTTAGTAATTTTGGCTTGAGCCAAGCACACCTTTTATGACAAGTGCTTCTAGGTTTAGGGTTTCTTTGACCTACCTTCTAGAAGGCTTCTCACAAGTGAAACCCCTACCCCTCTATCTTGTTCTCCAACCCACTCTCTCCTATAAATAGAGTGTCTTGCCTCATGTATTGGACACATTGAATTTGGATAGTAAAGAAACTCTGCAGAAGTGTTTTTGTGAGACTTAAGAGTTCTCAAAGTGGGTCTTATCTTTAGTGTGTGAGCACTTCAACTGACGGCTCTTTCACCACTCATCTTGGAGTGCCTCCTTTCTCCAAGTGGTGTGACAACCCTTCTTCTTCCATAAGCTTTCTTCATCCCTTCCTCTTTTTATCTTTGTTTTTGTGTCATCCATTCCATTCCTCTTTATAATATCATGCTTGTCTTTTAATTTTGGTTATCACTTGTCTTTATTCATCTTATGTTCCTTCCATTTTCGCAATTTACTTTCATAATCATAATCACCATATTGTGTTTTTCTTTTTGCCCTCTATAAGTGAACATTCACACTTACTTAACCAATTGGTTAAGTTCGTGTCCAGAAGGGATCTTCTTTGGGTTCTTACCTTAAATTGTTAATCTAAAAAGTCATAAACAAAAGAGGAACCTCTTAAATGTGCCAATCTAAAATCAACTCACGTCATGTGATATTCAGAGCATGGTTTTAATTGTTCTTATCTTTTCTTAGTTGATTATTCTGCTTTAAAATTCCAACACATGTCAATTATGTCTTTATCTTCAAACAATTTAAATTCTGCTTCACATTTCAGCATCTTTCAATTCAGTCTTTAAATTCCTTGTGATTTACAATTTCGCTTTTTATTCATTAAGCAATTTAAATTATTCTTTTGAATTATTTGTGTCAATTATATTTTACCTTGCCTATTTTGCTTTGAGTCTTATGTTCTTAGTGTTTGTTCTGGCCGGTTGACCTGGATACGTCTTTGTGCGCAACCTTGCTCGTCAGCTAAGGACACCTTCCCTCTGGCAACCTGTGAACACCTGCAAAGAAGGACAAATGGGCGCCCTAGCGGCCGTTTGCACTCCGACGCTCAAGTCAGCTAGCAAGAAACACCAAAACTCTGCACCTCCGTATCGGAACACTGTGGATGGTGCTCTGAAGGTGGTAAAAAGAACTGTGTATTGTGTATCTTTTCTCCCCCTGGCAAACAACCTTTCTCTAGTCCCTTGTGCGTAGCCTCAAGACTCGAGCAAACAACTATAGTGTATTATGGGAAAGTTTGCCAAGAGTTCGAACCCCGTTTCCAACATCCCCGGTTCTATTTAAATGCCTCTAGCATTTAAAGCGTCTTAAAGCGCATTTAAGGTAACGTTCAGCGCCTTTAAGACGTTTAAACTGCCTGAAGCATTTAAAGTACCTTAAAATGCTCGAAACGTAAACTTTAATTACCTTTAAATAGCTTTAATTACCTTATCCCTGACAAATGGATGTTTCTATTCTGACCTGGCTGTTATTACACGTGGAGGGCCTCACAGCACCGTGACCCAACTTGGAGGTATTTCGTCGCGTGAGTCCTCCTTCCTTGGAGTGCATCCGGCGCAAGGGGTGACTTTTTGGGTGCCAACTCATGCCCCCAAACCTCTAGTCACTCGCTTTGAGAGCGTATCTACCTTCCTCTTGTACCCTGCACCTGGTTACCCCTGGGCGTGACCCTCTCATGAGTCGTATCTATCCCAAGGGTCTCTCTGGGGCGACATGGGCACTTCACGAGTCAGATTGCTCTCCACTGGCGCTAGTACTATGGCCTTGAAGCCACCTTTCTCTTTACTTTCTCATTGTTTCTGTGCTTGGTGGGCCCGAAGCCTCCATGGCGTCACTCCCTCCATGGTCTTTCCTACCCATGGGTATCGGGAAGTGACATTACCGGTGGCTTGTTTGGCGACGCCGTATCTTGGCGGCACCTTGTCTAGGCGACGCCTTATCTCGGCGATGCCATGTTAAGGCAACGCCCTTCTTTGGCGACGCCTTGTCCTGGCGACGCCTTGTGTAATTATTCTGTTGACTTCCTTTCTTTAACCCCTTCGCATGGCCACACCACATGTTGACCTTGGCCCCGACACTGACTTTGACTTTGGTCAACGCCCGGGGGCGGGACGGTACACAAGCCCCCCAGTCTTGAGCAGATTACTTGTTTTCAGCGAAAAGACTAAGGCTTTGCCCCCATCGTACACGTGGCACCCTAGTGACGTGTCATTCTCTAGTCAGCTGACGTGACATCCTTCGTACCGCTGATGTGACACTCTCCGTACTGCTGATGTGACCTTCTTTGTATTGAAGATGTAACATTCTCTGAGCGGGAAAAATGACGCTTTGAGTTACACTCTCAATCTCTTGACACGTGGCCTAATCACACGGTCACGGTTTGGCGCCTCTTGCGCTTCAAGTTGATACTTAATCCCTCGACACGTGGCTCAATCGCACGGTCCCAAATTAGCGCCTCTTGGGTTCCAAGTGTAACGTTTAAGACTTCGAAATCCCGCGCCTCAAACACTGTTCTATTCACTCTTTCGCATTGTCCGCTACTGTTCATCTATCTTTCTCTAAAGTTCTAGCGATCGCTGCTCCCTCTGCGCTTCCTCAACAACCACCGACCCACACGTTCAAAGGTATGATTTTTCTACCTCCATGGCTCTTTCTCTTGATTTATGTTCTCTGATATAACTGCCTGGGACCGTCTGTGCTTCTGTATTCCTACATTTCTTTCTCTCATCGTGCTTCTACGCTCTCTTCTCCCTCCTTCTAGGTTTCTTCGTGTGGGTGGCGTTTTCTAGGGTTTCTCTTCCCCTTTCTGCCTTGGCCTTGCTTGTTAAAACCCTTTTCCTTTCTTCTTTCTTCAGCTATTTAATCGCATCATGGTGCGTTCGAAAACGAAGTCCAGTCCTTCCCCCAAGATCAACTACAAGGTCCTCTATAAATGGGCCTCTGACGATCTCTTAAACGAATGCACCACCTTGACAACCATCGAGGATGTGGAGAACCATCGGGGTGACCCTCATTTATACAACTTCAACACCTTCTGTCGCACCCACGATGCCCACATCTCCGTCAGCTACGGCACACCCGGGGAACTCGTTTGTGTGGACGATAAGCCCAGGGGTGGGGCACCCTTTTTCTTCATGTACCAAACAGTATTCAAGCGAGTTGGTGTGCGCCTTCCATTTACACCCTTCGAGAGGGAACTCCTCACGGAGATCAACACAGCCCCCGCCTAGCTACACCCTAATAGCTGGGCCTTCGTCCGGGCCTTTCAAATTTTCTGCGGATATCTGGGCGTTCCCCCTTCTGTGGACGTCTTTCTTCATTTCTTCGAGGTGAAGAAACAAGGGAAAAGCCTCTGGGTGAGCTTTTCCGGGATCGCCGGCAGGATCATCCTCTCCCTCTTCCAGAACTCATACAAAGGCTGGAAAGGGAAATTCTTTAGGGTGTGCTGCGCCAAACAGGACCCCACAGCCTTGGATGGCTTTCCCCTATACTGGACAGAGCACCCCAAGCTGCTTAAGCCTAAGACCCTGGATGAGCTGTCCTCCGCTGATAGGGGGGTATGTGAGGCCTTGGCTGGCCTGAAGATCGTTTTTGACACGCTGAAGCTCATAGCGTGTGAGTACAACGCGCACACCCTGTCCACCTATTTTGGTAGGGAGGCTCGTTCCTTGTTGCTTTTTTGTTCTTCCTTTCTTATCTTGCTTTATTTCATCATGCTTATACTGCTGGCCTGCTCCACATGTTTCCCTCGTTGCTAAGTGTTCGTTTGTACTCTTTATATTTCATTTACCTGCGTGCCTTGTGGATTTGTATAACTGCGTTGGTGGTGGGATTGACATTCTGTGGTTTGTGTGTAACTGACGTCTTGTGCTTGGCTTGGTGTGGCTTTAACTTTTGTTCTTTGGTTTGACTGAATGCAGGATCAGTGATGGATTCATCTAGGAGGATGGTCCTGGCGAAAGCATTGAAGGCTCGTGCCCCCAAGGCTGGCGCCTCCACCACCCCCACTGCTGACCCAAACCTCTCACTATCGTTGCCCTCACCAACACCAACCACCACCGAAACTCCACTAGGCCCATCTTCACCACCTCCATATAGCCCCCAAACACTCCAAACACCTAATTCACCTCCACCCATCGCCACAGTCCCACTGGCTGTGGCCTCATCACCTGCTCCAGCCCCCCTTGACAAAGGGAAGAGGGTGCTGGAGGTCCTCTCCGATGACGGAGACTCCGACGGTGGGGTAGTCTTCAAGAGGAGAAGGGCTGCTAGGGTTCCCATCCTACCAGCAGCATCCCCACAGGGAGGGGAGTCCTTCTGGGACAATCCCCCTAGCGCCACCTCTCCCCAACCCACAATAGTCCAAGAGGAAAAAGACGGTGGGGCCGAATCTGCTCCACCTCCACCACCAGCAGAGGTCTCTGCTGTTCCTGCTGTTCCTGCCCTCGTTCCTGCTGCCCCAGAGCTTATTGTCGTTCCTCCTCCAATCATGCATCTGATGAGGGGCTTCAGCGGAGGGTTGATGCCAGAAGGCTCCGACAGGAGAGAAGGAATGCCCTATTATTTGGGAGCCTTCTTGGCCGTGACCCTTGATTGGCGTGCCCAAGCTAAAAATGCTGCTTCAAATACACAAGCCCTCCAGGCCTTGAAAGAAGAAGTGGCCGCTCTGAAGGAGGAGAAGGAAGCTTTGGGACGCCAAAATGAGGCCTATCAAGCGTCTTTGAAGTTGGCCCAAAAGGCCAAATAGGAGGCTGACAGGCAACTGGATGAGGCGATGGAAATCCAGGCTGATTTCTACGTCCGGGAGGTGTCTCTCCAAGTTCAAGTAACAGATCTCCGAGACATGGCCGAGGCTTTCGAAGAGCTTCAGAAGGACTTGGAGGATTAGTGCTATGGGCAGGCGGAGAGACTGGAGAGGATGGAGGAGGAAATGTCTACCAAGGTCAAGGCATTGGGCCTTCTCCAGGTTGACCATGACAAGCTACAAATTGAGGTCAACAGGCTCCAAGTTGAGAAGGAGGCTCTGGAGAAGCAGGTGGCCTCCGGGGACTCTACCTTCGAGGAGTTGGAGAAGGTCAGGAAGGAACTCATCGATGACATGGCCGGCACCTTCGAGGTTCAAGGAGGCTTTGGCCCAAGCCGCCTGCGAGAACCCGGGGATCAATGTTTCTAACTGCGACCCTTGCAACCATATCGTCGATGGGAAAGTCGTGCCCCTTGGCCTTGGGGAATAGCCTGCTCTGAACATGCCCCCTCAATTTCTTTGTAGACTCATTTTGATCATCTTTCGATACTTACTTGTAAATTTGACAATTTATTTTGTTGATTTGACTGCTCCCTTAGCTTCTGTTTTCTGCCTGCTTTCACATTGAGTGCGTTATCTCCGACGCCTTTCTTCATCGCGTTAGCCCTTAACTTTTGAGTAACATGTGACCCTCTCTCGCGGCGCTTCGCTTGGCCTTCGTATCCGCGAGGAGTCTCCCTCATGAAGGCGCTGATTTTAGTGATTCGTGCCTTTATATTTCTCCTTTTCTTCTCTGGCCTCAACATCGCTCCAGGGCGTGGAGGACCCTCTTCTCGCCTGAACTCACTCTAAGGTGAGAAGGACTTTCTCTGGTGCCTCGACTTGCCCAGGGGTTACGTGGATGCACTGAGGACTTTCTAATCTCATCTCATACCGGGGCTAGCTGTTCATACTTAAGGAGGGGGCGTCCCGAGGGAATCCCTTAACCCCTGCGCAAGGACTAGGTGTCCGATTTGTACCTTTCTTGCCTGAACTCACTCGAGGGCGAGGAGGACTTATCTCTGGTACCGGGGCTAGCTATTCATACTTGAGGAGGGGGCGTCCCGGAGGAATCCCTTAACCCCTGCTCAAGGACCAGGCGCCCGGGTTTTAACTGGTACCGGGGCTAGCTATTCATACTTGAGGAGGGGGCGTCCCGAAGGAATCCCTTAACCCCTGCTCAAGGACTAGGCTCCCGAATTTTAACTGTTATCTGGACATACTTTTGTTTCGATCTTCGGGTATGCGCTCACGACACTTGCTCTGATTTGACTCCTGCTTTTCTATCCCGCGACGCCTCCTCCCGTGTCGACGCCTTATCTCAGCGACGCTTGCACTTGGCGTCGTCTCTTTCTGGCGACACTCCCTCTTGGCGACGCCTCACCCAATGGTTGCACTTGGCGTCGCCTCATCTTGGTGACGCCTTCTCCTGGCGACGCCTACGCTAGGCATCGCTTTTGAATCTTTGTCTTTGTTTCTTAACCTTTGATCTTACTTTGAGAGAGAGGAAAAAACAGAAACCGAGCTTTCTTGAACTTTTCTTTTTCTTTCTTTTTACTTTGGGTGACCTCATTAAAAAACTCCCGAGAGGGAAAAAGAGTGTCCCCTTTACAACTGTGTATTTCAACTTAACTGAAGTAGAATTTTAATGGCCACGGGGGTATTTCGTCGCGTGAGTCCTCCTTCCTTGGAGTGCATCCGGCGCAAGGGGTGACTTTATGGGTGCCAACTCATGCCCCCAAACCTCTAGTCACTCGCTTTGAGAGTGTATCTACCTTCCTCTTGTACCCTGCACCTGGTTACCCCTGGGCGTGACCCTCTCATGAGTCGTATCTATCCCAAGGGCCTCTCTGGGGCGACATGGGCACTTCACGAGTCAGATTGCTCTCCACTGGCGCTAGTACTATGGCCTTGAAGCCACCTTTCTCTTTACTTTCTCATTGTTTCTGCGCTTGGTGGGCCCGAAGCCTCCATGGCGTCACTCCCTCCATGGTCTTTCCTACCCATGGGTATCGGGGAGTGACATTACCGGTGGCTTGTTTGGCGACGCTGTATCTTGGCGGCACCTTGTCTAGGCGACGCCTTATCTTGGCGACGCCATGTTAAGGCGACACCCTTCTTTGGCGACGCCTTGTCCTAGCGACGCCTTGTGTAATTATTCTTTTGACTTCCTTTCTTTGACCCCTTCGCATGGCCACACCACATGTTGACCTTGGCCCTGACGCTGACTTTGACTTTGGTCAACGCCCGGGGGCGGGACGGTACAGTGTTATATGACTCTTAAATCCATTCTGCTTATTTTGATTTTAATTATGAATAACTAAAAATAAATTAGAAGTTGTTTGAGTAGTGGTTAATTTAATTCCAAACATAGAATGCAAGTGTTCATATGAATTGAATCCCAATCCAATATTTGTTCTGAAAATTGAAAAGTGAATTCAAGTATGCATGAACAAAAGAATATGGAAAGTTTGAATCCATAAAATATAAAAACAAGTTGAGAATATTCACATTTCAAATTTCAAATTACTAAAGGGGATTCTAAGTATATGGCAAATTGTTTTCATACTTGTGGAATTTAATCCTTCTTGCTTTCACAATTTCTAAGGACATTAAACCTTCATAGTTAAAGTTTAAGTAGGTGTCTTTGAGTCTTCATAAGTGCTTTTCTTGTTTGTCTTGTTTTACATTTTGTCATTATCTTAATTCCAATTTGGTTTAGCTTTCTTTCTTTTATCTTTTGTTGCTTGTCATCAAATCTTTCTCAGTTTTTTTGGGGGTTCTTTGGTGAGCAAGTGTTAAGAGCTTTGACCTTTTCACTTGAAGTATTGCTACCAAGTGTAGACCTTGTTGGAGTGCAAATCTTTCTTAAGTGAATTAAAATTTTGTCCATCCTTTACTAAATAGCCGAGTGATACAAGTGAGTGAGTGGATTAAATTGTTATTTTATCTAATTGTTTGTTTCCTTTTGTGCAAAATTATTGCTCATTTGACTTTAGGAGAATCTTCAAAGCCACAATCTCCTCAAAAGGCACATCTTTTGGGAAAGCTTGGGGATGCCAAAAGAAGATTGACCCACAAAGAAGAGGAAATGAGGCAACTAGTGGAAAGGATGAAAAGATTAGAAGAGACTCGAGAGAGACAAGCTAGAGAATAGAGATTGGAGCCTAGAAGAGCTACTAGAAATTACATGCATTATGGAAGTCAAAAAGAAGAACAAGATTGGAGAGTGCACAATTTTGAAGAATGGCGCCATCAACACCAACCACCAAAGGCTTCTTTTCTTTTTGTAAAATTACCTAGTTTTAGCGGAGAAAGTGACCCCAATTTTATTTAGGATGGGAAGCTAAGGTAGAACAAATCTTTAATGTGTATGAGGTCGAAGAAGACCAAAAATTTAGGCTAGCTTCCCTAAAGTTTTTAGATTATGCCATGCAGTGGTGACATCAAATTGTAATGGACATTGGTTTGAACAAGAGGTCAGTCGTGCTCTTTTGGTATGATTTGAAAGAATGCATGTGTGCACAGTTTGTTCCTTCTCATTATAGGAAGGAACTTTTGTTGAAACTCCAACGACTTCATCAAGAATCTAGGACGGTAGATGAATATTTTAAGGACTTAGAAACTACTTTGACTAAAATTAATATGCATGATAGTGAAGAGTCAAAGATAGCTATGTTTGTAAGTGGTTTAAGGAGATAAATTCAAGATATTGTAGAGTTATATGAGTACTCTTCTTTAGAGAAGTTGGTTCACCTAACCATCAAGGTGGAATCACAAATTTTGAAGAAAACAACTTTCAAAAATACTCATAATGATGGCTTCTACAAATCTTCATGGAAGGATAAAAACAAAACTTCTACAAAAACTTTTCCTTCCAATTTTTCAAAAAAACCACTTCTCATCATAGAGTTTCTAAAGACCAACCTTCCACCTCTACCCCTAAGTCACCCACCAAAACATCAAGTAGAAAATATTTTAAATGTTTAGATTTTGGGCGCATAGCTGCCAATTGTCCAACAAAAAGAACAATGATGGTAAAATGAGGAGCTGTAGTGAGTGATCATAGTTCCCAATTCTCAAAATTTAGCTCTGCTACCTCTTTAAGAAGCCAAAGTGAGAAAGATTATGAGTTACCTTGTGAAGGTGATTTGTTAGTAGTAAGGCACATGCTTGGACAAACTCAAAAACCTTTTGATGAAAGTCAAAGGGAAAATATTTTTCATATAAGATGTCTTATTAATGACAAATTATGTTCATTAATTGTAGATGGGGGTAGTTTCTCAAATATGCCAAGTACAAGAGTGGTGGATAAACTTGGATTAACCACCATCTCTCATACAAAGTCCTACAAATTACAATGCCTTAGTGAAGAAGGAGAAATCATTGTTAATAAACAAGTCCTCATAACTTTTGCTATAGGAAAGTATAAAGGTGAGGTTTTATGTGATGTTGTGCCCATGGAAGCATCTTATATTCTATTGGGAAGGCCTTAGCAATATGATAGACAAGTTTTACATGATGGTCATACCAATAAAATTTCTTTCAACTTCCAAGGGCATAAGGTTATCTTAAAACCCCTTTCTCCCAAAGAAGTTAATGAGGACCAAATAAAAATGAAAACCAAAAGAGAAAATGAAAAATGAGAGGAAAGTAATGTTGAACCAACTGGTGTTCAAGCTTTGAAGAATCCAAAACCCTTTGAAGGATGTTGAAGGCTAGGTTGTGCTTGCTGTTGCTGAGTTGTCTTAGATAGGATTTGGGGTAGATTGAGTTTTGTAATCCACTCTTGATTGAATCCAAAGCATAGGCATTCTCAATCTTTTTAAAAATAAAAGTGTTTTTCAAACTAAGTGAAAAACAACCGATTGTTTTGTCGAAACAACCGAATGTTTTGTCGAAACAACCGATTGTTTTATACTTAGGTATTTTTAGAAAAGATTGAAAACTGTTTTTCAAATGGTTGAGCTGTTAAAACCAAAACAACTGATTGATTCGAGGAAACAACCGATTGTTTGTTTTGGTACCATAACAGAAAAATGGTTTTTGTTTTGACTGAGCTTTAAATGTTTTCTAACTGTTTACGCTCCAGTTTTTAATGCTTTGACCAATATTTAAATGCAATTAATAGTTTGTTAAGATTTGATAACAAACAACAACTTTGATATGTACAGAAAAACATATTTGAGTTTTTCTCTGATTTTGAGTTTTTGAAAAGTTGAGATTTGCTTAGAGATTGAGATTGATCAAAGTGTGTGAGACAGGATTTCTGCTTGTATTGATTTCAGATTTGATTTTGTAACAAGTGTAATCCTTGTATCTGTTGAACAAGAATCTTTGTGTGTTTGCTGAGAAGTGTTGTGTGTTCTTGAGGGGATCAAGATTAGCATTCTTAGTGTTGGTGTGTTGACCAAGAGGAGTGTGTGTCTTGAGGGGATCAAGGTCACTTTCTTGGTTGTGTTCTAAGTGATCTAGGTTTGATTGCTTAGTGGTGTTCCTCAGTGGTTTCTGAGAAGACTGGATGTAGCTCTAGGTTTAGAGTGAACCAGTATAAATCTCTGTGTGCATTTTCTCTATCCCTTAACTATTTAAATTCAGTTTTGATATTTGCAAACTGGTATAAACAACCGATTGTTTCTGCGAAACAACCGATTGTTTTTCTGGTGCAGTTGCTTTTTGCTTTAGTTTTTGGCAAACTGAATTCTTTATCATTTGTTTCTTGAGATAATTTCATTCTTGACTTAAAAGTTTTCAAAAACCCTCTTTAAACAATTCACCCCCCTCTAGTTTAAAGCCATATATTCTAACAAAGTAAAAAGGGTTTCATTATCTCATCTCACGCAGTTAAAACAATAATGTTGACTCATGCAAAACTAATTGCGCCTCCTAGGTATACTTCGTCTTTCTCTTTTTCATTCACAAATCATTTTAAATACTTGACACCTTTGATAAAGAAGTTTAGGGATGATCTTCAAAAACCTCCTAAAGGTTCTCACCTTCTAAGAGGATTTTCACAAACAAATCATTTCTTCCCTAAACATTCTCTACAAACATGTGCTATATCTAGAATTCACCCATGTGAACTCCCCAAGCTTCATGAACATAAGTTTGCTTCACATCCTAAACTTAGAAATATTTCTATCTTCTCTGTGAACAAACTAACTATGTTATTTACAAGAGTTCTAACTTCGAGGTAGATTTCTTTCCAACTTGGAGGGCATGATACAACTCAAATAGCCAAGCAGATGACCAAAGACACAAGAGACACTTCACACTTTGATTAGTCATCTCAGCATCCAAGACAAGGCCCCACCAAATATCGTAAGGACCCCAGCAGAAGAAAAATGAGGCATAGACTAGAGCATCAAATGTTCTTTCTTCTGGTCTTCTTACAAGACAAAAATGTTTGTAAATAAATTGGGCTCAGTTTGGGGGTTCCAAATAAAAGAATAAACTAGAGTAGGGTGTGCTTAGTAATTTGACTAGGGTGTTCTTAGTAATTTGAGTAGGATATGCTTAGTAATTTGAGTAGGGTATGCTTAGTAATTTGAGTAGGGTGTGCTTAGTAATTCGGGCTTGTGCCAAGCCCACCTTTCATGACAAGTGCTTCTAGGTTTAAGGTTTCTTTGACCTACCACAAATGACACCTGTACCCCTCTATCTTATTCTCCAACACACTCTCTCCTATAAATAGAGTGACTTGCCTCATGTATTGGACACATTGAATTTGGATAATAAAGAAACTTTGCAAGAGTGTTTTTGTGAGACTTGAGAGTTCTCATAGTGGGTCTTATCTTGAGTGTGTGAACACTTCAAGTGGCGGGTCTTTCACCACTCATCTTGGAGTGACTCTTTTCTCCAAGTGGCGTGACAACCCTTATTCTTCTATAACTTTTCTTCATCGCTTCCTCTTTTTTATTTTTCTTTTCATTCCATCCATTTCATTAATCTTTATGATATCATGCTTGTCTATTATTTTTGGTTATCACTTGTCTTTCTTCATCTTGTGTTCCTTCCATTTCCGCAATTTACTTTCATAATCATAATCACCATATTGTGTTTTTCTTTTTTCCCTTTAGAAATGAACCTTCACACTTACTTAACCAATTGGTTAAGTTCGTGTCCAGAAGGGATCTTCTATGGGTTTTTACCTTAAATTATTAATCTAAAAAATCATAAACAAAAGAAGAACCTCTAAAATGTGCCAATCTAAAATCAACTCACATCATGACCATAGGCTGGGTCAATAGATGTGAAGTCATCATCAGTGAAGAGTATTGGGGGTATTCTTGGTTGGCCTTTGATTGTGGTCGGTGCACCGATTGAATAACCCATATACGTTTTTTCCGAGAAGAGCTTGAACACCCTTCAAATGCAAATCATCCAACGATTGTGTTAATCACCACACAATTGCTTCTTTGTGAAGGCTCGACCCTTTTAGGGGTTTCACTCCTTCGTTGTTGCTTTGCACAACGTTGGTCATCGTCGTGATGACGTCGAGAATAAGGTTACCTTCGTTCATTCCTTCGAGGATATTTTTCTCTCTGAAGGGATCTATGAGAACCCTTGTTCTAACCTTGGACGAATTTGCGCAAATGGCCATCTTGAATGAAATATTCAATCTTGTCTTTCAGTGCCTAACATTCTTTAGTCGTGTCACCAAAATTGCAATGCTATCGGCATTGCCTGGATGATCTCTGTGTTGTAGCTTTTTGAGTGTGGAATGAGATCGACATTCAGTGCCTCATCCGTAACTTCCCCCTATTAGCATTCAAAGGCGTATATGTGTGAAACTGAGGAGCTCGATTTTATTTGTGCCTTCCGGATCTTCTGGGCACATGTCAACCACCTCGATCCCTCTCTTTTCCTTTATCTCCACCATGGTCCGCTCAGACATTATTGCTATAATCACGCAATTATTCTAGTTGCATGAATTTAGCCGCCCTCTATGATGTAAGTTGATTTTAGATTGACACATTTAGGTTCCTCTTTTGTTTATCATATTTTAGATTAACAATTTAAGGTGAGAACCCAAAGAAGATCCTTACTGGACACAAACTTAACCAAGTGGTTAAGTAAGTGTGAAAGTCCACTTCTAGAGGGCAAAGAAAAAAACACAATACGGTGATTATGATGATGAAAGTAAATTGCGAAAATGGAAGGAACATAAGATGAATAAAGACAAGTGATAACCAAAATTAAAAGACAAGCATGATATTATAAAGAGGAATGGAATGGATGGCACAAAAAGAAAGATAAAAAGAGGAAGGGATGACGAAAACTTATGGAAGAAGAAGGGTTGTCACGACATTTGGAGAAAGGAGGCACTCCAAGATGAGTGGTGAAAGAACCTCCACCTAAGGTGCATTACTCTGAAGATAATACCCAAAACAAATTAGGAGACAAAGCTCACTAATCACTCAAACAAACTTTCTTTTCTATCAAAATTCAATGTGTGAAATACATGAGGCAAGACACTCTATTTATAGGAGAGAGTGTCTTGGAGAACAAGATAAAGGGGTAGGGGTGTCATTTATGAGAAGCCTTCTACAAGGTAGGTCAAAGAAACCCTAAACCTAGAAGCACTTGTCATGAAAGGTGAGCTTGGCACATACCCAAATTACTAAGCACACCCTACTCTAGTTTATTCTTCTATTTGGAACCCCAAAGTGAGCCCAATTTATTTACAAATATTTTTGTCTTGTAAGAAGACCAGAAGAAAGAACATTTGTTGCTCTGGTCTATGCCCAGTTCTTTTTCTACTAAGTTCCTATTTGGTAGGACCTTGTCTTGTAAGCTGAGATGACTGATCAAAATTTGAAATGCATCTTGTGTCCTTGGTCGTCTGCTTGGCTAATTGGGTTGTATCACTCTACCTCAGTTCGTCTTAATTTTTGCTGATGTTTTACATAGACTATTAGCAAAAGGGCCTGACCAAAGTGTAGTGACCAAATGATGCATGACCACTTCTGGGCTGAGGTTCCTGATGTTCTGAGATAATTTGTTGAATCTCTCAATGAATTCTCTAAGTGATTCGCCCTTCTCTTGTTGTATGTTGACAAGTGCGAGGGATGTCAAATGATGTGATCGACTAGTATCAAATCGAGTGCAGGATTTGGATAACAAGGTTTTAAAGCTATCCACCGAATCTGATGGAAGTCTAATGAACCAGCTAAGTGCTCCTTCTTTCAGTGAAGTGTGAAATACCTAGCACCACTCCAATTTTTCTGAGTTATAGAGACTCATCTGTGTTTTGTATAAATCGATATGTTGATCCGGGTCTGTGGTACTGTTGTACTGATCGATAATCAAACCCTTTCAGTTAAGAGGGAGTTTTGCTTCCATGATTTCATTCGTAGAGGGGTATCCCTTTGGCTCGTCTTTTATGACGACCGTGCATTCTGCATGCGATCTGGAAGATTGATAAGTTTGAGTTCGGACTGTAGTTGTTCTTTCTTGAGTCTAGCTCTATGTGTGTTCGCTTCTTTGAGGAGAAGGTTGCCTTTGGTTTCCACGTCCGACTCTGGGCATAGGATCGGCTAGTCGCCGCCTCATCTCTTCATTTTTCTTTTTACGGACTCGCAACTCCTCTTCATTCTTTCGATGAAGGGCGACCTCCTCTTTGTTCGTTTGGCGCATTTCTTCCATCTCTTTCTATAGAGCTTGAAAAGATAACAATTTGATCCGCTTCTGGTATTCTGTCGTTCATCATCTGTCTTGTTGAAA
This sequence comes from Phaseolus vulgaris, assembly GCF_000499845.2. NCBI lineage: Eukaryota > Viridiplantae > Streptophyta > Magnoliopsida > Fabales > Fabaceae > Phaseolus > Phaseolus vulgaris. The sequence continues at coordinate 12,671,382 of NC_023759.2, read as the reverse complement.
CATTTTTTCTTGCTTTAACTCTATCTCGATCCCACGGTGGCACCAATTATACTTGTATAAACAAAGTGGCCTAGATAGTACCAGAGATTGGCAGTGACAATTATTGTTGGTGTCGGTCACTCTTCTTGTGATCTCTCCCTCGCGTTCGGTCGTTCCTCTTTCGTACTACAGCTATTCCACTCCTTCATGCTTCAACCCTTTAACTCCTTAGCTCCTTAGCGTTCGGTCGAGAGTAAACCTACAGAAGGTTCTTCGACATTCAAGTAAGTACTCTGTATTGAGAGTGTATGATATAAAACTGATAAAAGCATACCTTACTCCTTTGTCTTTGTAGAAGGCTTTATAGTGTTTGGTAATGGGCTATTTGATTCATGGGTCATATCTAGCGCATATATTCGATAAATCAGTGTTAGCTGATTTCTCGGGGTGTGACCTAGATTTGGCGAGGTGTGACCCGAATTTTTATAGGGAGGTTACCCTTATTTATAGGATATTTCCTTACTTGTCATTTATTGTCAATTTATTCTTTAATGTGGTTGATCACCCAGTCGATCGATCAATGATACCGAGTGATGTGACTTATTCAATCTCGACGGGAATACGTACCAAAAATTCCTGGACTAAGAAGACTTTTGATTCAGAGTTAAAACTTAACATTAAGCCAAAATTTTCAACTATAAAGGCTCCCATATTTAAAGTATTGTTCATTGATTTTTTTATGAAAAAAAAAATATTTCAATAGTTTCTTTCCCTTTCGATTTCATATATATTATTTTGTATGTAAAAATTGTGTTTTATGTTATTCAAACAAAAATAGTTCTCTTTATTACAAATTTATTGTTGATCGATTATAATTAATTAAATGACACACCTATACGATAATACTCTTATGAGAATAAATAAATAAAATAAATTCATTTATAGACTAGTTCAGATAAGATTTTTCATAAAACTTTCTCAAGTTTTTATTTTAACTTGTATTTGGGTTAATTTAGAGGATAAAAATTATTTTATTTTTATTTATTTTTCTCTTAAAAGTGATGTAGAAATTTATTGAATAGGACACCATATAGAATAATTGATTGTTGAAACCCATCATTTGGATTCAAAATTATAAGATTGTTGGAATTTTATGATTTAGGGTTAGGGAGGAAAGCCAATATGAGAGGAAGCACTAAGAAAATGTGGGTACACAAAAGTGAGACAAATAATATGTTCATGCAATGACGGTTTACGTAGTGATGGCTTCACTCACTACACCCTCTCTATCCCTCCAAAGAGGACCTTTCCACTCCATTCATTTTTTTGTATTATATCATGTCAACTTCGCAACCAACCACCTCCCATAAACCAATCATTAATATTTTCCTAATTAACAAAGGATATGTGTTAGAGTATTTTTTTTTAACATTCATACATATTCTATATATCTATATTATGAGAATAAGTATATATTATGAAAGTAAAAGTTTATCGAAATATTATCAATTTGAAAAAATCATACTTACATATCACGACTTAATTCTTTCAATCCTCAAAAATCGTACTCAAAGTACACTTCAATTTAATTGTTTCAATCTTTCAAAAAGTCGTACAAACAATATACAATTTTAGGTCATATATAACTTCAACTCAGATTAACGATATGTACTGGTGAACAATTCATACAGTTTTAATTAAAAAATATTGTGTGAAAATCGTTGGGATGAAGTGCGACTTCAAATTCACACAATTTTGCAAGTCATACAATTTCATGACGACTTCAAACGACTTTAGCTTAAGGTTTAAAGAACGCAACGATTAATATTCGCAATCGCTGGCCTGAGTCTATTGGTTGAGATCCAAACGTCTATTTCGTATAGTATACTCAGGGACGTCTATTAGGGGGAGGAGAGGGAGATGTACCTGGGTTTCTAGAGGCTAAAGGCACAACCTTATGCTCATCTCTTGGCGTGGAGGGTACTGGAGGACAAAATAGCAACTAAAGTCAACCTGACAAGGAGGGGGTAGGGCTAACCACCAACATTTGTAGCCTGTGCGGGGAGGAGCAGGAAACTATGTCCCACCTGTTTTGTACGTGTAGGGTTGCTTAGCTTGTGCGGGCAAAGTGTCATGAGTGGGTGGGGATGACCTCTACGAGCCATAGGGATCCGAAGAATCATTTATTAAGCTTTAGGATGAGTGGGATCACGAAAAGTGTGAATCAGGTCTAGGGGTGTGTGTGGATAGCAGTGGTAGGGGAACTTTGGAATCATAGGAATATGAAGGTGTTTAGAAGCGGCATGATAGACCATATTGAAATTTTTGCTATGTCGCAGGTGAAGGCGTGGTCATGGGTAGTGTGCAAAGCGTTATGACATCTGTTATTTTTCCTAGGAACTCCTCTTCTTGAGAGGAGCAGTCGGTCTTTCCGTGCGTGAGGTAGGTTTCTGTATACGGGTTGAGGTATATCTCATTTTTATTCATTCTTTTTTTGATCGTTGTATGTTTCTGCAATACAATTTCATCAATCCCTAAGACTATATATATATATATATATATGATGGGAAATTCAATGCAATAACAATAATATCTCAACAAAAGCAATACGCAGCGGATAACAATTTCCCCAACTTGCAAGAATATGTGAGGAGCAATAGCAAATAATGGCAACAACACAAAACACACTTCAAGAAGACACAAGAATTTTAACGTGGAAAACCTTCTCAATGTGAGAAGTAAAAACCACGGGCACAAGCCAGTCAATCAAGGTTCCCCTATGATAAAAAATATGGTTACAAGAGACTCAAATCACAGCACAAATTGTGCTCAATGACCAGCCAAATACCAATACAACAGAGATGAAAAAAGAGAACAAGGAACCTGAAAAATTCACAAACTGCAGTTACCGTACACGGCGTATATGTCACTGTTCCAGTGACTTTTGAACAATCCGAACGGTCAAACTGAAGAACCACGAGGTATGAACCTTTTGACAAAATTTCAGCCCGATCCAACGGTGGACGAAACCGCAGCAGCAATCTGAAAATTCCCGTTCTCAAAAGAAACGCTGAAAAATGCTGCTGCAGTGTGAGATGAATTTCTCTCTGCTCAAACACCTTCTGCAAGATCCGAACGGTCAGATTGAAGTTACACACAGTATGAACCTGCTGACAAAGTTTCAGCCAGATCCAACGGTGAACAAATCGGCGGCGGTGGTCGGAAGTTTCTGACGAAACTTTCTCCTTTTCTCTGCTTCACTATCACTCTCCATTTCACTCTCTATATCACTCTCTATGGATGGCACACTGTTGGCTCTCTCCAAGAGTTTCTGGATGGCTCTCTCTGCTCTCTCTCTTGCACCTTGACTGCACTCACTCATCCATTGAAAGAATGAAAAGCAAAAGGGACCTAACCTAATTTCACTGTGGACTGGGCCTCCACATAGGAAGTGAGCCCAAACCCAACAAATCTCCCCCTCACAACTATGTGGAGATGATTGCCAAACCGGCAATCTTGCAACAAGTTTCAGACTTGCTCCTCGGTAGTAACTTTGTCATCATATCAGCACAATTATCATCTGTATGAACTTTTGCCAACTCCAGTAACCCAGCTTCCAAAGCATCGCGTATTCAATGATACCTCACATCAATATGCTTGGACCTAGAATGGAAAGTTGAATTCTTACCAAGATAAATTACACTCTGACTATCACAAAATAGCAAGTACTTGTCTTGAACAAAACTAAGCTCTTGCAGGAGTTTCTTCACCCACAACAACTCCTTGCATGCTTTTGTAATGGCAATGAACTCTGCCTCAGTAGTGGACAATGCAACACACTTTTGTAATCTGGATTGCAATGCCACAGCTCCACCTGCAAATTTAATCACGTAGCTTGAGGTAGACCTTCTAGAGTCTATGTCTCCACCCATATCAGAATCAGTGTAACCTACAAGGGTAGGCTTATCACCTCCAAAACAAAGCCTCAAACAAGTCGTACCACGAAGATACCTTAAAATCCATTTCACAGCATTCCAATGCTCTCTACCTGGATTAGACATAAATCTACTGACTGTACCAACAGCATGTGCAATATCTGGTCTTGTACACACCATTGCATACATCAAGCTACCCACAGCAGATGCATAAGGAACCCGTTGCATATCTGACTTTTCATATTCATCAGAAGGACTTTGTTTTGTACTCAATTTAAAATGGGTAGCAAGAGGAGTGCTTACCACCTTAGCATTTTCCATCTGGAACCTCTGTAGCACTCTTTTAACATAGTTCTCCTGTGACAACCAAAGCTTCTTCTCTTGCCTATCACGCATGATTCTTATACCAAGAATTTGCTTAGCAGCTCCCATGTCTTTCATAGCAAATGACTCACTCAATTGCTTCTTCAACCTGTTGATCATGGAAATATCTTTCCCAACAATAAGAATGTCATCAACATACAACAACAGGATAATGAAATCATCATTAGCAAATTTTTTAACAAACACACAATGATCAGAAGTAGTCTTCTTGTAGCCTTGCTCACACATAACAGACTCAAACTTCTTGTACCATTGACGAGGAGCTTGCTTCAAGCCATATAGACTTTTTCTCAGCCTACACACATGATCTTCCTTGCCTTCAACAAGAAAATCATCAGGTTGCTTCATGTAAATCTCTTCCTCCAAATCACCATGAAGGAAAGCAGTTTTAACATCCATTTGCTCTACCTCTAAATCAAGAGTAGCAGCCAAACTCAGCACAATTCTAATGGATGACATCTTCACTACAGGAGAAAAAGTCTCATTGAAATCAATGCCTTTTCTCTGTCTAAAACCTTTCACCACCAATCTGGCTTTATACCTTGAAGATGTGGAATTGCTTTCTTGCTTTACCCTGTAAATCCACCTGTTTTCCAGAGCCTTCTTGTCTTTTGGCAATTTCACCAAGTCAAAAGTGTGATTATCATGCAAGGACTTCATTTCATCTTGCATTGCATCCAGCCACTTTTTCTTTTCTTCACTTTCCATGGCTTCAAGATAGCACTCCGGTTCTCCTTCATCCGTCAAGGTAACATAGTCATCAGAAGGATACCTAGTAGATGGTTCCCTCTGCCTATTAGACCTCCGAATTTGAACTTGAGGTGGTTCAGGAACATCACCAAGATCCTCGTCTTGTGACATCCCATGTTCCTCTTCAGTGTCATCAATAGGAACATCAAAAACATCTCCAAGTTGTTGATCATCAACATCATCATGTTGTTCATCACTCAGAACTGGATCGACATTAGACAATCTATTATCTGTCTCAGATGTTGTCTTCTTTGTCTTATCAATATCTTCAATGGTTTGATCTTCCATGAACTTCACATCACAGCTTCTCACTGCCTTCTTCTCAACCGGATCAAAGAACTTGTAGCCAAATTCATCCTGACCATAACCAATGAAGATGCACTGCCTTGTCTTCGCGTCCAACTTGGATCTCTCATCCTTAGGAACATGCACATATGCTTTACAACCGAAGACTCGCAAATGATCATACTTGACATTCTTGCCAAACCAAACCTTGTCTGGCACCTCAGCATTCAAAGCAACTGCATGACTCAAATTAATAACATGCACTGTAGTGTACAATGCCTCACCCCAAAAGTGCTTAGGCAACTTTGCTTCAGAAAGCATACACCTGACTCTTTCTATTAGTGTCCTGTTCATCCTTTCTGCTAAGCCATTCAACTGAGGAGTTTTAGGAGGAGTCTTTTCATGTCTGATACCGTGTTGCTTGCAATAAGCATCAAACGATCCACAATACTCACCACCATTATCAGTACGAATGCATTTCAGCTTCTTGCCTGACTGTCTCTCGACCAAAACATGAAATTCTTTGAATTTCTCTAGAACTTGGTCCTTTGTCTTCAAAGCATAAACCCAAAGCTTCCTGGAACAATCATCAATAAAGGTAACAAAATAAAGTGCACCAGTAAATGACTTTACCTTCAATGGGCCACAAACATCAGAATGCACCAGTTCAAGCAACTCTGACTTCTTTGTGGGAGGATGCTTCTTGAAGGATACTCTGGTCTGCTTACCAGCCATGCAATGAGAACATTTCTCCAACTCTGCACTCTTCAATCCCGGAAGCACATCCTTTTTAGCTAAACAATTCAGCCCCTTCTCACTGATATGACTAAGCCTTCGGTGCCACAAAGAAGCGTCCATATCCATGGCGTTCACACTGTCTTTAGCAACCAATGCTTTTGTCCAATACAGTTTACTGATTCTCTCCCCTTTGGCCACGATGAGATTACCTCTGGAGAGTTTCCACTTTCCTAAACCAAAGTGATTTTCAAAACCACTATCATCAAGCATCTGCACAGAAAGCAAATTAAAGCGGACATCTGGAGCATGTTTGACTCCTCTAAGCAACAACTGCATTCCCATATTGGTTTGCAAGCAAACATCACTAATACCAATTACCTTAGACACACCATCATTACCCATCTTCAACACTCCAAAATCACCAGAAGTGTAAGATGTGAAGAACTCCTTCCTTGGTGTAACATGCAATGTAGCACCACTGTCAATTATCCACATGCTCTCATCTGATACAAGATTAACTGAATCATGGTCACGGAGAATAATAAGATCATCATCAGAAATAGCAGTAGTAACACGATCATCATTGTCATGATGTTTCTCCTTCTGCTTCCCTTTCTTATCCTTGTTCTCCCTTTTCCATATAAAACAGTTTCTCTGAATGTGCCCTGTTTTGTGACAATAATGACACTCCACATTCTTGTATCTGGACTTGGATTTACTTCTGCTGTTCTGTCTACTCCCTTTCAGTTCCTTTCTCTGGCTTCTCCCCCTATTTTCAGTGACAAGTACTTCGGAATGAGATGAAGTACCATGTGCCTTCCTTCTCATCTCCTCATTAAGAACACTACCCTTGACACTTTCCAAGGAGACAACACCATCCGGGGATGAGTTTGTAATTGAAACCCGAAATGTTTCCCAAGAGTCTGGTAGAGTATTCAGCAGCCATAATCCCAAAACTTCGTCATCAAACTTGATGCCCATTCCTGCCAATTGATCTCAGAGTCCCTGAAAATCATTTAAGTGATCTGAAATAGAAGTGCTCTCCTTGTACCTCAAATTCATCAAGGAATTCAACAAGTATAATTTATTGTTCCCTGTACTAGAGGCATACAAAGTCTCAATCTTCTTCCACAAGGATTTTGCATCTTCCTCATTAGCAATGTGATTATAAACATTGTCTTCAACATACTGACGAATAAAACCGCAAACCTGCTGATGCTCAAACTTCCAATCCTCATCAGTTTTGTCTTTTGGCTTTTCAGTAGCAAACACAGGAAGATGCAATTTCTTCACAAATAGGATATCCTTCATTTTTCCCTTCCAAAAGTGATAGTTAGTGTCGTTCAAACAGACCATCTTATTTGTATTTGCCTCCATCATTCAAGCAGTCAAATAGCCCCAACCAAGGAGCTCTGATACCACTCTGATGGGAAATTCAATGCAATAACAATAATATCTCAACAAAAGCAATACACAGCGGATAACAATTTCCCCAACTTGCAAGAATCTGTGAGGAGCAATAGCAAATAATGGCAACAACACAAAACACACTTCAAGAAGACACAAGAATTTTAACGTGGAAAACCTTCTCAATGTGAGAAGTAAAAACCACGGGCACAAGCCAGTCAATCAAGGTTCCACTATGATAAAAAATATGGTTACAAGAGACTCAAATCACAGCACAAATTGTGCTCAATGACCAGCCAAATACCAATACAACAGAGATGAAAACAGAGAACAAGGAACCTGAAAAATTCACAAACTGCAGTTACCGTACACGGCGTATATGTCACTGTTCCAGTGACTTTTGAACAATCCGAACGGTCAAACTGAAGAACCACGAGGTATGAACCTTCTGACAAAATTTCAGCCCGATCCAACGGTGGACGAAACCGCAGCAGCAATCTGAAAATTCCCGTTCTCAAAAGAAATGCTGAAAAATGCTGCTGCAGTGTGAGATGAATTTCTCTCTGCTCAAACACCTTCTGCAAGATCCGAACGGTCAGATTGAAGTTACACACAGTATGAACCTGCTGACAAAGTTTCAGCCAGATCCAACGGTGAACAAATCGGCGGCAGTGGTCGGAAGTTTCTGACGAAACTTTCTCCTTTTCTCTGCTTCACTATCACTCTCTATTTCACTCTCTATATCACTCTCTATGGATGGCACTCTGTTGGCTCTCTCCAGGAGTTTCTGGATGGCTCTCTCTGCTCTCTCTCTTGCACCTTGACTGCACTCACTCATCCATTGAAAGAATGAAAAGCAAAAGGGACCTAACATAATTTCACTGTGGGCTGGGCTCCACATAGGAAGTGAGCCCAAACCCAACAATATATATATATATATATATATATATATATATATATATATATATATATATATTCTTCATTAATTATTCACCATTACAGAAAATATGAAAATTTATTGTCTTGGTCTAACTCAACAACTGCCGAAGGTATTTTTATACACAAAATTCTTAAGGTCTTACAAAATTTAGAAGTCCTACTCGATACCAGCAACTTCTATATAATTTTCTTTTCCGAAGTATATGGGTGCTTGAAAACTTCAATAGAGTTCAAGTCGTAGGATTGAAAAAATAAAATCGTGTTGTATTCCCCAAAATTTGTAATTTTCTCTGCAAAATGCCTAGTAATGTTGGTGTCAAATTTCATTTTTGTGTACACAATATTTTAACAATTTTTCTTCCCAACTAATTCTAAAAGTTACTCTAGAGTCATATATGAGATTGATATATAAGGATCCCTTATGGATATATAAGGATCAGTTGGTCCTGTAAATTTTAGAACACAAACAGCAGACTTATGCTGCAGATATACATGTTGGCATCTTTAAAATTTGAATACCAGAATAATTTGATGAAACTAGAACTCTAAACCAAGGATCAGTAAATTACAGGTAGCTCAATGTTTTTTTTATTTATTAATATATATATATATATATATATATATATATATAAAATAAGAGTATTTAAAGGATATTCCAATCATAAAGATCCAAATAAAGATCCAAACAATTCATCATCTACCACTACATATAATCATACAGAGCAAAGACAAAATTACATACATCTAAAGTTCCCTCAAATGCTCCTTATTTATTGCAGCAGCATTATCTTACCTATTCCAGCACCAAGGATTTCTACACTCCCTATATGCTCATCAAATGTAGCATAATCTCCTAAGGTCCTCCTTTTTGCATATTGTGAAAACAGTGGCATGGCACAATGTGCACCAAGAACACTTGAACCCATACCTCTCCACGTGAGTTAGGCCTCCAATCATTACCACAGCTTTTAAAGATGAATCCTAGTGCACCTTCCATTCATCCTGAAAAGCACCCCTCCTTGCCCCTAGTTCCTCTACGACCACGACGACCTCTGCAACAACTCTGGAAAGCTCCTCCACTCTTCAATACTTCCTTAGCTACATTACAGGTAGGTCAATGGTGTTGATATCATATGGTTCAGGTAGGTCAATAGACGAGAGGTATATTCTCCTCATGGTGATCAACGTTTGCTTCCAGAGTGTGGAAGTGTAAGAAACCAATTGGTTTTCTTTTACCACTTCCATAACTTCTTCGTACAAAAGTCCATCCTATTCTTGCGTGTCTTGGAAACATTCCAGAAAAATCTATTTCTAATATATTATTAATTACATAATTCAAAACTCATTTCGGATTATACAACTACGTAACATGAAAATACATTTCAAATTATATAATTTAAAATGTTTCTTCTGGATTGTGTAATCCAAAAATACAAACAAGAATACATTTTCACAGACAATCTAAAATTCTAGAAATATGTTCTAGATTACGTAATTCAAAAATGCATTCCAAATTAGGTGGAAAAGGTAATTGGCTCTTACAGCAGACTTAGTAGGTCCAAAAGCACATGAATAGTAGGATAGTTGCAAATTAGAAAAGAACAGGAGTAAGATAATAGAAGGTTATTGACATGGAATAGAAATTTGGGGAGAGTAGGGATGATAATAGCTAGGTTTGGATACTACAATTTTAGTGGGATACCTGCATTGTAAAATAATAATCAGACCCATATCCGTATAGGTAACAGTGACAATTTCTATACACCTAAATCCTTATCCACTAGATACTTGTATGCTACTTAGATCCACTACTTAACCTTAGTTAATCTGAATAAAGTCAGCTCTTCTGCATTGGATTCACAAACTAATAAAACACAAATGCGATTATAATCCTAATATTAATGATGGAAAAAAAAAATAAAAAGAGTTCCGATTAAAACTAAAAAAAGTAGTTTAATTGAAGAAAATATTCAAAAGGAAATCTAATTCACTAAATAAAATTCTTTAGCTTAATAAGAAAAGTTGTGGACTTGTAATTCTAGATATAAAATATAAATAATATATTATGCAAGTTTGAGTAGGACTGGGTACAATGTCTCAGTATAATCATCAATAGATATTGCAAATGTCCAAGTCTGACGTCAAATAGTATGAACTGATCCGTGGAGTAATCAAGTGTTTGGCTCTCCCCCTTAATATTTAACTTCTGAGAGATGAGTTCTCTAAATGCTTGAGTATTCTATCTAGTATTAAAACTGGTTTTCTAAGTTTTGGAAAGGATTAGTTAAAAGG